>NC_091284.1:836261308-836611501 GCF_032444005.1 Ranitomeya imitator | reverse complement strand
CCCCTCCTTCCGCCTTCTTCTGACTGTGCGGCCTCATGGCCGCGGCATGCGATAAGGGATCAGCTGAGGCCGCCCAGTCTGAAGCAGGTGTAAGGACATGTGTGAGCGGCGAACATATTTACTGCACAAGGCCACGAATCCCAGCACCGCAGTGTGACTTTAGGAAAAGCCACTGTGGGTCTGGGATTTATGGCCATCGTTAACCGCACCGGCCAACATGAAATGAGGTCATGAGACGGCCTGCACTAACAGGGTATTGCCAAGGGATAACACAAGAGCGCAGACTCCTGTACAGCAAATAACAACGCTCAGGAATCTGCGCCCAGTACCTAGGTGCAAATTTTGACACCTGTGCTGCGTCTCGTTAAAAAGACAAGTCACGCCTCCACAACTGTTTGACAGTATAATGGGCTAAATAGTGTACGTGTTTAATTCAGCGTGTGCAAGGAGCAAAATTAAATAGAGCAACCTTTGACTTGTGCATCATTAATGCTGTTCAAGGTGTGGCTCTTGTACCTTGCAACACCTGAGGGGGGGGTTAAAGGTAACCTTTGAAATTGGTTCAACTAGGCTTCGGCCTACACTCTGCTCCTCTACTCCTCCTGCTGACCCTGGGCTCAAACACCGCTAGTTTTTGCCCGGAAATGCTAGCTGCACAGAGAAAAACACCAGCCAATGTGTTAGTGGGGTTCAGCACCGCCAGCTGTTCCCCTGCTGTGTAGTCGGCAACGTGTCCAGCACAAGCCACGCTGGCACAACAGAACAAAAGCTGCCACCAGTGCAGGCTTCGGCCTACACTTTGCTCCTCTCCTCCTCCTCCTGCTGACCCTGGGCTCTAACACCGCTAGTTTTTGCCCGGACATGCAATCTGCACAGAGAAAAACACCAGTCAATGTGTCAGTGGGGTTCAGCAACGCCAGCTGTTCCCCTGCTGTGTAGCTTGCAACGTGACCTGCAAACGCCACGCAGGCACATGAACTGAAATTGAAGGGAGCCTGCCCCCCACCCCCCCAGGTGTTTCTATGTATAACAGCCACCTTGTACAGCAGTACTGCTGCATTTGTACAAGGTGGCTGACTTTTTCTCCTTGCACACGTGGAACTCAACAAGTACAAAATGTGTCTCATTACAGACCATTACAATGTCCCTGAGGTGTGACTTTCCTTTTTAATGACACGCAGCACCCCCATTGTTAGCGCTGCCCGTCTCCTGACATCATTGGTTGGCTGGCTGTGCCTGTGCGTCCCCCCTGCCCGACACAACGCCCCCCGTTGTCTCATATATTTTGACTGCGAGGGTGTGATTGATGGGCACGAGCAGTGCATATGTTCCCCTGTTTTCACTCCCCTCCTTCCGCCTTCTTCTGACTGTGCGGCCTCATGGCCGCGGCATGCGATAAGGGATCAGATGAGGCCGTCCAGTCTGAAGCAGGTGTAAGGACATGTGTGAGCGGCAAACATATTTACTGCACCAGGGCACGAATCCCAGCACCGCAGTGTGATTTTTTAAAAACACACTGTGGGTCTGGGATTCATGTCCATCGCTAACCGCAACGGCCAACATGAAATGAGGTCATAAGACAGGAAGCGCTCACAGCGCATGGCCAAAGGATCACAAGAGCGCAGACTCCTGTACAGCAACTAACAACGCTCAGGAAGCTGCGCCCATGCAAAAAGGTGTTTTCGACACCTGTGCTGCTTTTCTTTAAAAAGACAAGTCACGCCTCCACTACTGTTAAACAGTATAATGGGCTAAATAGTCTACGTGTTGCATTCAGCTTGTGCAAGTAGACAAATTAATAGAGCAACCTTTTACTTGTGCAGCATTAATGCTGCAGAAGGAGTGGCTCTTGTTCTTTGTAACACCTGAGGGGGGGTTAAAGGTAACCTTTGAAATTGGTGCAACTAGGCTTCGGCCTACACTCTGCTCCTCTCCTCCTCCTGCTGACCCTGGGCTGTAACAACGCTAGTTTTTGCCCGGAAATGCTAGCTGCACAGAGAAAAACACCAGCCAATGTGTTAGTGGGGTTCAGCAACGCCAGCTGTTCCCCCGCTGTGTAGCCGGCATCGTGTCCAGCACAAGCCACGCTGGCACAACCGACCAAAAGCTGCCACCAGTGCAGGCTTCGGCCTACACTTTGCTCCTCTCCTCCTCCTCCTGCTGACCCTGGGCTCAAACACCGCTAGTTTTTGCCCGGAAATGCTAGCTGCACAGAGAAAAACACCAGCCAATGTGTTAGTGGGGTTCAGCACCGCCAGCTGTTCCCCCGCTGTGTAGCCGGCATCGTGTCCAGCACAAGCCACGCTGGCACAACCGACCAAAAGCTGCCACCAGTGCAGGCTTCGGCCTACACTTTGCTCCTCTCCTCCTCCTCCTGCTGACCCTGGGCTCAAACACCGCTAGTTTTTGCCCGGAAATGCTAGCTGCACAGAGAAAAACACCAGCCAATGTGTTAGTGGGGTTCAGCACCGCCAGCTGTTCCCCTGCTGTGCAGCTTGCAACGTGACCTGCAAACGCCACGCAGGCACATGAACTGAAATTGAAGGGAGCCTGGCCCCCACCCCCAGGTGTTTCTATGTATAACAGCCACCTTGTACAGCAGTACTGCTGCATTTGTACAAGGTGGCTGATGTTTTCTCCTTGCCCACGTGGAACTCAACACGTACAAAATGTGTCTCTTTGAGACCATTCCACTGTCCCTGAGGTGTGACTTTCCTTTCTAATGATACGCAGCACCCCCCTTGGTAGCGCTTCCCGTCTTCTGACATCATTGGTTGGCTACTTGCGCCTGTTCGTCCGCCCTGCCTGAATAAAATGCTCCTCGTTGTCTTAATTATTTTGACTGCGAGGGTGTGATTGATGGGCACGAGCAGTGCATATCTTCGCCTGTCTTAACTCATCTCCTTCAGCCTTCTTCAGACTGTGCAGCCTCATGGCCGCGGCATGCAAGAAGGGATCAGCAGAGGCCGCCCAGTCTGAAGCAGGTGTAAGGACGTGTGTGAGCGGCCAAAATATTTACTGCTCAAGGCCACGAATCCCAGCACCGCAGTGTGGCTTTATGAAAAGACACTGTGGGTCTGGGATTTATGGCCATCGTTAACCGCACCGGCCAACATGAAATGATGTCATAAGATGGGCAGCGCTAACAGGGCATTGCCAAGGGATAACACAAGAGCGCAGACTCCTGTACAGCAAATAACAACGCTCAGGAAGCTGCTCCAAGCACAAAGGCGTTATTTTGGACACCTGTGCTGCGTCTCATCAAAAAACCAAGTCACGCATCCACTACAGTTTGACTGTAGAATGGGGTAAATTGTGTATGTCTTTCATTCAGCGTGTGCAAGTAGACAAATTAATAGAGCAACCTTTCACTTGTGCAGCATTAATACTGCACAAGGTGTGTCTCTTGTACTTTGTAACACCTGAGGGGGGGGTTAAAGGTTTCCTTTGAAATTGGTTCAACTAAGCTTCGGCCTACACTCTGCTCCTCTCCTCCTCCTCCTGCTTCAACACGGGCTCTAACATCGCTAGTTTTTGCCCGCAAGTGCTAGCTGCACAGAGAAAAACACACGCCATTGTGTTAGTGGGGTTCAGCAACGCCAGCTGTTCCCCCAGTGTGTAGCCGGCAAAGTGTCCTGCAAACGCAACGCAGACACAAAGCTGCCTCCAGTGCAGGCTTCGGCCTACACTCATCTCCCCCTGCTTACCCTTTGCTCCAACACCGCTAGTTGGGGCTCTAGGAAGACAATCTTTAATAGGCAAGGCAACGCATCCGGGTTCCAGCACCGCCAGCTGGTTCTCGGCAGTGTTCTTGTCACAGGTACTCCCTCGTGCCAAGCCTGGTTTCAGCACCGTCAGCTGTTTCCGGGTTGTGTCAACTTCACTGAGACGCCTATGCTTGCCCCGTCGTGGTGCGGTCGAGTTAGCCAACTCCAGGGTGCCTCCAGTTTAGGAGCTTCCTATGTGGGCTGCGTGAACTGGTAGTCAAGGCTGGTTCTGTAGTGCCAGTAGGCCCAGCTCCCCCTGTAGGACTGTTGGGGTTCGGTAACTGCGGCTGCCTCGCGGCCTAGCTGTTCTCTCCTCTCCTGTGGGCCTTGGGGTCCACCACCTGGTTCCAGCACCGTCAGCTGGTTCCGGGCCGAGCCTTTGGCTTAGGTGCCTCCTCCTGGGTATCCGAGTTCCGCCAACGCCAGGCGGTCCTTGGTAGTGCTTTTAAGCGCGGGCACCTACAGCTTAGTAACCGGGTTCCAGCACCGTCAGCTGGTCCTCGGTCGTGCCATTGGCTCTTGCACACTGGGGCAACGCATCCGGGTTCCAGCACCGCCAGCTGGTTCTCGGCAGTGTTTTTGTCACAGGTACTCCCTCGTGCCAAGCCTGGTTTCAGCACCGTCAGCTGTTTCCGGGTTGTGTCAAGCTCACTGAGACACCTATGCTTGCCTCGTCGTGGTGCGGTCGGGTTAGCCAACTCCAGGGTGCCTCCAGTTTAGGAGCTTCCTATGTGGGCTGCGTGAACTGGTAGTCAAGGCTGGTTCTGTAGTGCCAGTAGGCCCAGCTCCCCCTGTAGGACTGTTGGGGTTCGGTAACTGCGGCTGCCTCGCGGCCTAGCTGTTCTCTCCTCTCCTGTGGGCCTTGGGGTCCACCACCTGGTTCCAGCACCGTCAGCTGGTTCCGGGCCGAGCCTTTGGCTTAGGTGCCTCCTCCTGGGTATCCGAGTTCCGCCAACGCCAGGCGGTCCTTGGTAGTGCTTTTAAGCGCGGGCACCTACAGCTTAGTAACCGGGTTCCAGCACCGTCAGCTGGTCCTCGGTCGTGCCATTGGCTCTTGCACACTGGGGCAACGCATCCGGGTTCCAGCACCGCCAGCTGGTTCTCGGCAGTGTTTTTGTCACAGGTACTCCCTCGTGCCAAGCCTGGTTTCAGCACCGTCAGCTGTTTCCGGGTTGTGTCAAGCTCACTGAGACACCTATGCTTGCCTCGTCGTGGTGCGGTCGGGTTAGCCAACTCCAGGGTGCCTCCAGTTTAGGAGCTTCCTATGTGGGCTGCGTGAACTGGTAGTCAAGGCTGGTTCTGTAGTGCCAGTAGGCCCAGCTCCCCCTGTAGGACTGTTGGGGTTCGGTAACTGCGGCTGCCTCGCGGCCTAGCTGTTCTCTCCTCTCCTGTGGACCTTCGGGTCCACCACCTGGTTCCAGCACCGTCAGCTGGTTCCGGGCCGAGCCTTTGGCTTAGGTGCCTCCTCCTGGGTATCCGAGTTCCGCCAACGCCAGGCGGTCCTTGGTAGTGCTTTTAAGCGCGGGCACCTACAGCTTAGTAACCGGGTTCCAGCACCGTCAGCTGGTCCTCGGTCGTGCCATTGGCTCTTGCACACTGGGGCAACGCATCCGGGTTCCAGCACCGCCAGCTGGTTCTCGGCAGTGTTTTTGTCACAGGTACTCCCTCGTGCCAAGCCTGGTTTCAGCACCGTCAGCTGTTTCCGGGTTGTGTCAAGCTCACTGAGACACCTATGCTTGCCTCGTCGTGGTGCGGTCGGGTTAGCCAACTCCAGGGTGCCTCCAGTTTAGGAGCTTCCTATGTGGGCTGCGTGAACTGGTAGTCAAGGCTGGTTCTGTAGTGCCAGTAGGCCCAGCTCCCCCTGTAGGACTGTTGGGGTTCGGTAACTGCGGCTGCCTCGCGGCCTAGCTGTTCTCTCCTCTCCTGTGGGCCTTGGGGTCCACCACCTGGTTCCAGCACCGTCAGCTGGTTCCGGGCCGAGCCTTTGGCTTAGGTGCCTCCTCCTGGGTATCCGAGTTCCGCCAACGCCAGGCGGTCCTTGGTAGTGCTTTTAAGCGCGGGCACCTACAGCTTAGTAACCGGGTTCCAGCACCGTCAGCTGGTCCTCGGTCGTGCCATTGGCTCTTGCACACTGGGGCAACGCATCCGGGTTCCAGCACCGCCAGCTGGTTCTCGGCAGTGTTTTTGTCACAGGTACTCCCTCGTGCCAAGCCTGGTTTCAGCACCGTCAGCTGTTTCCGGGTTGTGTCAAGCTCACTGAGACACCTATGCTTGCCTCGTCGTGGTGCGGTCGGGTTAGCCAACTCCAGGGTGCCTCCAGTTTAGGAGCTTCCTATGTGGGCTGCGTGAACTGGTAGTCAAGGCTGGTTCTGTAGTGCCAGTAGGCCCAGCTCCCCCTGTAGGACTGTTGGGGTTCGGTAACTGCGGCTGCCTCGCGGCCTAGCTGTTCTCTCCTCTCCTGTGGACCTTCGGGTCCACCACCTGGTTCCAGCACCGTCAGCTGGTTCCGGGCCGAGCCTTTGGCTTAGGTGCCTCCTCCTGGGTATCCGAGTTCCGCCAACGCCAGGCGGTCCTTGGTAGTGCTTTTAAGCGCGGGCACCTACAGCTTAGTAACCGGGTTCCAGCACCGTCAGCTGGTCCTCGGTCGTGCCATTGGCTCTTGCACACTGGGGCAACGCATCCGGGTTCCAGCACCGCCAGCTGGTTCTCGGCAGTGTTTTTGTCACAGGTACTCCCTCGTGCCAAGCCTGGTTTCAGCACCGTCAGCTGTTTCCGGGTTGTGTCAAGCTCACTGAGACACCTATGCTTGCCTCGTCGTGGTGCGGTCGGGTTAGCCAACTCCAGGGTGCCTCCAGTTTAGGAGCTTCCTATGTGGGCTGCGTGAACTGGTAGTCAAGGCTGGTTCTGTAGTGCCAGTAGGCCCAGCTCCCCCTGTAGGACTGTTGGGGTTCGGTAACTGCGGCTGCCTCGCGGCCTAGCTGTTCTCTCCTCTCCTGTGGGCCTTGGGGTCCACCACCTGGTTCCAGCACCGTCAGCTGGTTCCGGGCCGAGCCTTTGGCTTAGGTGCCTCCTCCTGGGTATCCGAGTTCCGCCAACGCCAGGCGGTCCTTGGTAGTGCTTTTAAGCGCGGGCACCTACAGCTTAGTAACCGGGTTCCAGCACCGTCAGCTGGTCCTCGGTCGTGCCATTGGCTCTTGCACACTGGGGCAACGCATCCGGGTTCCAGCACCGCCAGCTGGTTCTCGGCAGTGTTTTTGTCACAGGTACTCCCTCGTGCCAAGCCTGGTTTCAGCACCGTCAGCTGTTTCCGGGTTGTGTCAAGCTCACTGAGACACCTATGCTTGCCTCGTCGTGGTGCGGTCGGGTTAGCCAACTCCAGGGTGCCTCCAGTTTAGGAGCTTCCTATGTGGGCTGCGTGAACTGGTAGTCAAGGCTGGTTCTGTAGTGCCAGTAGGCCCAGCTCCCCCTGTAGGACTGTTGGGGTTCGGTAACTGCGGCTGCCTCGCGGCCTAGCTGTTCTCTCCTCTCCTGTGGACCTTCGGGTCCACCACCTGGTTCCAGCACCGTCAGCTGGTTCCGGGCCGAGCCTTTGGCTTAGGTGCCTCCTCCTGGGTATCCGAGTTCCGCCAACGCCAGGCGGTCCTTGGTAGTGCTTTTAAGCGCGGGCACCTACAGCTTAGTAACCGGGTTCCAGCACCGTCAGCTGGTCCTCGGTCGTGCCATTGGCTCTTGCACACTGGGGCAACGCATCCGGGTTCCAGCACCGCCAGCTGGTTCTCGGCAGTGTTTTTGTCACAGGTACTCCCTCGTGCCAAGCCTGGTTTCAGCACCGTCAGCTGTTTCCGGGTTGTGTCAAGCTCACTGAGACACCTATGCTTGCCTCGTCGTGGTGCGGTCGGGTTAGCCAACTCCAGGGTGCCTCCAGTTTAGGAGCTTCCTATGTGGGCTGCGTGAACTGGTAGTCAAGGCTGGTTCTGTAGTGCCAGTAGGCCCAGCTCCCCCTGTAGGACTGTTGGGGTTCGGTAACTGCGGCTGCCTCGCGGCCTAGCTGTTCTCTCCTCTCCTGTGGGCCTTGGGGTCCACCACCTGGTTCCAGCACCGTCAGCTGGTTCCGGGCCGAGCCTTTGGCTTAGGTGCCTCCTCCTGGGTATCCGAGTTCCGCCAACGCCAGGCGGTCCTTGGTAGTGCTTTTAAGCGCGGGCACCTACAGCTTAGTAACCGGGTTCCAGCACCGTCAGCTGGTCCTCGGTCGTGCCATTGGCTCTTGCACACTGGGGCAACGCATCCGGGTTCCAGCACTGCCAGCTGGTTCTCGGCAGTGTTTTTGTCACAGGTACTCCCTCGTGCCAAGCCTGGTTTCAGCACCGTCAGCTGTTTCCGGGTTGTGTCAAGCTCACTGAGACACCTATGCTTGCCTCGTCGTGGTGCGGTCGGGTTAGCCAACTCCAGGGTGCCTCCAGTTTAGGAGCTTCCTATGTGGGCTGCGTGAACTGGTAGTCAAGGCTGGTTCTGTAGTGCCAGTAGGCCCAGCTCCCCCTGTAGGACTGTTGGGGTTCGGTAACTGCGGCTGCCTCGCGGCCTAGCTGTTCTCTCCTCTCCTGTGGACCTTCGGGTCCACCACCTGGTTCCAGCACCGTCAGCTGGTTCCGGGCCGAGCCTTTGGCTTAGGTGCCTCCTCCTGGGTATCCGAGTTCCGCCAACGCCAGGCGGTCCTTGGTAGTGCTTTTAAGCGCGGGCACCTACAGCTTAGTAACCGGGTTCCAGCACCGTCAGCTGGTCCTCGGTCGTGCCATTGGCTCTTGCACACTGGGGCAACGCATCCGGGTTCCAGCACCGCCAGCTGGTTCTCGGCAGTGTTTTTGTCACAGGTACTCCCTCGTGCCAAGCCTGGTTTCAGCACCGTCAGCTGTTTCCGGGTTGTGTCAAGCTCACTGAGACACCTATGCTTGCCTCGTCGTGGTGCGGTCGGGTTAGCCAACTCCAGGGTGCCTCCAGTTTAGGAGCTTCCTATGTGGGCTGCGTGAACTGGTAGTCAAGGCTGGTTCTGTAGTGCCAGTAGGCCCAGCTCCCCCTGTAGGACTGTTGGGGTTCGGTAACTGCGGCTGCCTCGCGGCCTAGCTGTTCTCTCCTCTCCTGTGGGCCTTGGGGTCCACCACCTGGTTCCAGCACCGTCAGCTGGTTCCGGGCCGAGCCTTTGGCTTAGGTGCCTCCTCCTGGGTATCCGAGTTCCGCCAACGCCAGGCGGTCCTTGGTAGTGCTTTTAAGCGCGGGCACCTACAGCTTAGTAACCGGGTTCCAGCACCGTCAGCTGGTCCTCGGTCGTGCCATTGGCTCTTGCACACTGGGGCAACGCATCCGGGTTCCAGCACCGCCAGCTGGTTCTCGGCAGTGTTTTTGTCACAGGTACTCCCTCGTGCCAAGCCTGGTTTCAGCACCGTCAGCTGTTTCCGGGTTGTGTCAAGCTCACTGAGACACCTATGCTTGCCTCGTCGTGGTGCGGTCGGGTTAGCCAACTCCAGGGTGCCTCCAGTTTAGGAGCTTCCTATGTGGGCTGCGTGAACTGGTAGTCAAGGCTGGTTCTGTAGTGCCAGTAGGCCCAGCTCCCCCTGTAGGACTGTTGGGGTTCGGTAACTGCGGCTGCCTCGCGGCCTAGCTGTTCTCTCCTCTCCTGTGGACCTTCGGGTCCACCACCTGGTTCCAGCACCGTCAGCTGGTTCCGGGCCGAGCCTTTGGCTTAGGTGCCTCCTCCTGGGTATCCGAGTTCCGCCAACGCCAGGCGGTCCTTGGTAGTGCTTTTAAGCGCGGGCACCTACAGCTTAGTAACCGGGTTCCAGCACCGTCAGCTGGTCCTCGGTCGTGCCATTGGCTCTTGCACACTGGGGCAACGCATCCGGGTTCCAGCACCGCCAGCTGGTTCTCGGCAGTGTTTTTGTCACAGGTACTCCCTCGTGCCAAGCCTGGTTTCAGCACCGTCAGCTGTTTCCGGGTTGTGTCAAGCTCACTGAGACACCTATGCTTGCCTCGTCGTGGTGCGGTCGGGTTAGCCAACTCCAGGGTGCCTCCAGTTTAGGAGCTTCCTATGTGGGCTGCGTGAACTGGTAGTCAAGGCTGGTTCTGTAGTGCCAGTAGGCCCAGCTCCCCCTGTAGGACTGTTGGGGTTCGGTAACTGCGGCTGCCTCGCGGCCTAGCTGTTCTCTCCTCTCCTGTGGGCCTTGGGGTCCACCACCTGGTTCCAGCACCGTCAGCTGGTTCCGGGCCGAGCCTTTGGCTTAGGTGCCTCCTCCTGGGTATCCGAGTTCCGCCAACGCCAGGCGGTCCTTGGTAGTGCTTTTAAGCGCGGGCACCTACAGCTTAGTAACCGGGTTCCAGCACCGTCAGCTGGTCCTCGGTCGTGCCATTGGCTCTTGCACACTGGGGCAACGCATCCGGGTTCCAGCACCGCCAGCTGGTTCTCGGCAGTGTTTTTGTCACAGGTACTCCCTCGTGCCAAGCCTGGTTTCAGCACCGTCAGCTGTTTCCGGGTTGTGTCAAGCTCACTGAGACACCTATGCTTGCCTCGTCGTGGTGCGGTCGGGTTAGCCAACTCCAGGGTGCCTCCAGTTTAGGAGCTTCCTATGTGGGCTGCGTGAACTGGTAGTCAAGGCTGGTTCTGTAGTGCCAGTAGGCCCAGCTCCCCCTGTAGGACTGTTGGGGTTCGGTAACTGCGGCTGCCTCGCGGCCTAGCTGTTCTCTCCTCTCCTGTGGACCTTCGGGTCCACCACCTGGTTCCAGCACCGTCAGCTGGTTCCGGGCCGAGCCTTTGGCTTAGGTGCCTCCTCCTGGGTATCCGAGTTCCGCCAACGCCAGGCGGTCCTTGGTAGTGCTTTTAAGCGCGGGCACCTACAGCTTAGTAACCGGGTTCCAGCACCGTCAGCTGGTCCTCGGTCGTGCCATTGGCTCTTGCACACTGGGGCAACGCATCCGGGTTCCAGCACCGCCAGCTGGTTCTCGGCAGTGTTTTTGTCACAGGTACTCCCTCGTGCCAAGCCTGGTTTCAGCACCGTCAGCTGTTTCCGGGTTGTGTCAAGCTCACTGAGACACCTATGCTTGCCTCGTCGTGGTGCGGTCGGGTTAGCCAACTCCAGGGTGCCTCCAGTTTAGGAGCTTCCTATGTGGGCTGCGTGAACTGGTAGTCAAGGCTGGTTCTGTAGTGCCAGTAGGCCCAGCTCCCCCTGTAGGACTGTTGGGGTTCGGTAACTGCGGCTGCCTCGCGGCCTAGCTGTTCTCTCCTCTCCTGTGGGCCTTGGGGTCCACCACCTGGTTCCAGCACCGTCAGCTGGTTCCGGGCCGAGCCTTTGGCTTAGGTGCCTCCTCCTGGGTATCCGAGTTCCGCCAACGCCAGGCGGTCCTTGGTAGTGCTTTTAAGCGCGGGCACCTACAGCTTAGTAACCGGGTTCCAGCACCGTCAGCTGGTCCTCGGTCGTGCCATTGGCTCTTGCACACTGGGGCAACGCATCCGGGTTCCAGCACCGCCAGCTGGTTCTCGGCAGTGTTTTTGTCACAGGTACTCCCTCGTGCCAAGCCTGGTTTCAGCACCGTCAGCTGTTTCCGGGTTGTGTCAAGCTCACTGAGACACCTATGCTTGCCTCGTCGTGGTGCGGTCGGGTTAGCCAACTCCAGGGTGCCTCCAGTTTAGGAGCTTCCTATGTGGGCTGCGTGAACTGGTAGTCAAGGCTGGTTCTGTAGTGCCAGTAGGCCCAGCTCCCCCTGTAGGACTGTTGGGGTTCGGTAACTGCGGCTGCCTCGCGGCCTAGCTGTTCTCTCCTCTCCTGTGGACCTTCGGGTCCACCACCTGGTTCCAGCACCGTCAGCTGGTTCCGGGCCGAGCCTTTGGCTTAGGTGCCTCCTCCTGGGTATCCGAGTTCCGCCAACGCCAGGCGGTCCTTGGTAGTGCTTTTAAGCGCGGGCACCTACAGCTTAGTAACCGGGTTCCAGCACCGTCAGCTGGTCCTCGGTCGTGCCATTGGCTCTTGCACACTGGGGCAACGCATCCGGGTTCCAGCACCGCCAGCTGGTTCTCGGCAGTGTTTTTGTCACAGGTACTCCCTCGTGCCAAGCCTGGTTTCAGCACCGTCAGCTGTTTCCGGGTTGTGTCAAGCTCACTGAGACACCTATGCTTGCCTCGTCGTGGTGCGGTCGGGTTAGCCAACTCCAGGGTGCCTCCAGTTTAGGAGCTTCCTATGTGGGCTGCGTGAACTGGTAGTCAAGGCTGGTTCTGTAGTGCCAGTAGGCCCAGCTCCCCCTGTAGGACTGTTGGGGTTCGGTAACTGCGGCTGCCTCGCGGCCTAGCTGTTCTCTCCTCTCCTGTGGGCCTTGGGGTCCACCACCTGGTTCCAGCACCGTCAGCTGGTTCCGGGCCGAGCCTTTGGCTTAGGTGCCTCCTCCTGGGTATCCGAGTTCCGCCAACGCCAGGCGGTCCTTGGTAGTGCTTTTAAGCGCGGGCACCTACAGCTTAGTAACCGGGTTCCAGCACCGTCAGCTGGTCCTCGGTCGTGCCATTGGCTCTTGCACACTGGGGCAACGCATCCGGGTTCCAGCACCGCCAGCTGGTTCTCGGCAGTGTTTTTGTCACAGGTACTCCCTCGTGCCAAGCCTGGTTTCAGCACCGTCAGCTGTTTCCGGGTTGTGTCAAGCTCACTGAGACACCTATGCTTGCCTCGTCGTGGTGCGGTCGGGTTAGCCAACTCCAGGGTGCCTCCAGTTTAGGAGCTTCCTATGTGGGCTGCGTGAACTGGTAGTCAAGGCTGGTTCTGTAGTGCCAGTAGGCCCAGCTCCCCCTGTAGGACTGTTGGGGTTCGGTAACTGCGGCTGCCTCGCGGCCTAGCTGTTCTCTCCTCTCCTGTGGACCTTCGGGTCCACCACCTGGTTCCAGCACCGTCAGCTGGTTCCGGGCCGAGCCTTTGGCTTAGGTGCCTCCTCCTGGGTATCCGAGTTCCGCCAACGCCAGGCGGTCCTTGGTAGTGCTTTTAAGCGCGGGCACCTACAGCTTAGTAACCGGGTTCCAGCACCGTCAGCTGGTCCTCGGTCGTGCCATTGGCTCTTGCACACTGGGGCAACGCATCCGGGTTCCAGCACCGCCAGCTGGTTCTCGGCAGTGTTTTTGTCACAGGTACTCCCTCGTGCCAAGCCTGGTTTCAGCACCGTCAGCTGTTTCCGGGTTGTGTCAAGCTCACTGAGACACCTATGCTTGCCTCGTCGTGGTGCGGTCGGGTTAGCCAACTCCAGGGTGCCTCCAGTTTAGGAGCTTCCTATGTGGGCTGCGTGAACTGGTAGTCAAGGCTGGTTCTGTAGTGCCAGTAGGCCCAGCTCCCCCTGTAGGACTGTTGGGGTTCGGTAACTGCGGCTGCCTCGCGGCCTAGCTGTTCTCTCCTCTCCTGTGGGCCTTGGGGTCCACCACCTGGTTCCAGCACCGTCAGCTGGTTCCGGGCCGAGCCTTTGGCTTAGGTGCCTCCTCCTGGGTATCCGAGTTCCGCCAACGCCAGGCGGTCCTTGGTAGTGCTTTTAAGCGCGGGCACCTACAGCTTAGTAACCGGGTTCCAGCACCGTCAGCTGGTCCTCGGTCGTGCCATTGGCTCTTGCACACTGGGGCAACGCATCCGGGTTCCAGCACCGCCAGCTGGTTCTCAGCAGTGTTCTTGTCACAGGTACTCCCTCGTGCCAAGCCTGGTTTCAGCACCGTCAGCTGTTTCCGGGTTGTGTCAACTTCACTGAGACGCCTATGCTTGCCCCGTCGTGGTGCGGTCGAGTTAGCCAACTCCAGGGTGCCTCCAGTTTAGGAGCTTCCTATGTGGGCTGCGTGAACTGGTAGTCAAGGCTGGTTATGTAGTGCCAGTAGGCCCAGCTCCCCCTGTAGGACTGTTGGGGTTCGGTAACTGCGGCTGCCTCGCGGCCTAGCTGTTCTCTCCTCTCCTGTGGGCCTTCGGGTCCACCACCTGGTTCCAGCACCGTCAGCTGGTTCTCGGCAGTGTCTTTTGCTCTTGTACCTTCTGCTCCCCATCCTGGTTCCAGTACCGTCAGCTGGTTCCGGGCAGAGCCTTTGGCTTAGGTGCCTCCTTCTGGGTATCCAAGTTCCACCAACGTCAGGTGGTCCTTGGTAGTGCTTTCAGGCACGGGTACCTCCTGCTTAGTAACCGGGTTCCAGTAACGTCAGCTGGTCCTCGGTAGTTCCATTGGCTCTTGGACCTTCGGCTACCCATCCGGGTTCCAGTACCGTCAGCTGGTTCTCGGCAGTGTCTTTTGCTCTTGTACCTTCTGCTCCCCATCCTGGTTCCAGTAACGTCAGCTGGTTCCGGGCAGAGCCTTTGGCTTAGGTGCCTCCTTCTGGGTATCCGAGTTCCGTCAACGTCAGGCGGTCCTTGGTAGTGCTTTTTAGCACGGGTACCTCCTGCTTAGTAACCGGGTTCCAGTAACGTCAGCTGGTCCTCGGTAGTTCCATAGGCTCTTGAACCTTCGGGTAGCCATCCGAGTTCCAGTTCCATCAGCTGGTTCTTGGCATTTTCTCAGCCTTCTTGTACCTTCTGCTACATTTCCAAGTTGAAGACCCTAACGTCGACGACCCGGAAGACCACCACGATGACGACGACACGGAAGACCACCCCGATGACGACGACGACGACGGCGGAGATGACGACACTGGAGACGACGACCCTGGAGACGACAACATGGAAGACCGAGAAGCAGAAGAACAAGAGGCTGCAGAACAAAGAGCAGAAGAACATTAAGCATAAGACTTAATATCAGAGCAAAAGATATTATCTAAATTATATGCAGAAGAAGACTAAGCAGTGTATGGGGGTGAGTCCGTTCCTCCTCGTGGTGCCCCTGGATAAAGCCTGATGCTGCAGGCCAAACTGAACGCGGACAAATGTAACTTTTGTGACTGGCAGAACGGAAGGTGTAATCTTCCAACTTTTATAGATAACAACTACGGGAATGCCTGTCACAAATGAGAATATGATGAAGAAGTAGAATAGGAAGAATAATAACAGTGGAATAAAAAGAATATGTAGAATAAGAAGAATAATAATAGTTGAATAAAATGAATATGAAGAATGTAATAAAAAAAAAAAAATAGGTAGAAGATGAAGAAGAAGATGAATAAGGTGAAGAAGTTGATGTCAAAGATGCTGATGATGATGAAGATGAAAGTGTGGGAAAAGAAAAAAAAAAAGAAAAAAAAGAAGGGGAAGGGCGTGGAATAGTGAAACATCAATATCTGACAAAATAAAAAAAAAATTTACATAGTCAATATCTTTGTCACTCCGAACGTCTTAAAAAAAAACAAAAAACATGCTATTCTATTTGATTGGGATAAACCTCTATGACTTTAATGTCTCCGCCACCTCCCCAAATACATCCGGCATTATTCTTAGTTGTTTTCCTTCATGTAGAATGAACCTACAAGGAAAGAAAGGGTTTATTTTAATTCCGATATTTTGGTCCCATTGACTTGCATTGGGATCGGGTATCGGTATCGGCGATATCCGATATTTTTTGAATATCGGCCGATCCAAACCGATACCGATACTTTCCGATATCGGAAGGTATCGCTCAACACTACTCGTGACGGTCACTATGAATACTTGGTTATGCCGTTTGGTCTCTGCAACGCTCCTGCGGTTTTCCAGGAATTTGTGAACGATGTATTTCGGGATCTTCTCTACTCCTCTGTCGTAGTTTACCTTGACGACATTCTCATCTTTTCTCCGGATCTCTCCTCTCATAGACGAGATGTCCGCCGTGTTCTGCAACGGCTAAGGGAGAATCATCTGTTCGCTAAGATTGAGAAGTGCGTCTTTGAGCAATCCTCACTTCCCTTCCTTGGATATATTGTCTCAAGATCTGGCTTAGAGATGGATCCAGAGAAGGTTTCTGCTGTCCTGAATTGGCCTCGTCCTCTTGGAACAAAAGCAATCCAACGTTTTCTTGGCTTTGCCAACTACTATAGACAATTTATTCCTCATTTTTCTTCCATTACCCAGCCTATCTCTGCCCTAGTTCACAAGGGAGTCAACTCCAGTCTTTGGACCCCTGAGGCTGAAGAGGCCTTTCAGTCCCTTAAACAAAGTTTCGCTACAGCCCCTGTGCTTCATCGTCCTGATGCTAATAGACCGTTTGTCCTTGAAGTCGACGCATCCTCTGTTGGAGCCGGAGCAGTACTTTTGCAAAGATCTTCGTCCGGACATTTGGTGACCTGTGGTTTTTTTTCTAAAGCCTTTTCTCCTCCTGAGCGTAACTACTCCATTGGGGATAAAGAACTATTGGCTATCAAGTTAGCCTTAGAAGAGTGGCGTTATCTCCTTGAGGGGTCTCTTCATCCATTCACCATTTACACAGACCACAAGAATCTGGCCTATGTTCAGTCTGCCCAAAGACTAAATCCACGACAAGCCAGATGGTCTTTATTCTTCGGACGATTTGAATTTGAACTTAATTTCCGACCCGGAAATAAGAATGTCAAAGCAGATGCTCTTTCAAGATCCTTTCAGCCTCAGGACATTGAGGACTCTCCGGCTCACATCATTGATCCTGCGAAGATCGTCACTCTTGCTCCTCTAAGAGTGATTTCAACTCCTCCTGGCAAGACTCTTGTGTCTAATCAAGACAAGGAGAGAGTTTTACGTTGGGGTCATTCCTCCAAGATTGCAGGACATGTAGGAGTCAAGAAGACACTTTCCCTTATCTTTCGGCACCACTGGTGGCCATCTCTCCGACAAGACGTCACCGAATTTATTGCTTCTTGTTCTTCTTGTGCCAAAAATAAGGTCCCTAGGCAGCTTCCTTCCGGTCTCCTGCATCCTCTGCCTGTGCCTTCCGTCCCTTGGAGTCATATCGCTATGGACTTCATCACTGATCTACCTTGTTCCTCGAGTTGCTCTGTCATCCTAGTTGTTGAGGATCGCTTCTCTAAGATGGCTCACTTCATCGCGTTGCCTAGTCTGCCTTCTGCTCCTGAGTTGGCAAAAATCTTTTTACACCAAGTCTTCCGTCTTCATGGTTTTCCACATCATATTGTCCCAGACCGCGGAGTACAATTTACCTCACGTTTTTGGAGAGCTCTCTGCAGTCTATTGAAAATTAACCTGGACTTCTCTTCCGCTTATCACCCTCAGTCCAACGGTCAAGTGGAGCGAGTTAATCAAGTCCTGACTACATACTTGCGACATTTTTCCAATGCACATCAAGATGATTGGGTCTCCCTTCTCCCCTGGGCTGAGTTCTCATATAACAATCTTCCCAGTGAGTCTTCCTCCAAATCTCCCTTTTTTGTAGTCTATGGTCAACATCCGAGCATTCCTCTTCCTGATTCTCTCTCCTCGGGGGTACCGGCAGCGGATTTCTTGTCCCGGGAATTCTCTAAGATTTAGAGTGAGACTAAAGAGGCTCTTGAGAGAGCTAGCCATAATATGAAAAGATTTGCTGATAAGAGGCGTTTGGATGCTCCTCCATATTCTCCGGGTGATAAAGTTTGGCTCTCCTCTCGCTATATCAAGCTCAAAATCCCCTCTTACAAACTAGGCCCTCGCTATATTGGTCCTTTTCCTATCTTGGGTCGCATTAATGATGTTTCCTACAAATTGAAACTACCTGCCTCTTTACGCATTCCCAATGCCTTCCATGTATCTCTTCTCAAGCCCGCAGTCTTTAATCGTTTTCACTCCGCTACCTCTCTTTCTCCTCAGCTCTGTACCTCTGATGGAATCTTTAATGTTAAAGATATTCTTGCCAAAAAGGTAGTTAGGGGTAAAACCTATTTTTTGATTGATTGGGAGGGATTGGGCCCTGAGGAGAGGTCCTGGGAGCCTCGAAAGAACATCAATGCTCCTCTTATCATGAAAAGATTCCTTTCTAGCCTTAAAAAGAGGGGGACTAAGGAGGGGGGTACTGTCACGTCCACTGCACATACTTACCCGCCTTCTTCCATCCCTCGGCGCACTCTCGATCCTGTCCCTCGCCGCTCTGCCTCCTCCTTCGCCGGCTCACGGCGTCCGGTCTCTCTACGCATGCGCGGTCGCGTCTCCTCCGTCGCTGAGCCCTCTGGGAGGTCGCGACCCAAAGGCTCAACCCCAACATGGCGGCGCCCATCGGGTATTTCTTCCCGGCGTCTTTCCAGGCAAGACGCCTTTGCTTTGTAGGTGCACTGTCTGCCGTCAGTGTCCCTATGCCCTAGGCTCCTCTGTATCAGTATCTTTTCCCTGCTTAGTTCTCGCTTTGTCTCAGTGCTGTGTCCTGCCAAGTTCCGTGTTCCTGCTGTGTCCTGCCAAGTTCCGTGTTCCTGCTGTGTCCTGCCAAGTTCCGTGTTCCTGCTGTGTCCTGCCAAGTTCCGTGTACCTGCCGTCTACTGCCAAGTCCTGTGTTCCTGCCGTGTCCTGCATCGTCTCGTGTTCCTGTCATTATCAGTTAAGTCCTGTTTTCCTATTATTCCCCACCATTCCAATAGCTCTGTGCTCTCCTTCTTTCTCTTGGGTCGTCCCTTTGGCTCTAGCTGTTGTGTCTCCATTCCCCCGAGGTCCTGCTCCTAACACTCCCTGTATAGGGGGTGATTCCATCTGGTCCACTCGACCCCGGGGGCTCTAGAGTCACGACCCAGAGGGTCCACTCTCGGATTTCTGTCCGAATCCCTACACATTATAAACTTCTGTGAAGCACTTCGGGGTTCAAAGTGCTCACCACACATCTAGATAAGTTCCTTGGGGGGTCTAGTTTCCAATATGGGGTCACTTGTGGGTTTCTACTGTTTAGGTACATCAGGGGCTCTGCAAATGCAACGTGACGCCTGCAGACCAATCCATCTAAGTCTGCATTCCAAAGTGGAGCTCCTTCCTTTCCAAGCTCTGCCATGCGCCCAAACAGTGGTTTACCCCCACATATGGGGTGTCAGTGTACTCAGGACAAATTGCACAACAACTTTTGAGGTCCAATTTCTCCTGTTACCCTTGGGAAAATAAAAAATTGGGGGTGAAAAAATTATTTTTGTGAAAAAAATATGATTCTTTATCTTTACGGCTCTACATTATAAACTTCTGTGAAGCACTTGGGGGTTCAAAGTGCTCACCACACATCTAGATAAGTTCCTTAGGGGGTCTACTTTCCAATATGGTGTCACTTGTGGGGGGTTTCCACTGTTTAGGCACATCAGGGGCTCTCCAAACGCAACATGGCAACCAATCTCAATTCCAGCCAATTTTGCATTGAAAAGTCAAATGGCGCTCCTTCCCTTGCGAGCTCTGCCATGCACCCAAACAGTGGCTTACCCCACATATGTGGTATCAGCGTATTCAGGACAAATTGTACAACAACTTTTATGGTCCAATTTCTCCTGTTACCTTTGGGAAAGTAAAAAATTGGGGGCGAAATATTTTTTATTTTTATGGCTCTACGTTATAAACTTCTGTGAAGCACTTGGGGATCAAAGTACTCACCACACATCTAGGTAATTTCATTAGGGGGTATACGTTCCAAAATGGTGTCACTTGTGGGGGGTTTCAATGTTTAGGCACATCGGGGGCTCTCCAAACATGACATGGAGTCCGATCTCAACTCCAGCCAATTTTGCATTGAAAAGTCAAATGATGCTCTGCCATGCGCGCAAACAGTGGTTTACCCCCACATATGGGGCATCGGCATAGTCAGGAGAAATTGTACAACTACTTTTGGGGCTCGATTTCTCCTGTTACCCTTGGTAAAATATAACAAATTGGATCTGAATTAATTTTTTTATGAAAAAAGTTAATGTTAATATTTTTTTAAACATTCCAAGAATTCCTGTGAAACACCTGAAGGGTTAATAAACTTCTTGAATCTGGTTTTGAGTTTTTAGAATGGTGTCACTTTTGGGTATTTTCTATCATATAGACCCCTCAAAGTGACTTCAAATGTAATGATCATACAGACTTGTTCACTGTGCAAGTAGCCCATGTGTTCCTGTTTCCATAATTGTTCTCTTGTGTCTACAAGACTGGGGAGTTCCACCACTCCTCTTGGGCTATCTGCACAAAAGCTGTTCTACCCTGTATGCACACATGGATTTTTCCTCTCTGAACCCTGTTCACACAGGTTATATACAGATGATCAGGTTTTTAAATACATCAGATAGGGATTGCATACATTAGTTAGGACTGCTCTGATAAGGGTATACCGTGAAGATTGGTAGAGCAGCTTAGTATACATTTTTTGCAAAAAACGTATCAACCAAATACCCTGTTTTTTACATCTTTTACTAGCACTTGCGGATTACTGCAACATTTTTTCAAACTGAGTGTTTTTGGTTTTACTATTCTCTTTTGTGACTTCAAATGTAATGTAGTCTATAAAAAAAAGTGGTGTTGTAAAAATGCGAAATCGCTGGTCAACCTTTAACCCTTATAACTCCCTAACAAAAATAATTTTGGTTCCAAAATTGTGCTGATGTAAAGGAGACATGTGGGAAATGTTACTTTTTAAGTATTTTGTTTGACATATCTCGGATTTAAGGGCATGAAAATTCAAAGTTGGAAAATTGCAACATTGTCAAACAATTTTGCCAAATTTCCATTTTTTTTTCACAAATAAACGCAGGTAATATCAAAGAAAATTATACCACTATCATGAAGTACAATATGTCACGAGAAAACAATGTCAGAATCACCGGGATCCGTTGAACGGTTCCAGAGTTATAACCTCATAAAGGGATAGTGGTCAGAATTGTAAAAATTGGCCCGGTCATTAATGTGCAAACCACCCTTGGGGGTAAGGGGTTAAAATAAGGGTGCATTCTTTTCGTGGCTGATTTCCTCTGTATAGTGACCCCAGTTACAGTGGAAATTCAGGCTTCTGGCTGTATAGCAGCAGCTCCTGCTGAAGAAGCGCTTCTTCCTCTAGACCAGGCGACATGGTGGGGGCTTGTTCTCTCTCTAGGATATTGCTGCCTGCTTGTGATTGGTTAGAATCATACAAGGAGAAGAAGTACACACTCCCAGTGAAAACTAACAACACCAATTTGAACTTAAAGGGAACCTGTCAGCAGGATTGTGCTGAGGAACCTACAGACGGTGTCAGGTCGGTGCCGTTATACTGATTAAAA
Source organism: Ranitomeya imitator (assembly GCF_032444005.1). Classification (NCBI taxonomy): domain Eukaryota; kingdom Metazoa; phylum Chordata; class Amphibia; order Anura; family Dendrobatidae; genus Ranitomeya; species Ranitomeya imitator. The sequence continues at coordinate 836,590,633 of NC_091284.1, read as the reverse complement.
TTATATATTGGTTGATGAAATCCGTCTTGTGGTTGTTGTTTAATCTGTATGTGTAGATTTCAGTTAATGAGGGTCTCGTGCTCCGGGGTGTCCTGTGGGTGGGGCCGGAGGTGGGGCTGTATGTGGTGCTCTGTTAAAGGTATTCATACTGATCCCTCACTGCAAATCCCGATTACACAACAACCACAAGACGGATATCACCAGGTATCACTGTAATCAATATAACGGTGCCGACCTGACACTGTAGTTACTGAGCACAATCCTGCTGACAGGTTCCCTATAAAAAAGTTAACTCCCAATGTGCCAATGCTTTAATTTCCAATGCCTCCGCAATGAAGAGGCAAAATACCCCCACCCACAAACAAAAAAAAAAGTGTCTTCAAAAAGTCTTGAAAACATTGAAAGTGATGTAGCACTCATTTTATCATCGCAGTCCCTTCATTCAGCTCGTCAGTGGGGTAGTAAGTGTTACATGGCCACCAGTCAGCTTCGGGTTTTGTAGTACAGTAGAATCAATTTTATTTAAAAAGATGTCATCAAATCTTATTTCTCATTAAAGCCAAATGTGTCATATACATTACAACACCACTGAGTCCCATAGTTAATGATAACTTTATTGCATAAATTCTGAAACAAATTGTTCTTGATCTACTCAAGTAAACCTCAGATATTCCCAATACGGGAATTTTCTGTTCCAGTTCAGCTACAAATGAGGATTTCAGTGAATATCACACACCAGCCATCACTGAGCTCAAGATAAACATTGCTGAGTTAGCAGTAATGGTTTTCTACATAGTAGTTACGTTACACACTAGCAGGCATCTCGACAAAACAAATTCTACAATAATATTAAACGTCTTTTCCCTTGTGTGACTTCTGATGTTTAATAAGAGCAGATAGACGTTTGAAACATTTTCCACATTCTGAGCATGAAAATGGCTTCTCCCCTGTGTGCGTTCTGAGATGGTCAATAAGATTGGATTTATGGATGAAACACTTCCCACATTCTGAGCACGAAAACGGCTTCTCCCCTGTGTGAGTTTTTAAATGTTCCATTAGATGTGATCTCTGATTAAAACACTTCCCACATACAAGACATGAAAATGGCTTCTCCCCTGTGTGAATTCTTTGATGTACAACAAGATCTGACTTCTGGGTAAAACATTTCCCACATTCTGAACACGGATATGGCTTCTCTCCTGTGTGAGTTCTCACATGCTGCATAAAACTTGATCTGTGACTAAAACACTTCCCACATATTGGACATGAAAATGGCTTCTCCCCTGTGTGAATTCTCACATGCTGCATAAAATTTGATCTGTGACTAAAACACTTCCCACATTTTGGACATAAAAATGGCTTCTCTCCTGTGTGAATTCTTTGATGTACAACAAGATCTGACTTCTGGTTAAAACACTTCCCACATTCTGAACACGGATATGGCTTCTCTCCTGTGTGAATTCTTTGATGTACAACAAGATCTTTCTTCTGAGTAAAACATTTCCCACATTCTAAACATGGATATGGCTTCTCTCCTGTGTGTATTCTCTGATGTGCAACAAGAATTGATTTAATAATAAAACGCTTCCCACATTCAGAACACAAAAATGGCTTTTCATGCCTGTGACTCCTCTTATGCATAGTAAGATTTGATTTCTTTTTAAAATGCTTCCCACAATCCGAACATGTGAAACCATTATCAAGTTTATCTCCAGTGCTACTTTTGAAAGTCTGTAATTGATTGTCATTGGCTTCATAAAAAGGAGATAAGTGTAGATCTCCATGGAAGCTACTCATCCAATCTTCTCCTGAAAAAAAAAAATTCCCTTCGATGTTATTTTATAATTTTTATGTGAAAAATCTACAAAAGCAAGAAATATATCAAAACACAATAAACAGATCAGAGATGGACACAGTACATTTACATTATATGTCCTGCGAGCACACAAGTCATTTTTGGTATTGGTGCTGGAACAACCTCATCTAAGCACACAAGTAAAATACGTAATAAAATACAACAATTATAATAATGCATTTTGTAAGTCTTCTACAAGGTCATTAATAAACATACAAAAATTTGGGGACACAATGCAGTCCGTGAATAAACCACCTTCTGTTTTTTATTATTCAGACAGTTTTAAATCTTAATTCCACATATTTTCCACCAGATCCATCATTCTCCATCCTTTATTGCATATTATCTAATACCTTTCATAAAGCATATCTACATTACCAACACTGACCTCATAGCTGTGCTGACATCCTGTGGCTAATATTACTCCGCTAATAAGTAGAATCCCCAACACTGACCCCGAGTTACCACACTGGTCACTGTGACCACATCCAAGGGTGTTCAAGTTTATATTCACCCCCGTTGTCCATTAAAAAAAATACAGACAACGAACCAATGGAAAAAAAAATCAAGATTTCTGAAAGGCTCTTACCATTCACCGACTCGGATAAGGGTTTGTCAAGTCCAGTTGTTTTGTCACCATGATCTTCCTGCTGAGATCCCACATTAGATATAAGAAAAAAAGACAAAACAGCAGTTTATCTTATATCAGATGAAGAAGAAAAGCCAAAGCTTAATTACGTCAGTCTAGGAACCTGAGCTCCATCTACCTGATGATCCAGGAGGACATTCTGCTTCTCCTCTGGACGACCCTGGGAATACAGAGGACTGGGACTTCTCTCTGGTGGATTTCTCTGACTGGACTCATCTATAGGAAGTATACACAGTGACTGAATACATCGTCTACATGTGATGATCAGATGATGGGGAGTCTAGGGGACCTCAGACCCGGCTTCTCCTCTATAATCAGTATGGTCTCCTCTTACCCGGAGATGTGAGGGGCTGGTGATCCTCCATCATGACGTTCTTGTACAGATCCTTGTGTCCTTCTATATACTCCCACTCCTCCATGGAGAAATAGATGGTGACGTCCTGACACCTTATAGGAACCTGACACACACAATGACCCGCCATTAGCAGACTCCTCCCCCGGCGTTATTATATAATGTCCCAGCATTCCCGGCAGCGCTCACCTCTCCGCTCAGCAGCTCAGTGATCCTGTGGGTCAGTTCTAGGATCTTCTGCTCATTGATCAGTGAATGAGGTGGAGGCTCGGTGATGTCACTTGGGGTCCTGCTCCGTCCTCCTGATTCACGGGAGGTCACACACTCCCCAGACGACGTCTTCACCACTGTGTGATCCTGTGTATGAGGAGACGACGATCACTACATCTATTCTAAGGATCCTTCACCTTTCCCGTCATTTCCCTGCTTTATTCCTAGAGATCAGAGTGATGTGAAGATCTCACCTCTCCAGTGATCCAGTAGATTATCTCCAGGGTGAGGTCTAATATCCGAGCAGCTGTGTGGCTTCTGTCCTGCTCCATCTTCAGGGGATCGTTGATGGAAAGGCCCATCTTGTATAAAGAAAACTTCAGCTGCTCTTCACCCTAAAGGGAACCTGAAAAAAAGAGGATTTGGAATTAATGGAAGAATATCTTTTGGGATCCTTAGACCTGTCCTCTCCATTTCACACAGTTGACTATTCCCTCCTGTCACAGACTTTCATCCATGGATAGCACCGAGTTGGTCGCCTCCTGGATCTCCTCATTCTTTATCAACTGAACATTTTGTGTCTCCAGTTTAGAAATGACCTCTTGTCTTGCCTCTCTTTGTTTGTCTCCTTTAATGCTTTTACCTGGGTTCTCAACTCTTCTTTTAACAGAGACAACTCATGTCTTTAACCTCTTCACGAACTTTGATGTATATTTGTGTCAAAGGTCGTGTCCGAATCATTTTCTGCACATGACGGCTGATTTAATCAGCCATCTTGTACCTTTAACAGCCACTGGTGGAGCGGGGCTCTGTCCACTGCTGTTAACCAATTAAATCCCACTGTCAATCACTGACAACGGGAATTAACCCCCCACGCCAGCTGGAAGCAGATTCTAATTTCTGCCATACATAGTGCTGAGGCTTCGCTGTGTATAGCACAAGTTATCATACGATCACAGCCTCAAGTTCCCTAAGAGAACTATTTAAGTCAGTAAAAGGTATGAAAAAAGTGTTTAAAGATATGAAAAAAATAAAAAACAAAACTACAAAGATTGCCTTGCGCAGGCGTGTACTACGGAGGACATAGAATGAACGTCAATCCAATATTGCGGGCAGCATGCAGCCAGCGGGTAAGGAAAGAGTGAATCGAACACCCGAAAACTCCGCCCATATGACCGAAAACCGGTCCCGCCAAATTCAGGTGACAGATTCCCTTTAAAAGGAAGATCCCCTCATGGTTCTGTCATGGTGATCGAGAAAGCACATATGGATTAGCTGTATAGGGAGAAGTACTGTATAGGGAATTTATAATATAGCAAATAGTCAGTCTGCCCAGTGCATCACATAAGTGTATCATAAAAGTGTGGAGCTCAGAATTAACCCCTTAATGACCGCCAATACGCCTTTTAACTGACCTAAGATATAAGAGACTATCATCCCCATACAGGTGACAATCCAGCAGCTGTCGGCTGTCCACTATAGGTGACAACTTGCTGCATCAGCCAGATCAGTGTTTGCACCGTTCAAATCTGTTTAACCCCTTAGATGCCGAGTGTCAATACTGACTATATCATATAAATGGTTAACAGAGTGTGGGGGCTTCCTCTTTATCCCAATCTGTGCCCTCAGATCATGATTGTGTGGTCCTGTTGATTGCGAAGGCAATTCACAATCATATAACAGCCTTAGAGTTTGACGGCTGTTGTAACCTGTTCAGCTGTTAGTGGAATTTAGGTGGTAAAAATACACATTTTCATTTCTGTCATGCCACTTTGCATTAATTTTTGAAAATCACTGGAAGGGTTAATAAACTACCTGACTGCAGTTTTCAATATGTCAGGGGGTGCTGTTTTTAAAATGTTATAACTTTTAGGGGGTTTCCAATATATAGGACCCCTAAAGTCAATTCAACATGGATAGGACCCTTAAAAAATAAATTTTGTAAATTTCCTTGAAAAAATGAAAAATTACTGCTACATTTTCGAACCTCCCCAAATGCTAACAAAAGATCTTTTTATTACTAACAAACTTTCCTTCCTCGCCATCACCGAAACCTGGCTCACCCCCTCTGACACAGCCTCTCCTGCTGCACTTTTGTGTGGAGGATTCCACCTTTCCCACATCCCCAGCAGCAAGCATGGTGGAGGAGTTGGTTTTCTCCTATCAGAAAACTGCTCCTTCACCCCAATCCCACTGCCACCCTCTGTTACATCTGTGCATCTACTCCCCCTCCAACCTCCAACTGGCTGTCAATCACAACCTCCCAGGGCCGGCCACCACCTTCTTCGACCACTTCACCACCTGGCTACTTTATTTCCTTTCCGCTGACATCTCCTGTGTCAGGGTCACTGTCACAGTGTACAAGGGGAGATATGTGTCACTCCGCATGTTGGCGTCAGTGGTATGAAACCAGGATATTTTTTCTCCAGCACACTAAGTGTTGGGAGGGTTAATGTAAGCTGCATACATGGGATGGTTTCATGTGAACACTCATAGAGTGGGAGGGAGAGTGCTCACCATATCATTTCCTGCAGCCGACACCCGGCATGTGTACTAACAGGACCTGTGGTGATGTCACAATCATGTAATCATCACATGGTCCTGGTTAAATACCTGGACATGTGAGGCAGTCTGTGTGGTGTCTTTGGAGAGGAAGTACTCCCACATAGCTACAAGAAGGAGTGGAGGACATTGCCAGGTGCCTACAGGTGGAGACCTGCAGAGAAAAGGACTCTGTTAAACTTTGTTTTGTTTTTTCGTTAAGCCAGAAAGGCTGTTTTTGTTTTGTGAACCCTGCCTTGGTGTATGCTGACTTCAATAAACCAGCAGGTGCTTCACCACCAAAGTGTTCCCGTGTCTACCTGAGGAAGCAGCTAAGCGGGTCAACCCCTCATACCCCACTATCATCTTGGACAACTTCAACTTCCCCATTGACACTTCCCTCTTAGCTGCCACTAAACTTCTATATCTCATTTCCTCCTTCGGCCTCAATCAATGGTCTTCTGCAGCCACTCACAAAGATGGACACACATTGGACCTCATCTTCACCCACCTCTACCCTCTATCTAACCTCTCTAACTCACCTCTTCCTCTTTCTGACCACAAAATACTTATATTCTCTTCCCTCTCCACTCCATGTCCAGAATCCCCACTCCACAAACTTGCACACCCTCGCAGAAATCTTAAACACCTTGACCTACACTCACTGTCTGAATCCCTCCCCTCTCTCACAGACATAAGTTCCTTACACAATCTGGATGCAGCTGCCGCTTTATATAACACCACAATAGCTGTAGCTCTGGAATCAGTTGCCCCTCTCACACATACCAAAGTTCGCAAAATCAACAGACAGCCCTGGCACACCAGCCTGACCAAAGAACTGAGACGGGCTACCAGGGTTGCTGAGCGGAGATGGAAAAGATACCACTCCAACGACCACTTCATGGCATTCAGACAGTTCCTCACCACTTTCAAGGCCACACTCGCTGCAGCAAAACAAATGTTACAAGAACACTGCTAGGTCAGATAGGGGCAGGTCAGGTCTCATGAATTCTTTTGAACTCTGGGGGAACCGTTACTTTGGGCAACCATGTACTGCAGCTTCCTCGGGCACAAGAAGGATCCACTTGTTCACACAGATACAATTGATAGAGTCCTCATGAGCATGAACAGTGTAGTTTAATGTCAGAGCACATCCAGTATAATTCAAGTCTCTTAAGCACAGGCTTTATAAACAGTACAGCTGCTTCTTAGAGGCACATTGACTAACAGTCTCTTTTGATAGCACAGTTCAGCACAGATTAAGACTCTTTACAAAGGCACAGTAATACACAGCATTCCTTCTAGCAGTGTAATGGAGGAGGGGGGGGGAGTTTGCTGAGGGAGATTATCCTTGTAAGACAACTTCTTCCAGTTCTTGTTTTCCTGTTCCTGATAGACTTTCTCAACTAGAAGTACTGAGAGTTAACCCAACTCCACTCTGTAATGAAATCCTGTGTCTCTATGGTTCACTTGTGTGAACTTTTGTGAGACAGATCACAGAAACACACCACTCATCCCTTCTGCTGCCAGAACAGTAAACATGTTTCCCACAATCCTCCTGGAGCCCTGCTAACCACTCCGTCTCCTGTGACTGTGTTAACCCCTCTAGTTGCTGGGTGCTTTTGAAGTACAGCATTTAGCACTACCTCTGCATGTTACACAAACCTACTTTTCATCTCTCATATCCTCCATGTCTCACAACCCTAAACAGTTATTCAACACTTTCAATTCTCTCCTCCGTTCCACAGCACCTCCTCCCTCTCCACTCATCTCAGCTTAAGACTTTGACTCATTTTTCAAGAGGAAGATTGATAACATCAGAGACAGTTTTGGTCGACAACCCCCCAGAGCCCTTCCTCCTAACTGCTCAGGCCTCCTCCTCCAAAACCAACTTCTCCACCATTACAGAAAATCGACTCTCCACTCTACTCTCAAGATCACATCTCACCATCTCTTCACTTTACCCGATCTCATCCCACTTCATCACAAACCTCACCACAGTCTTCATCCCAACCCTAACCCAACTCTTCAACATATCACTAACAACTGGTGTTTTCCCCTCAAGCTTTAAACATGACTGAATCATGCCTATCCTCAAAAAGCCCTCTCTTTCCTCATCCTCTGTATCTAGCTATTGCCCTATATCACTTCTCTCCTATGCTTCAAAACTACTGGAACAACACGTCCATCTTGAACTATCATCCCACTTCTCTTTCTGCTCCCTCTTCGACCGCTTACAATCTTCCAGCAGCATCACTCCACTGAAACTGCCCTAACTAAAGCCATCAATTACCTATTAACTGCCAAAGCCGAGCGACACTACTCTGTCCTCCTCCTGGACCTGTCCTCTGCCTTTGACACAGTTGACCACTCCCTATTACTATAGACCCTCTCATCTCTTGGCTTCACAGACTTGGCCCTATCCTGGATCTTATCATAGCTAACAGACCGGACATTCAGCATCTCGCACTCACACACCACCTTCTCACCTCGCCTCCTATCTGTCGGAGTCCCACAAGGTTCAGTCCTTGGGCCCCTGCTCTTCTCCATTTACACCTTTGGCCTCGGACAGCTCATAGAATCTCACGGCTTTCAGTATCACCTCTATGCTGATAACACACAGATCTACATCTCTGGACCAGATATCACCACCCTACTAACCAGAATCTCTCAATGTCTGTCCACTATTTCATCCTTCTTCTCCGCTAGATTTCAAAAACTTAATATGGACAAAACAGAATTCATTGTCTTTCCCCTATCTTATTCGACTCCCTCAATGGACCTATCCATTACAGTAAATGGCTGCCCACTCTCCCCAGTCCCACAAGCTCGCTGCCTTGGGGTAATCCTTTACACTGATCTCTCCTTCAAACCACATATCCAAGCCCTTTCCACTTCCTGCCGACTTCAAGTCTAAAATATTTCCTGGATCCGTACATTCCTCATCCAAGAATCTGCAAAACCCCTAGTCCATGCCCTCATCATCTCCCACCTCTACTACTGTAACGTCCTGCTCTGTGGCCTCCCCTCGAACACTCTTGCACCTCTCCAATCTATTCTAAACTCTGCTGCCCGACTAATCCACCTGTCCCCCCGCTATTCCCCGGCCTCTCCCCTCTGTCAATCCCTTCACTGGCTCCCCATTACCCAGAGACTCCAGTACAAAAGCCTAACCATGACGTACAAAGCCATCCACAACCTGTCTCCTCCATACATCTGTGACCTTGTCTCCCGGTACTTTCCTGCACGCAACCTCCGATCCTCACAAGATCTCCTTCTCTACTCCCCTCCTATCTCCTCTTCCCACAATTGCATAGAAGATTTCTCTCGCGTATCACCCCTACTCTGGAACTCTCTACCACAACACATCAGACTCTCGCCTACCATCGAAACCTTCAAAAAGAGCCTGAAGACCCACCTCTTCCGACAAGCCTACAACCTGCAGTAACCACCGATCGACCAAACCGCTGCACGACCAGCTCTACCCTCACCTACTGTATTCTCACCCATCCCTTGTAGATTGTGAGCCCTCGCGGGCAGGGTCCTCTCTCCTCCTGTATCCTCACCCATCCCTTGTAGATTGTGAGCCCTCGCGGGCAGGGTCCTCTCTCCTACTGTATCCTCACCCATCCCTTGTAGATTGTGAGCCCTCGCGGGCAGGGTCCTCTCTCCTCCTGTATCCTCACCCATCCCTTGTAGATTGTGAGCCCTCGCGGGCAGGGTCCTCTCTCCTCCTGTATCCTCACCCATCCCTTGTAGATTGTGAGCCCTCGCGGGCAGGGTCCTCTCTCCTCCTGTACCAGGCGGGACTTGTATTGTTCAAGATTATTGTACTTGTTTTTATTATGTATACCCCTCCTCACATGTAAAGCACCATGGAATAAATGGCGCTATAATAATAAATAATAATAACAAATGACAAAAGTGATTAGGGTGTAAAAACAGATATTCATAAATTTAACATTTTAGGTATCAGACCACCCCTTTGAGAAATTCAAAAATGGCAGAAATGCATTTTTTCCAATATTTCCCCTCAGTTGGAATAGTTATGGAACAGTTCTCCTGATCATTAGCCGGTAAGTGCCAGGGGTCATTGAAACAACTCATCAAGATAACACCTCGTCATGGGGACAAAAAAAAAGTCATGGGGAGGAAAAAAAAGCAAAAAGTGTCCAGGAAGAGTCAAAATAACTAATAATAATAATAAACCCATAAATCCCTGCGGCCCGTAGTCCTATAACCGTTATATACCGCACATTAGACAGGGGCTTCTGTGCTGCAGACCCCGGGGGGGATACATCACTTCTTACTGGACTGTGAGCGGACAGGAGAGCGAGGAGGAAACACAAATCTCCTGGAGCCGCGGTCTCTGCGTCTTCTTCGATGTCTGGGCCCCGGGGAGGTTTTCTGGTTCTCTGTTCTCCAGCATGTGAGGCAGGAAGTGTAGCAGGAGGGGGCGGGGTTTATGCTGCCGACTTCCTGTCCCTGCAGTGAGCGCGGCCATCTTGTTGGTGGGAGTCTCCTAGTTCCCAGTATTCGCGGTATTAGGTTATGTGCACACGTTGCGGATTTCCTGCGGATCCGCAGCGTTTTTTGCGGTGCAGAAACGCTGCAGATCCGCAAGTGATTTACAGTACAATGTAAATCAATGGTAAAAAAAAATGCTGTGCTAATGGTGTGGAAAATTCCATGCGGAAACGCTGCAGATTAAAAGAAGTAGCATGTCACTTCATTTTTGGGAATCTGCAGCGTTTTTGTACCCATTCTATTATAGAAAACCACAGGGGTAAAAAACGCAAGAAATCTGCAAAAAATCCGCAACAAAAACGCACAAAACCTGCACAAAAAACGCGACAAATCCGCAACTGCATTTTCTGCCAAGAGATGCAGAATCCGCACCAGAAATTCCTAAGCCTAATCTGCAACGTGTGCACAGAGCCTTACACATGGTGGCAGCAGGCAGCTGCTCCTCCTGAGCTCAAGGGCAGAGTAGATAATCATAATAATAATTTTATTTATAAAGCGCCAACATATTCCGCAGCGCTTTACAAATGATAGAGGGGAATTGTACAGACAATAAACATTACAGCATAACAGAAATACAGTTCAAAATAGATACCAAGAGGAATGAGGGCCCTGCTGCTCGCAAGCTACAAACTATGAGGAAAAGGGGAGACACGAGAGGGGGATGGTAACAATTGCTTTAGTTATTCGGACCGGCCATAGTGTAAGGCTCGGGTGTTCATGTAAAGCTGCATGAACCAGTTATCTGCCTAAGTATGTAGCAGTACAGACACAGAGGGCTAATACTGCATAAAGTGTATGAGAACATGATGCGAGGAACCTGATAATTGTTTAAGTTTTTTGAATGGGCCACACAGGGATAGTTAGGTTAAAGCGTTGAGGCGGTAGGCCAGTCTGAACAAATGAGTTTTTAGGGCACGCTTAAAACTGTGGGGATTAATCGTATTAACCTGGGTAGTGCATTCCAAAGAATCGGTGCAGCACGTGTAAAGTCTTGGAGACGGGAGTGGGAGGTTCTGATTATTGAGGATGCTAACCTGAGGTCATTAGCGGAGCGGAGGGCACGGGTAGGGTGGTAGACTGAGACCAGGGAGGAGATGTAGGGTGGTGCTGAGCCATGGAGCGCTTTGTGGATGAGGGTAGTAGTTTTGTACTGGATTCTGGAGTGGATGGGTAACCAGTGTAATGACTGGCACAAGGTAGAGGCATCGGTGTAACGGTTGGTGAGGAATATGATCCTGGCTGCAGCATTCAGCACAGATTGGAGCGGGGAGAGTTTGGTAAGAGGGAGGCCGATTAGTAGAGAGTTACAATAGTCCAGACGAGAATGAATAAGTGAGACAGTAAGAGATTTTGCAGAGTTGAAACTGAGAAAAGGGCGAATTCTAGAAATGTTTTTGAGGTGCAGATAAGAAGAGCGAGCCAGTGATCGGATGTGGGGGGGGGGGTGAATGAAAGCTCGGAATCAAGGATGACCCTGTTGTGAATTCTGCTTTTGGGTTCCCTCCAGTGGTTGTAGGTGGGAATGCAGTTGTCTCTGAGTCGCAGTCCTGGCCAGGTGTATCTGCTGATTGCAGTTCTGACTGGGATATTTAGGTGTGCAGGATTCATTAGTCCTTGCCAGTTGTCAATGTTTCTTGTGAAGTGTTGGATCACTTTCTGGCTTCTCCTGCTTAACTGCCAATTCAGCAAAGATAAGTGTCTGTTTCTTTTTCTGTGGCACACATGCAGTGTGCTTATATTCTGTGCTATTCATTTGTTTTTCTCTTGTCCAGCTTAGACTGTGTCAGTGTTTTTTCAGTCTTGTTGGATTCTCTGGAGTTGCAGATATACGCTCCACATCTTTATTTAGATGGTGGAGTTTTTGTACTTTCTGCTGTGGATATTTTTGGAAGGATTTTTAATACTGACCGCTTAGTATCCTGTCCTATCCTTTCCTATTTATCTAGTGTGGCCTAATTTGCTAAATCCTGTTTCCTGCCTGCGTGTGTCTTTTCCTCTACTACTCACAGTCAATATTTGTGGGGGGCTGCATATCCTTTGGGGTTCTGCTCTGAGGCAAGGTAGAATTCCTATTTCTATCTATAGGGGTATTTAGTCCTCCGGCTGTGTCGAGGTGTCTAGGTTTTGTTAGGCACACCCCACGGCTACTTCTAGTTGCGGTGTTAAGATCAGGGTTTGCGGTCAGTATACCACCTACTCCAGTGAAAGTTTTCATGCTGCTCCAAGGTCACCTGATCATAACAGTACAACTGGCCCATAATGAGTTAAATGCATCTCAGAAGAAGGGAAGAAAGGTCTTGAGCCATTTTTTTTTCTTCAGTCTACTTTGTCTTCTCCTCCCTCTTTATCTCTGGGTGGCTGAAGAGCCTAGTGCTAGCATGAATGTTCAGGAATTAGCTTCTCGTGTAGACCAGCTTGCTGCTAGGGTACAGGGTATTTCTGATTATATTGTTCAGACTCCTGTTTTAGAACCGAAGATTCCTACTCCTGATTTGTTTTTTGGGGACAGGTCCAAATTTTTGAGTTTTAAAAACAACTGTAAACTGTTTTTTGCTTTGAGACCTCGATCCTCCGGTGATTCCATTCAGCAGGTTAAAATTGTCATCTCCCTGCTGCGTGGTGACCCGCAGGATTGGGCATTTTCCCTGGAATCTGGGAATCCGGCTTTGCTTGATGTAGGCTCCTTTTTTCAGGCTTTGGGATTGTTATATGATGAACCTAATTCTGTGGATCAAGCTGAGAAGACCTTGTTGGCCCTGTCTCAGGGTCGAGAGGCGGCAGAATTGTATTGTCAGAAATTTAGAAAATGGTCTGTGTTGACTAAATGGAATAATGATGCTTTGGCGGCAATTTTCAGAAAGGGTCTTTCTGAGTCCGTTAAAGATGTTATGGTGGGGTTTCCCACGCCTTCCGGTCTGAGTGATTCTATGTCTCTGGCCATTCAGATTGACCGGCGCTTGCGGGAGCGCAGAACTGTGCGCGCTGTGGCGTTATCCTCAGAGCAAATTCCTGAGTCAATGCAGTGTGATAGGATTCTGTCTAGAACGGAACGACAAGGTTTCAGACGTCAGAATAGGTTGTGTTATTATTGTGGCGACGCTTCTCATGTCATTTCTGTCTGCCCTAAGCGGACAAAGAGGATCGCCAGTTCAATTACCATCAGTACTGTACAACCTAAATTTTTGTTATCTGTGTCCTTGATCTGCTCATTGTCATCATTTTCTGCGTTTGTGGATTTAGGCGCTGCCTTGAACTTAATGGACTTTGAGTTTGCCAAGCGTTGTGGTTTTCCCTTGCAGCCTTTGCAGAACCCTATTCCTTTAAGGGGCATTGATGCTACACCCTTGGCTAAAAAAAAGCCCCAGTTTTGGACACAGGTGACCATGCGCATGGCGCCAGCCCATCAGGAAGATTGTCGATTTCTGGTGTTGCATAATTTGCATGATGCTATCGTGCTGGGTTTTCCTTGGTTGCAGGTACATAATCCTGTGTTGGATTGGAAGTCCATGTCTGTGACTAGTTGGGGTTGTCAGGGGGTTCATAATGATGTTCCTTTGATGTCAATCTCCTCTTCTTCCTCTTCTGAAATTCCAGAGTTTTTGTCTGATTTTCAGGATGTATTTGATGAGCCCAAGTCCAGTTTCCTTCCACCGCACAGGGACTGTGATTGTGCTATTGACTTAATTCCAGGCTGTAAGTTTCCTAAGGGTCGACTTTTCAACCTGTCTGTGCCTGAACATACCGCCATGCGGAGCTATATTAAGGAGTCTTTGGAGAAAGGGCATATTCGACCATCTGTAGTACATGCCTGCACAAGGCAATCTTGCCTTGCGCAGGCGTGTACTATGGAGGACAGAGAATGAACTTCAATCCAATATTGCAGCCAGCATGCAGCCAGCGGGTAAGGAAAGGGTGAATCAAACACCCAAAAACCCCGCCTCCATGGCTGAAGATTGTTCCCTCCAAATTCAGGTGACAGTGTCCCTTTAAACCCTTGACCGATTTGACGAAGAAAGGCGCTGATGTGGCGAATTGGTCCTCTGCGGCTGTCTCTGCCTTTCAGGAGCTTAAACGTCGTTTTACTTCTGCTCCGGTGTTGCGCCAACCGGATGTTTCTCTTCCGTTTCAGGTTGAGGTTGACGCTTCTGAGATTGGGGCAGGGGCCGTTTTGTCTCAGAGGGATCCTGTTGGTTCCTTAATGAAACCGTGTGCCTTCTTTTCCCGTAAGTTTTCGCCTGCTGAACGCAATTATGATGTCGGCAATCAGGAGTTGTTGGCTGTGAAGTGGGCGTTTGAGGAGTGGCGACATTGGCTTGAGGGAGCTAAGCACCATATTGTGGTCTTGACCGATCATAAGAATCTGATTTACCTCGAGTCTGCCAAACGGCTGAATCCTAGACAGGCTCGATGGTCCTTGTTTTTTTCCCGTTTTGATTTCGTGGTCTCGTACCTTCTGGGTTCTAAGAATATTAAGGCTGATGCCCTCTCTAGGAGTTTTTGCCTGATTCTCCTGAGGTCTTAGAACCGGTCGGTATTCTGAAAGAAGGGGTGGTCCTTTCTGTCATTTCCCCTGATTTACGACGGGTTCTTCAGGAATTTCAGGCTGACAAACCTGACCGCTGTTCTGTGGGGAAACTGTTTGTTCCTGACAGATGGACTAGTAGAGTGATTTCTGAGGTTCACTGTTCCGTGTTGGCTGGTCATCCTGGCATTTTTGGTACCAGAGACTTGGTTGGTAGGTCCTTTTGGTGGCCTTCTTTGTCGCGTGATGTGCGGTTTTTTGTGCAGTCCTGTGGGACTTGTGCGCGGGCCAAGCCTTGTTGTTCCCGTGCTAGTGGGTTGCTTTTGCCATTGCCAGTCCCTGAGAGGCCCTGGACGCATATTTCGATGGATTTTATTTCTGATCTTCCGGTCTCCCAGAAGATGTCTGTTATCTGGGTTGTTTGTGACCGGTTCTGTAAGATGGTTCATTTGGTGCCTTTGCCTAAATTGCCTTCCTCTTCAGATTTGGCTCCGTTGTTTTTTCAGCATGTGGTTCGTTTGCATGGTATTCCGGAGAATATTGTGTCTGACAGAGGTTCCCAGCTTGTTTCTAGGTTTTGGCGGGCCTTTTGTGCTAGGCTGGGCATTGATTTGTCTTTTTCTTCTGCATTTCATCCTCAGACAAATGGCCAGACAGAGCGAACTAATCAGACTTTATAGAATTATTTCAGATGCTTTGTGTCTGCTGATCAGGATGATTGGGTGGCCTCCTTGCCATTGGCCGAGTTTGCCCTTAATAATCGGGCTAGTTCGGCTACTTTGGTTTCGCCTTTCTTTTGTAATTTTGGTTTTCATCCTCGTTTTTCTTCTGGGCAGGTTGAGCCTTCTGACTGTCCTGGTGTGGATTCTGTGGTTGACAGGTTGCAGCAGATTTGGGCTCATGTGGTGGACAATTTGGTGTTGTCTCAGGAGGAGGCTCAACGTTTTGCTAACCATCGTCGGTGTGTTGGTTCCCGGCTTCGGGTTGGGGATCTGGTCTGGTTGTCTTCCCATCATGTTCCTATGAAGGTTTCTTCCCCTAAGTTTAAGCCTCGGTTTATTGGTCCTTATACAATTTCTGAGATTATTAATCCGGTGTCTTTTCGTTTGGCACTTCCGGCCTCTTTTGCTATCCATAATGTCTTCCATAGATCTTTATTGCGAAAATATGTGGTGCCCGTTGTTCCCTCTGTTGATCCTCCGGTCCCTGTGTTGGTTGATGGAGAGTTGGAGTATGTGGTTGAGAAGATTTTGGATTCTCATTTTTCGAGGTGGAGGTTTCAGTACCTTGTCAAATGGAAGGGTTATGGCCAGGAGGATAATTCTTGGGTTTTTGCCTCTGATGTCCATGCTGCTGATTTGGTCCGTGCCTTTTATCTGGCTCATCCTGATCGTCCTGGGGGCCCTGGTGAGGGTTCGATGACCCCTCCTCAAGGGGGGGGGGGGTACTGTTGTGAATTCTGCTTTTGGGTTCCCTCCAGTGGTTGTAGGTGGGAATGCAGTTGTCTCTGAGTCGCAGTCCTGGCCAGGTGTATCTGCTGATTGCAGTTCTGACTGGGATATTTAGGTGTGCAGGATTCATTAGTCCTTGCCAGTTGTCAATGTTTCTTGTGAAGTGTTGGATCACTTTCTGGCTTCTCCTGCTTAGCTGCCAATTTAGCAAAGATAAGTGTCTGTTTCTTTTTCTGTGGCACACATGCAGTGTGCTTATATTCTGTGCTATTCATTTGTTTTTCTCTTGTCCAGCTTAGACTGTGTCAGTGTTTTTTCAGTCTTGTTGGATTCTCTGGAGTTGCAGATATACGCTCCACATCTTTAGTTAGATGGTGGAGTTTTTGTATTTTCTGCTGTGGATATTTTTGGAAGGATTTTTAATACTGACCGCTTAGTATGCTGTCCTATCCTTTCCTATTTAGCTAGTGTGGCCTAATTTGCTAAATCCTGTTTCCTGCCTGCGTGTGTCTTTTCCTCTACTACTTACAGTCAATATTTGTGGGGGGCTGCATATCCTTTGGGGTTCTGCTCTGAAGCAAGGTAGAATTCCTATTTCTATCTATAGGGGTATTTAGTCCTCCGGCTGTGTCGAGGTGTCTAGGTTTTGTTAGGCACACCCCACGGCTACTTCTAGTTGCGCTGTTAAGATCAGGGTTTGCGGTCAGTATAGGTACCACCTACTCCAGTGAAAGTTTTCATGCTGCTCCAAGGTCACCTGATCATAACATGACCCCAAGGCAGCGGGCATGTTGCTTTGGAGTAATGGTGGAACCGCACACGGAGATGGCAATGTCAGGCAAAGGTAGGTTAGTAGAGGGAGAAAACACGAGGAGTTCAGTTTTTGTCAGGTTCAGTTTCAGATAGAGGGAGGACATGATGTTAGAGACAGCGGTAAGACAATTACTGGTGTTTACTAAAAAGGTCGGCGTGATAACAGGAGAAGAAGTGTATAATTGGGTGTCATCAGCATAGAGATGGTACTGGAAACCAAATCTACTGATTGTTTGTCCAATAGGGGCGGTATACAAAGAGAGGAGGAGGGGGCCTAGGACTGATCCTTGAGGAACCCCAACAGTAAGGGGAAGGTGAGAGGAGGAGGAACCAGCAAAAGATACAGTGAAGGATCGGTCAGAGAGATAGGAGAAGAACCAGGAGAGAACGGTGTCCTTGAGGCCGATGTAGCGGAGCATAGTGAGGAGGAGCTGATGATCCACAGTGTTGAATGCTGCGGAGAGATCCAAGAGAATCCAAGAGAATTAGCATGGAGTAGTGACCATTAGATTTAGCTGTTAGTAGGTCTTGTTGTTGTTGTTTAATCTTTACTTTGAGTTTTGAGTTAATGATATGCTCGTGCTCTGGGGCGGGGCTGTGGCTTAATGTGGTGCTCTGATTAGCTATTCATACTGAAGACTGCTAAAAGGTCACTGATCCCTCACTGACCCGCCCCCTAGTTTACATGATGAATATTAGATATACATATTGGAAAAAAAATAAAACCTTCTACAGGCAGGCGGTGGCAACTGCGCTGCAGCATAATTGCATATGTACTGTGTATAGAATTAATATTTCAGGTCATCCTGAAAAAAAAAAATTCATTTGAAAATGGGGTTGTCACGCACAGTATGGGGAAGACTAAGTGCAATACGAAGGGATGAGGGGGAGGAAGCCCAAAACTAGGGGGGGGGGAGTGGAGACCCCTAGGCAGATCTAAAGTCACCCTCTCGGCCCTAAACATCCCTATATAATCAGTCCCCACTACAACTAAAGACAGATGGGATAGACAAACAAGGGGAACACAACGTGAGTAGACTCAGAGAGATAACACAGACGTCCTCCAGCAAAACAAAAGACGAAGATAGCCGACGGCTATAGCTCCAAGCCTCAACTTGGGGGAAATGGAAATATCACTGGCTGTTCCGAGCAGCAGGCTGGGAGTCTATAAACACTCAGGTCCAGGTGTGTCAATTAGAGCCGGGGGAGATTGCCACTGGGTCCAAGAGTCATAACTATTAAGAAGATGTCTGCAAAGCCAATTGCAGAGACCTTCTGTAGCCAGATGCAGTGCGACTGTCTGCAGCCTCTGACACACCCGTGACAGTACCCCCCTTCTACAAGTGGCCTCCGGTTTCTCCGGAAAAGAGGTGTGAAATGAACGAACCTGTCTGGGGGCATTCACCTCTGATGCCAAGGCCTACATCCTTTCCTCTGGACTGTAACCCTTCCAGTGCACTAAGTATTGTAGGGAACAATATTGGAGGTGAGAATCTACAATCCTCGAAATCCGAAACTCCAGATTTCCATCAACCACTATTAGGGGCGGCGGTAGGGGTGAGGGCTCAAGAGGTTCCACATATTTCTTGAGCAAAGACCTAAGGAAGACACTGTGGATCTTAAGAGCCTGAGGTAGCTCAAGATGAAACACTGCTGGATTAACGACGGCGGTTATTTTATAGGGACCAATAAATCTAGGTCCCAACTTCCAGGAAGGAACCTTCAACCTGATATTCGTGGTAGAAAACCACACAAAGTCATTCACATTCAGGTCCTGACCTGGCAAGCGTTTTCTGTCAGCCATAAGTTTTTACTTGTCTCCCATAATCTTCAAATTACTCAGAATTCCCCGCCACACTGAGGAGAGCGAAGAAGAAATATGTTCCTCTCCCGGAACTCCCAAAGCCCCTCCCCCGTTAAAGGTACTAATCTGTGGAGGGTAACCGTATGCACCCAAGAATGGTGACCTGCTGGTAGATTCTTGACAGTGATTATTGATCGCAAATTCTGCCAGCGGTAAGTAGGATGCCCAATCCTCCTGATTTTCGGAGGCAAAACACCTGAGGTAGGTCTCCAAATTCTGGTTATCGCGCTCGGACTGTCCATTTCACTGGTGACGGAAGGCAGAGGAAAAGGACTGCTGCACCCCCAGTCGAGAACAGAACGCCCTCCAGAACTAGGAGCTAGGAAACATGCTGATCATGCCCAGTACATGTTCAGCAAGTCTCTCTGTCAGTGCAGAGCTGAGAGTTTATACAGCATGGGGATGTTGCTGCATCTTCATGCTGTAGAAGCGATCAGCCTGCAAAAAATGATAGTCCCATAGTGGGACTAAGTAAAATAAGTTAAGAAAAAAAGTAAACATTTTTTTTTAAATAATTGTAAAAATATCTAAAAATAATACAAAAATCAAAAGGTATTATATCTATAATTAAATGTTTGAATAAAAAAAATAAACAATAAGAGTACATATATTTGGTATCACGACCCGACCTATAAAACTGTCTCACTAGTTAACCCCTTTAGTGAACACCGTAAAATAACAAGGCAAAAAACGCTTTATCATCTTACTGTCGAACACAAAGTGGAATAAAATGCGATCAAAAAGACGGATATAAATAACCATGGTACTACTGAAAGCGTAATCTTGTCCCGCAAAAAACAAGCTGCCATACAGCTCCATCAGTGAAAAAATAAAAAAAGTTATAGCTCTCAGAATAAAGCGATGCAAAAATAATTATTTTGTCTATAAAAGTTTTTATTGTGTAAAAGCACCAAAACATGAAAAAAACTATATAAGTGGAATATTGCTGCAACCGTACTGACCCGAAGAATAAAACTGCCTTATCAATTTTACCACATGCAGAACGGTATAAACGCCCCCCCAAAAAATTCCTGAATTGCTGGTTTTTGTTCATTCTGCCTCCCAAAAATCGGAAGAGAGCGATCAAAAAATGTAATGTGCCCTAAAATAATACCAATAAAAATATCAACTCGTCCCACAAAAAACAAGACCTCACATGTGGTTCAAAGTATGTAAAAATTATAGCTCTCAAAATGTGGTGATGCAAAAACTATTTTTGCAATAAAAAGCCCACCTAAGTTACAGGTGCATGCCTCCAGAAGCACGGGCTGGGCATAACGTACTGGTGACTGCAACGTAATGGGAACTACAGCATACCGGTCACTACAACATACAGGTCACTACAACAGCCGTTTGTAATTTTCACTCCGTAACATTCATTGCTGCTTGTTTCTGGAAAACACCCATGGAGTCAAAATCGTCACTATACCTGTAGAAAATTTCCCCAAAGGGTATAGTTTCCAATATAGGATCACTTGAGAGGGGATTCTGCTCTTCTAGCTATTAGAGGCTCGTTATATGGAATCTGCAGTGTTCTAGGAAAATCTGCGCTCCAGGAGGCAAATAGCGCTCCATGCGTACCGAGTCTATCCGTATGGCTAAGTAGGATTGTACAGCCACATATGGGGTATTACCATGTTCAGTAGAAATTGTGGGACAAATTTTGGTTTACTCATTTATTGTGTAAAAATATAAAATCTGGGGCAAAAACAAAATTTTGGTGGTAAAAATGTACCGTATATACTCAAGTATAAGCTGACCTGAGTATAAGCCGAGGCACCTAATTTTGCCACAAAAAACTGGGAAAAATTATTGACTCGAGTATAAGCCTGGTTTGCATTGTCCCCTCATCCCTATCCTTGTATGCATGGCTCCTCATCCCTATACTTGTAAGCATAGCTCCTCATCCTTGTCCTGGTATGCATGGCTCTTTATCCCTGTCCTTGTGCATGGCTTCTCATCCCTGTCCTGATATGCATGGCTCGTTATCCCCGTCCTTGTATGCATGGCTCCTTATCCCTGTTCTTGTCTGCATGGCTCCTCATCCCTGTCCTGCATAGCTCCTCGTCCGTCTTTCTATGCATGGATCCTCAGCCCTGTCTGCATGGATTCTCATCCCTGTCCTGGTATGCATGGCTCCTTATCCCCATCCTTGTCTGCATGGCTCCTCGTCCCTATCTTTATATGCATGGATCCTCATCCCTGTCCTTGTCTGCATGGCAACTCATCCCTGTCCTGGTATGCATGGTTCCTCATCCCGATCCTTGTATGTATGGCCCCCCATGAGAAAAGCATAACAAAAATAACCCTCCTACTTACCTTCCCTGCACGCCCTCACAGCATCTTGTTCCAGCTTCCAGCAGCTCCTGTGGTCAAGCGATCACATGTTCCTGCTCATTAAGGTAATGAATATTCACCTCTCTCCACTCAGCCGGGACACGTGATCACCCGGCTGCAGGAGATGCTGGAAGCCAGAATAACAAGATGGTGCGAGGGCACGCAGGGAAGGTAAGTAGTTTTTTTTACAGCTGCTGGAAGTCAGCGGCTGTAACTGTGTGTGCGCTATAAGAGAAATGAATATTCATTGCAATGCAGTGAATATGCATTTCTTTTTAGCAGTGGGCAGTTATAGCCGCAGCCGCCAGCTTCTGCCTCCTGTGATTCGCTGCTCCCCCGCTGGCTTCTGGGACAATCACTCGTGTATAAGCAGAAGGGGCATTTTCAGCACAAGAATTCAGCACTGTGTCTGAAAAATATTTCCTGATTACATGTAGGGTATTGGCGCATTCAAAAAAAAATGAACCTCAGTTTGTTGTAAAAAGAAAAAAATCATATTAGCCCTTAGAAAAAATTAAAAACTTCGGGCTAAAACAACATTTTAGTGGTAAAAATTTAATCTATTCTTTCTTCACCGCTCAGTAGTATAAAATTCTGTTAGGCACATGTGGTGTCAATATGATCACTGCGCCTGTAGATAAATTCATTGGGGAGTGTAGTTTGTAAAATGAGTTCACATATAGGGGGTTGTGCTGTTCTGGCTCCTCAGGGGCTCTGCTGATGTGACATGGCAGCTTCAAACCATTCCAGAAAAATCTGAACTCCAATGTAGCGCCTCTTCCCTTCTGCCTCTGCACTGTGCCTCAAAAGTAGTATTCCCCCACATATGGGGTATCAGCATAGTCAGGAGAAATTGCACAACAAACTGTATTGTGCAATTTCTTCTGTTACCCCTATGAAAATGCAAAATTTGAGGCCAAAATAAAATTTTTATAGGGAAAATTATTTTTTTTTATTTTCACGGCTCAATGTTATAAACTTCTGTAAAGCACTTGGGGGTTCAAGGTGCTCACCATGCATCAAAATATTCCTTGAGGGGTCTAGTTTCCAAAATGGTGTCACTTGTGGGCAGTTTTCACTGTTTAGGCACATAAGGGGCTCTCCAAAAGGGACATGACGTACGCTAATTAATCCAGGAAATTTTACATTCAAAAAGTCAAATAATGCTCATTCCCGTCTGAGCCCTGCAATGCACCCAAACAGTAGTTTTCTCCCTCAAATTCGGTATTGCCGTATGCAGGAGAAATTGAACAAATGGTATGGTGCAATTTCTCCTGTTACCGTTATGAAAATGCATTATTTTGTGCTAAGAACATATTTGTGGAGACATTTTTATTTATACAGCTCAACGTTATAAACTTCTGTGAAGCACCTGAGGGTTCAATGTGCTCACTCACATCTAGATCAGTTCCCTGAGGGGTCCAGTTTCCAAAATGGTGTCACTTGTGGGGGATTTTCACTGTTTAGGCACATCAGGGGCTCTCCAAACGACATGGCATCTGCCAATTGTTCAAGCGAATTTTGCATGTAAAAAAGTTAAATGGCGCGCCTTCTTTCCGATCTCTGTCGTGTGCCCAAACTGTGGTTTTCTCCCTCATATGGAGTATCCGCATGTTCAGGAGAAATTACACAAATTTTTAGGTCCATTTTTTCTTGATTATGATTGGTTAGCATCATACAGGGAGAAGTGCACCCCCCCCCCCAGTGAAATCTATCTAATAACACCTATTAGGACTTAAAAAAAAAAAAGTTAACTCACCATGTACCAATACTTACGTTAATACGGTGGGGAAAAAAAACTAGTCATCCACAAATTGTGCAAGTTCTCCCACTTAAAAAGATGAGAGAGACCTTTAATAGACATCATAGGTAGACCCAAACTATGAGAGTCAAAATGAGAAAACAAATCCAGAAAATCACCTTGTCTGATCTGGGAAGATTTATTTTTCAAATTATGGTGGAAAATAAGTATTTGGTCGCCTAAAAACATGCAAGCTTTCTGGCTCTCACAGACCTGTAACTTCCCTCTGTTTTAAGAGGCTCCTCTGTCCTCCACTCATTACCTGTAGTAATGGCACTTGTTATCAGTATAAAAGACACCTGTCCACAACCTCAAACAGTCACACTCCAAACTCCACTATAGTGAAGCTCAAAGAGCTGTCGAAGGACACCAGAAACAAAACTGTAGCCCTGCACCAGGCTGGGAAGACTGAATCTGCAATAGGCAACCAGCTTGGTGTGATGAAATCTACTGTGGGAGCAGTAATAAGAAAATGGAAGACTTACAAGACCACTGATAATCTCCCTCGATCTCTACGTAAGATCTCATCCCGTGGGGTCAAAATGATCACAAGATCGGTGAGCAAAAATCCCAGAACAACACAGGGGGACCTAGTGAATGACCTGCATAGAGCTGGGACCACCATAACAAAGGCTTCCATCAGTAATACACTACGCTGCCAGGGACTCAGATCTTACAGTGCCAGACGTGTCCCCTTGCTTATGCCAGTACATGTCTGGGACCGTCTGAAGTTTGCTAGAGAACATTTGGATTATCCAGAAGAGTATTGAGAGAATGTCATATGGTCTGATGAAACCAAAGTAGAACTGTTTGGCAATAACAAGACTTGTTTGGAGGAGACAGAGTTCTGCGTTGCATCCAAAGAGCACCATACCTACTGTGAAGCATCGGGGTGCCAATATCATGCTTTGGGGCTGTTTCTCTGCAAAGGGACCAGGACGACTGATCCGTGTACATGAAAGAATGAATGGGACCATGTATCGTGAGATTTTGAGTGCAAACCTCCTTCCATCAGCAAGGGCATTGAAGATGAAACGTGGATGGGTCTTTCAGCATGATAATGATCTCAAGCACACAGCCAGAACAACGAAGGAGTGGCTTCGTAAGAAGCATATGAAGGTCCTTGTGTGGCCTAGCCAGTCTCCAGATCTCAACCCCATAGAAAAACTTTTGGAGGGATTTGAAAGTCCATGTTGCCCAGTGACAGGCACTGCTCTAGAGGAGATCTGCATGGAGGAATGGGCCAACATACCACCAACAGTGTGTGCCAACCTTGTGAAGACTTACAGAAAACGTTTGACCTCTGTCATTGCCAACAAAGGATATATATAACAAAATATTGAGATGAACGGTTGTTAATGACCAAATACTTATTTTCCACCATAATTTTCAAAATAAATCTTAACAAATCAGACAAGGTGATTTTCTGGATTTGTTTTCTCATTTTGACTCTCATGGTTGTGGTCTACCTATGATGTCATTTACAGGCCTCTCTGATCTTTTTAAGTGGGAGAACTTGCACAATTGCTGGCTGACTAAATGGCTGACTAAATACCGTACATACTTGAGTACAAGCCGAGATTTTCAGCCCATTTTTTTAGGCTAAAAGTACCCCTCTCGGCTTATACTCGAGTCATTGTCCCAGGGGGTCGGCGGGGGGTGAGAGGGAACTGCGGTTGTCACATCATACTCTCCTGCTCCCGGCGCGGTCTTTGCTTCTCAGATTGTCTGTGACAACGGCAGCTTGTTCCTGTGTTCAGCGGTCATGTGGTACCGCTTATTAAAGTAATGAATATGGACGCGACTCCATTCCCATAGGCGGAGCGCATATTCATTACCTGAGCGGTACTATGTGACCGCTGAACACAGGAACAAGCTGCTGGTGCCAGTAACCATCGCATGGAGAAGCAGGGACTGCGCCAGGAGGCGTATGACGGGGAGGGTGAGCCAAGCATTATTCACCTGTCCCCATTCCCCCACCAGGCTCAGTCTTCCGCGTCCTCTGGCTGTGACGTTCAAGTCAGAGGATGACGTGGTTAGTATGTTCCCTCTGCCTGAACAGTCACTGCAGAGACCCAAAAGACACAGCGGCGCTTGGCGGTGGAACGGGGACAAGTGAATATCGCAAGTGCCGGGGGCCTCAGCGACGAGAGGTGAGTATGTCATTTTTTAATCGCAGAAGCAGCATATGGGGCATAATATGCTATGAAGCATCTTATGGGGCCATCAACCTTTGTGCAGCATTATATGGGGCATAATCTATGGAGCATCTTATGGGGCCATCAACCTTTGTGCAGCATTATATTCTATGGAGCATCTTATGGGGCCATCATTAACCTTTTATGCAGCATTATATGGAGCATATTTTAATATGGAGCATCTTATGGGGCCCATCATGAACTTTATGGAGCATTATATGGGGCATATTTTGTATGGAGCATCTTATGGGACTCTTGATTCAATATGGATATTCAAAAACATTTAACCTACTGCTGTCTCAATCAATTTTACTCTTATTGGTATCTATTTTTATTTTTGAAATTCACCGGTAGCTGCTGCTTTTTCCACCCTAGGCTTATACTCGAGTCAATAAGTTTTTCCAGTTTTTTGTGGCAAAATTAGGGGTCTCTGCTAATACTCGGGTCGGCTCATACTCGAGTATATATGGTAATATGGTACTTTTTTTCCCCACTGCATCTCCACAACAAAGAGGCAACCCCCCCCCCCCCTCTTTGTCAACATAAAGTCTATTGGGATGTGTCTGGAAAAAATTGAAAGGGACGTGGCACTCATTGGAACATTACAGTCCATTCAATCAGCTGAATAAGTGGGGTATTGAGTATTATACGTACACCATTCAGCTTTCAGTTTGTAGTACAGTAGAATCGATTTAATTTAAAAAGTTATCATCAAATGTCATTTGTCATTAAAGCCAAATGTGTCAGATTACGCTCACCACTGAATCCCATAATTACCGTATATACTCGAGTATAAGCCGAGATTTTCAGCCCAAATTTTGGGGCTGAAAGTGCCCCTCTTGGCTTATACTCGAGTCATGGTCGGCGGCAGGGTCAGCGGGTGAGGGGGAGAGAGTTCTGTCATATACTCGCCTAGTCCCGGCGCTCCTGGCGCTGTCCCTGCAGTCCCACGGTCTTCGGATGCCATAGCTCTACCCCTGTTCAGCGGTCACGTGGGACCGCTCATTAGAGAAATGAATATGGACTCCACTCCCATAGGGGTGGAGGCGCATATTCATTCTTCTAATGAGCGGTAACGGTGACCGATGACAGAGGAAGAGGCTGCGGCACCCGGAGACCATCTGTCCAGGATAAGGAGCCAGGGACGCTGGGAGCAGGTAAGTATGTCATTTACCTGTCCACCTTCCACCCGCCGCTCCGTCTTCCCGTCCTCTGGCAGTGACTGTGCAGGTCAGAGGGCGCGATAACGTACGAGTGTGCGCGCCACCCTCTGCCTGAACAGTCAGTGAGGAGAGACACCGAGACGGGACGCTGAGGAGCAGCGGGCAGCAAGAGAGGTGAGTATGTCATTTTTTTTTATTGCAGCAGCAGCATTATATATTGCATAGCTTTCTATGGGGCCATAATGAACGGTGCAGAGCATTATATATGGCACGGCTTTCTATGGAGCATCTATGGGGCAATAATGAACGATGCAGAGCATTTTATATGGGGCACAGCTTTCTATGGAGCATCTATGGGGCCATAATGAACGGTGCAGAGCATTATATATGGCACAGCTTTATATGGAGCATCTATGGGGTCATAATGAACGGTGCAGAGCATTGTATATGGGGCACAGCTTTATATGGAGCATCTTATGGGGCGATAATGAACGGTGCAGAGCATTCTATATGGCACAGCTTTATATGGAGCATCTATGGGGCAATAATGAATGGTGCAGAGCATTCTATATGGCACAGCTTTCTATGGAGCATCTATGGGGCAATAATGAACGGTGCAGAGCATTATATATGGCACAGCTTTATATGGAGCATCTATGAGGCCATAATGAACAGTATAGAGCATTATATGTGGCACAGCTTGCTATGGAGCATCTATGGGGCCATAATGAACGGTGCAGAGCATTATATATGGCACAGCTTGCTATGGAGCATCTATGGGGCCATAATGAACGGTGCAGAGCATTATATATTGCACAGCTTTATATGGAGCATCTATGGGGCAATAATGAACGTGCAGAGCATTCTATATGGCACAGCTTTATGTGGAGCATCTATGGGGCAATAATGAATGGTGCAGAGCATTATATGTGGCACAGCTTTATATGGAGCATCTATGAGGCCATAATGAACAGTATAGAGCATTATATGTGGCACAGCTTTATATGGAGCATCTATGGGGCCATAATGAAATGTATGGAGCATTATATGTGGCACAGTTTTATATGGAGCATCTATGAGGCCATAATGAATGGTATAGAGCATTATATGTGGCACAGTTTTATATGGAGCATCTATGGGGCCATAATGAACGTGCAGAGCATTCTATATGGCACAGCATTATATGGAGCATCTATGGGGTCATAATGAAATGTATGGAGCATTATATGTGGCACAGTTTTATATGGAGCATCTATGGGGCCATAATGATATGTATGGAGCATTCTATATGGCACAGTTTTATATGGGGCATCTATGGGGCCATAATGAAATGTATGGAGCATTATATGTGGCACAGCTTTATATGGAGCATCTTATGGGGCCATAATGAACGGAGCATCTATTTTTATTTTTGAAATTCACCGGTAGCTGCTGCATTTCCTACCCTAGGCTTATACTCGAGTCAATAAGTTTTCCCAGTTTTTTGTGGCAAAATTAGGGGGGCTCGGCTTATACTCTGGTCGGCTTATACTCGAGTATATATACGGTAATAACTATATTTATTGCATAAATTCTGGATTAAAATGTCCCCAATGTGCTCAAGTAAACCTGAGATATTCCAGAATATTCCAGATACAAGAATTTTCTGCTCCAGTTGAGCTATAAATGAAGATTTAGGTGAATATCACACACCAGCCATCACGGAGATCAAGCTAAACATTGCAGTCTTAGCAGTAATGGTTTTTTACATAGTAGTTATGTTACACTAGGAGGCATCCTGAGGAAATAAATTCTACATTAATAACATTCAATGTCTTTTCCTTTATGTGACTTCTGATGTGTAACAAGAACAGATTTACGGTTGAAACATTTTCCACATTCTGAGCATGAAAATGGCTTTTCCCCTGTGTGAATTCTTCGATGTCCAACAAGATATGACTTCTGAGTAAAACATCTCCCACATTCTGAACAGGAAAATGGTTTCTCTCCTGTGTGAGTCTTTAGATGTTCCATAAGATGTGATTTCTGAATAAAACATTTCTCACATTCTGAACATGAAAATGGCTTCTCGCCTGTGTGAGTTCTCTGATGTCTCCCCAGATGACTTTTAACCCCAAAACATTTTCCACATTCTGAACAGGAGTATGGTTTCTCCCCTGTGTGGATTCTCTCATGTGTAACAAGACTTGATTTTTGCGTAAAACATTTTCCACATTCAAGACATTGAAATGTTTTCTCTTCTAAGTGAGTGTTCAGATAGTCAACAAGAATTGATTTAATAGCAACACATTTCCCACATTCTGAATGTGAATACGGCTTCTCTCCTGTGTGCGTTTTCTCATGTTCCAAAACATGTGATTTTTTACTAAAACATTTATCACATTCTGAACATGGATATGGCTTCTCTCCTGTGTGAATGCTCTGATGTGCAACAAAAATTGATTTCCTATTAAAAAGCTTCCCACATTCTGAACATGAAAATGGCCTTTCATCCTTGTGGATCTTCTTGTGTGTGGTAAGATTTGATTTCTTTGTAAAATGTTTCCCACAATCTGAACATGTGAAACCATTATCAAGTCTATCTCCAGTGCTGTTTTTGCCAGTCTTTACTTGATTGTCATTAGCTTCATAATAGGGAGATAAGAGATGTCCATGGGAGCTACTCATCCAGTCGCCTTCACCTGAAAAAAAATTCTATTGTTATTTTACCATTTTTATATGAAACATCTACACAAGCAAATAATATATCAAAATACCATCAACAGATCAGAGTTGGACATAGTACATTTACATTATATGTCCTGCAAGAATACGAGTCATTTTTGGTATTGTGCTGGAACCTCAGCTAAGCACATAAGTAAAATATGTAATAAAATACAATAATGCTGATTATGCAGTTTTAGATACAAATAGTACAATTCTGTAAGTCTGCTACAAGGTCAATAACAAACATACAAAAGTTTGAAGACACAATGCTGTCCATGAATAACCACCTTCTGTTTTCTATTATTCAGACAGGTTTTTTTTTACTTAACACATTCCACCAGATCCATCATTCTCCATCCTTTATTGTTGCATATTATCTAATGCCTTTCATAAAGCATATCTACATTACCAACACTGTCCTTATACAACCCCTGGCAAAAATTATGGAATCACCGGCCCTGGAGGATGTTCATTCAGTTGTTTAATTTTGTAGAAAAAAAAGCAGACATAGCACAAAACTAAAGTCATTTCACATGGCAACTTTCTCGCTTTAAGAAACACAAAGAAATCAAGAACAAAAAATGTGGTCATCAGTAATGGTTACTTTTTTTAACCAAGCATAGGGAAAAATTATGGAATCACTCAATTCTGAGGAAAAAATTATGGAATCATGAAAAACAAAACAAACACAAAAAAAAAACCTCCAACACATCACTCGTATTTTGCTGCACCACCTCTGGCTTTTATAACAGCTTGCAGTCTCTGAGGCCTGGACTTAATGGTTGTCACACAGGACTCTTCATCAATCTGGCTCCATCTTCCTCTGATTGCTGTTGCCAGATCAGCTTTGCAGGTTGGAGCCTTGTCATGGACCATTTTCTCCAACAAAGATTCTCAGTTGGATTGAGATTCGGACTATTTGCCGGCCATGTGTTTGGAGTCCAGTTCCCACCGCTGCACAGGGGGAATCTCGATCCATGTCCACTGTGGTCTCCCATTCTGCATCAGCCGCAGTGGAGCCTGCTCAGCGGAGACGTCGGTCCCAGCATCTCACTCAGTCTGATACTGTGCAAAGGGTTACTGCTGCCTTTCCAGGCTCTGCTGTTGTAGCCTGCACTGGTCAGCGGCGAGCAGGCTTTTCTGGTCCTAAGTCCTGCTTTGCACACACTGAGCATGCCCAAGGCAAGACCGCTCATTGGAGGTCATTGGAGGTCAGGGGTCACATGCTCAAGTACTGCTGCAGCTCCCATTGGTCCTCTAGGAAGGTCCTGAAGTTGCTCTGGTATTGCAGCAACTTCCACTGGTTCCCTAGGAAGGTCCTGAAGCTGCTGCAGCTATAAAAGGTTTGCATGGCCACACGGCCATGCACTAGTATCACCTCGTGTCATGAGCTTATTGTTTGTGGTCATGCCTGTATGCAGGGCCGTATTTGCCACTAGGCACGCGAGGGCACGTGCCTAGGGCGGCGACATTGCGGGGGGCGGCACCTGAGCAAGGTGTGTTTTTTTTTTTTTTTTTTTTTATAAGTCCCGGCCCGGGTCAAAAACGCGACCGACGGACCCCCCCCCCCGCCCCCCCCGCCTCTGAGTCCCCCAACCTCCAAGTCTCCGAGTCCCCCCGCCTCCGAGTCCCACCCATCCTCCTTGAAGACGATACTCACCTGCTCCAGCGATGCCTGGTCTCAGCGTCTGTAGCGCGTCCTGAGTGAGCGGTCATGTGGTACCGCTAATTAAGGTCATGAATATGCGCATATTCATGACCTTAATTAGCGGTACCACATGACCGCTCACCCAGGAAGAAGGCGCTGCAGCGGGACAGAGCCGGAGCCGGAGGGATGTCAGCGTGGCGTGTGGGACAGGCAGCTGACAGGTGAGTATGAGGGGCGGGCGGGGGGAGGATGGTAAGCCACCCGCGCCATGCAAGATGGCCCGGGAGAAGGAGCGGGGGAGGGGGTGGAGAGATGAGCCATGCATAGGGAGGGGGGGGGAATTATGAGCGCCATCAGCCATGCATAGGGAGGGAGGGTGGGGGGAATTATGTGAGCCATCAGCCATGCATAGGGAGGGGGGGGGGAATTATGTGAGCCATCAGCCATGCATAGGGAGGGAGGGGGGGGAATTGTGAGCCATCAGCCATGCATAGGGAGGGAGGGAGGGGGGGAATTGTGAGCCATCAGCCATGCATAGGGAGGGAGGGGGGGGAATTGTGAGCCATCAGCCATGCATTGGGAGGGGGGGGGAATTATGAGCGCCATCAGTCATGCATAGGGAGGGGGGGGGGAATTATGAGCGCCATCAGCCATGCATAGGGAGGGAGGGAGGGGGGGGGGAATTGTGAGCCATCAGCCATGCATAGGGAGGGAGGGGGGGAATTATGTGAGCCATCAGCCATGCATAGGGAGGGGGGGGGAATTATGAGCGCCATCAGCCATGCATAGGGAGGGAGGGAGGGAGGGGGGGGAATTGTGAGCCATCAGCCATGCATAGGGAGGGAGGGGGGGGGAATTATGTGAGCCATCAGCCATGCATAGGGAGGGGGGGAATTATGAGCGCCATCAGCCATGCATAGGGAGGGAGGGGGGGGGGAATTGTGAGCCATCAGCCATGCATAGGGAGGGAGGGGGGGGAATTATGTGAGCCATCAGCCATGCATAGGGAGGGAGGGGGGGAATTATGTGAGCCATCAGCCATGCATAGGGAGGGGGGGGGAATTATGAGCGCCATCAGCCATGCATAGGGAGGGAGGGGGAGGAATTGTGAGCCATCAGCCATGCATAGGGAGGGGGGGGAATTATGAGCGCCATCAGCCATGCATAGGGAGGGAGGGGGGGGAATTATGTGAGCCATCAGCCATGCATAGGGAGGGGGGGGGAATTATGAGCCATCAGCCATGCATAGGGAGGGAGGGGGGGGAATTATGTGAGCCATCAGCCATGCATAGGGAGGGGGGGGAATTATGAGCGCCATCAGCCATGCATAGGGGGGGGGGAATTATGAGCCATCAGCCATGCATAGGGAGGGAGGGGGGGGAATTATGTGAGCCATCAGCCATGCATAGGGAGGGGGGGGGGAATTATGAGCGCCATCAGCCATGCATAGGGAGGGGGAGGAATTATTAGCGCCATCAGCCATGCATAGGGAGGGAGGGGGGGGGAATTGTGAGCCATCAGCCATGCATAGGGAGGGAGGGGGGGGGAATTGTGAGCCATCAGCCATGCATAGGGAGGGAGGGGGGGGAATTA
Source organism: Ranitomeya imitator (assembly GCF_032444005.1). Classification (NCBI taxonomy): domain Eukaryota; kingdom Metazoa; phylum Chordata; class Amphibia; order Anura; family Dendrobatidae; genus Ranitomeya; species Ranitomeya imitator. The sequence continues at coordinate 836,558,403 of NC_091284.1, read as the reverse complement.
TGTGAGCCATCAGCCATGCATAGGGAGGGAGGGGGGGAATTATGTGAGCCATCAGCCATGCATAGGGAGGGGGGGGAATTATGAGCGCCATCAGCCATGCATAGGGAGGGAGGGGGGGGAATTGTGAGCCATCAGCCATGCATAGGGAGGGGGGGGAATTATGAGCGCCATCAGCCATGCATAGGGAGGGAGGGGGGGGAATTATGTGAGCCATCAGCCATGCATAGGGAGGGGGGGGGAATTATGAGCCATCAGCCATGCATAGGGAGGGAGGGGGGGGAATTATGTGAGCCATCAGCCATGCATAGGGAGGGGGGGGAATTATGAGCGCCATCAGCCATGCATAGGGGGGGGGGAATTATGAGCCATCAGCCATGCATAGGGAGGGAGGGGGGGGGAATTATGTGAGCCATCAGCCATGCATAGGGAGGGGGGGGGGAATTATGAGCGCCATCAGCCATGCATAGGGAGGGGGAGGAATTATTAGCGCCATCAGCCATGCATAGGGAGGGAGGGGGGGGGAATTGTGAGCCATCAGCCATGCATAGGGAGGGAGGGGGGGGGAATTATGTGAGCCATCAGCCATGCATAGGGAGGGAGGGGGGGGAATTATGTGAGCCATCAGCCATGCATAGGGAGGGGGGGGGGAATTATGTGAGCCATCAGCCATGCATAGGGAGGGAGGGGGGGGGAATTGTGAGCCATCAGCCATGCATAGGGAGGGGGGGGGAATTATGAGCGCCATCAGCCATGCATAGGGAGGGAGGGGGGGGGAATTATGTGAGCCATCAGCCATGCATAGGGAGGGGGGGGGAATTATGAGCCATCAGCCATGCATAGGGAGGGGGGGGGGAATTATGAGCCATCAGCCATGCATACAGGGGGGAGGGGGGAATTATGAGCCATCAGCCATGCATACAGGGGGGGAATTATGAGCCATCAGCCATGCATACAGGGGGGGGGGAATTATGAGCCATCAGCCATGCATACAGGGGGAGGGGGGAATTATGAGCCATCAGCCATGCATAGGGATGGGGGGGGGAATTATGAGCCATCAGCCATGCATACAGGGGGGGGGGATTATGAGCCATGCATACAGGAGGAGGGGGGGGGATATGAGCCATGGCCATTATACAATATGGAGCATCATGTGCGTCATTATACAGTATTGAGCATCATGTGGGGCCATTATAAAGTATGGAGCATCATGTGCGGTCATTATACAGTATTGAGCATCATGTGTGGTCATTATACAATATGGAGCATCATGTGCGTCATTATACAGTATTGAGCATCATGTGGGGCCATTATAAAGTATGGAGCATCATGTGTGGCCATTATACAGTATTGGGTATCATGTGTGGTCATTATACAGTATGGAGCATCATGTGTGGCCATTATACAGTATGGAGCATCATGTGTGGCCATTATACAGTATTATTGAGCATCATGTGCGGCCATTATACAGTATGGAGCATCATGTGGGGCCATTATACAGTATTGAGCATCATGTGGGGCCATTATAAAGTATGGAGCATCATGTGCGGTCATTATACAGTATTGAGCATCATGTATGGCCATTATACAGTATTGAGTATCATGTGTGGTCATTATACAGTATGGAGCATCATGTGTGACCATTATACAGTATGGAGCATCATGTGTGGCCATTATACAGTATGGAGCATCATGTGCGGTCATTATACAGTATTGAGCATCATGTGGGGCCACTATAAAGTGTGGAGCATCATGTGTGACCATTATACAGTATGGAGCATCATGTGTGGCCATTATACAGTATGGAGCATCATGTGCGGTCATTATACAGTATGGAGCATCATGTACTGGCCATTATACAGTATTGAGCATCATATGTGGCCATTATACAGTATTGAGCATCATGTGTGGCCATTATACAGTATTAATAATAATAATAATAATAATAATCTTTATTTTTATATAGCGCTAACATATTCCGCAGCGCTTTACAATTTACACACATTATCATCGCTGTCCCTGTTGGGGCTCACAATCTAAATTCCCTATCAGTATGTCTTTGGTATTGAGCATCATGTGTGACCATTATACAGTATGGAGCATCATGTGGGGCCATTATACAGTATGGAGCATCATGTAGGGCCATTATACAGTATGTGGAGCACTGCGTAGCTATTATACAGTATGAAGCACTGCGTGGCCATATTTTTTTGGTTTTAATTATTGTATATGAAACAGTGTGATCAGCAGTGCTAAATGGGTGTGGTTGGGACTTGGATATGGGTGTGATTAGTTGTGAAATGGGTGTGGTCAGAGGCATGGCCCAAAATTTGCCGCGGCACACTACGTGCGCCGCAACCTTTACATCTTTTTCCCTTCTTCAAAGGTTGGGAGGTATGGTACCGCATTTCCCAGATCACAGCAAGTACCGCAAATCCCATAGGGAATGAATGAAACCAAACGCAGTGTTGCCGTAAGTGATCCGTTACGTGGCAGATGCAGAAAAACTGCCCCGATCTACTGCAAAAGGCGACTTTCACAACAGCGATTCTTGCCAAAGTCACTGCGGATAGTGTCATACTCACCAAAGGGGGAGGCAGCACTAAGAGTGCCTAGGGCAGCAGAAACTCTAAATACGGCCCTGCCTGTATGTGTGTATTCAGGGACCCGGCTGAAATAAGCCCCTAGAATACCGGCACCTCCGGTGTGGAGTTTTGAATGTATGTATTCAGGGACCCCGCTGAAATAAGCCCCTAGAACACCGCCACCTCCGGTGAGGAGTGTTTGTATGCTTTTCTGGGTGCGTGACCACTGACTGCCATCAGCTCGGCAGTTAGCTGTGTTCCCCTGTGACGCTAGCAGGGCACAGTATCTTGTTTCTAGCAAATCTGTGGAGTTATTTGCTTATACCGCCATAGTGCCGCCATTTGCTAGCAGCAGGTTCCTCTCCTGCACGGTGGACCTCGGGTTGCGAACGTGTGTTTGTGTGTGTATATATATATATATATATATATATATATATATATATATACACACACACACTCGGTGCATTCCGCCAACCCTAACACCATGACATTGACCTTATATGTCTATTTTCCAGGAATGTTTGCACAGTTTTTGCTCTATGGCAGGATGCAATATCATCTTGAAAAATGATTTCATCATCCCCAAACATCCTTTCAATTGATGGTGTAGCATGGCTAAAGGGTTTGTAGTCGATGGGAGGTATGTGCCACATAAGTGCCTGTTTGCTGTAATGTAGCCCGGAGTATTCCTTTCTTGCACATAATCTTGTATATGTGTTTCAGGACCTGTGCTGATGTCAGACCACATGGCTAATCATGTGATGGGTTACTGGGTGGGGTTAGCTCTTTATAATACTGGCTAATCCTTTACACAGCAGAGATGTGTGGAGGTGAAACCCTCCTGAGTGTGTTACGGCTTCAGGTCTGAGCCGGATGAACTGGACACTTGCTTTTCTTTGCCTGAACCAAAGGCCCATTTTGCTTTCTGTTATTTGCCACATGGTTTATGAAGCAATAAACCCAGTGAACTTTAAAGGAACACGTCTCCTGAGTGTCAGCCGTCGCAGCTGAGTGAGTGAAATCCTTACAATTGGTGGAGAATGCGGGCAGCGTTCCCAGCGGAGACGTGAGTTTATTTTTGAATGTCCTGGGTCAAGGCTGTTGCAAGCCAGCAAGCATTGCCGGAGAAAATGGAGGACCTGCTGAAACACTTGGTCCAGATGCAGTCACAGCAGGAGAAAAGGCAGCAAGAGACCAACAGGCTGTTGATGCAGCAGATACAACAGAGCCAGCAGGAGCAACGGCAGCAGATGCAACAAAGCCAGCAGGAGCAACGGCAGCAGTTACAGCAGAGCCAGCAGCAGATGCAGCAGAGCCAGCAGGAGCATCAGCAGCAGATGCAGCTTCTGGCAACCGCCATCCAGGCCAAGGCGAGCACCCCAACCCCAGGTTTGGCTGATGACACCCACGTCCGGAAGACGGTAAGACGCGCATTGCAGAAAATGACTCCCGGGGATGATGTTGAGGCCTTCCTGATGGTGTTTGAGAGGGTCGCTGAGAGGGAAAAACTTCCGCCAGAGCAGTGGGCAGAGGTACTTGCGCCATACCTGACGGGAGAACCCCAGAAGGCGTATTATGATTTGACCTTGCAGGATGCCAAAGAGTATCACAAATTGAAAGCCGAGATTCTCGCACGTTTGGGGGTGACACTGACTGTCAGGGCACAGCGAGTTCACTCCTGGGGCTATCACCGGGACAAACCACCTCGTTCCCAAATGTTTGATCTATTGCACCTGGTCCAGAAATGGCTGCAGCCAGAATCCTCTGCGCCTGCACAGATGGTAGAACGGGTGATGATGGATCGGTTTGTCCATTCCCTCCCGAGGCCTATACAGTCTTGGGTTGCCCAGGGTGATCCCCAGAATGCCGACGAGCTGATCGGACTGGTTGAGAGATACCAAGGGTTGGAAGGCTCCTTCGGGAGGCAGCCCATGCCGTACTGGGGGTCCTAGAAGGCAGCTGAGTCCCAAAAAGGGGTGGTGCGTCCAAGGTCACAAAGGGCGGGGGAGGTAGTGCCCAAGGTCCCCACGGGTGATATTATTTGTTGGAGGTGCCACAAGCCAGGACATATAGCTGCCCGTTGTTCCCAAACCACTGAGCAGATGGACTGCAGCATGGGACGCCGTTGTTCATACTATGCGTATCCAGCCTGTAGTGTGAACTCTCCATCCAACGAGGGACCTCAAGCGTGTCCCGTAAAGGTGAACGGTCGAGCAGAAACGGCACTGTTAGACTCGGGGAGCCTAGTGACCCTGGTGAGGGCCACTTTTCCTCTCCACCTGCTCCCAGGAAAGAAGGTCGGAGTGCGGTGCATACATGGTGATGCAAAGGACTACCCTATGGCCAGGGTGGACATTGAAACGGCATGTGGCACTGAGTCCCACATAGTCGGCGTGGTTCAGGACTTGTTGCACCCTATAATTATTGGCCGGGATTTCTGTTTGTTTTGGGATTTGTGGGGAAATGGTTCTGAGCTCCCTGGCAGGGAACCAGTGAACCCTGGAAGGGTATCGCCACACCCAGAGGCAGACAGTTTTCCTTTTTGTGTTCTGGTTGGGGATGAGGAGGAAGTATCCCCTACATCTGACATTCTGGAGTTAGAAGTTACCGGTGAAAATTTTGGGACTGCCCAACATAGGGACCCCACTCTGAGGGAAGCCTTTAATAATGTCACAGTTATTGACGGGGTGGTACAGGAGCCGGGGGCAGACACAAGATTTCCCCATTTTCTGTTGAGGGGGGAGTTGTTGTACCGTGTCACGAAAATACGGGAGGAGTTGGTAGAGCAGTTGATAGTGCCGGGTCCGTATAGACGGAAAGTGTTGGACATGGCCCATTCACACATCTTGGGTGGACACCTGGGGGTGGAGAAAACGCAGGAACGGGTTGTGCAGAGGTTCTATTGGCCTGGGTGTCACCGGGAAATAGTGAACTATTGCAGGTCCTGCCCTACATGTCAGCTAACTGCTCCTACTCCTCATTTCCGGAACCCCCTTGTGCCACTACCCATTATTGAGGTACCGTTCGAGAGAATTGCCATGGACTTGGTCGGTCCCTTAGTTAAATCAGCTCGGGGCCATCAGTATATATTAGTCATCCTGGACTATGCCACACGCTATCCTGAGGCAATTCCCTTGAGAAATTCTTCCTCAAAAAGCATAGCCCGCGAGTTGGTCCATGTCTTTTCCCGGACAGGTCTGCCAAAGGAGATCCTGACTGACCAGGGTACACCTTTCATGAGCAAGGTGATGAGGGAGTTATGCAAAGCCCTGAAGATCTCCCAGTTGAGGACCTCGGTGTACCATCCCCAGTCAGATGGCCTTGTTGAGAGGTTTAACAAGACACTAAAGAGCATGCTGAGAAAAGCTATAGAGAAAGACGGTAGAGACTGGGATTGTCTCTTACCCTATCTGATGTTTTCCATTCGTGAAGTTCCACAGGCCTCCACAGGGTTCTCACCGTTTGAGCTTCTATATGGCCGACATCCACGAGGACTCCTGGATATAGCCAAGGAAACCTGGGAGGCCGAAGTCACACCCCACAGAAGCGTCATTGAGCATGTGGCCCTGATGCAGCAGAGGATTGCAAAGGTGATGTCTATCGTGAAAGAACACCTTCTCCAAGCACAAGAAGCTCAAGCCAGGGTCTACAACCGGTCTGCAAGAGTGAGGCAGTTCAATCCGGGAGACCGAGTTCTTGTGTTAGTTCCAACGGTGGAAAGCAAGTTCTTGGCCAAATGGCAAGGGCCATATGAGGTTGTCGAGAAACTTGGTGAGGTAAATTATAAAATTCACCAACCAGGAAGACGGAAACCATTCCAAGTTTACCATGTCAACCTCATCAAGCCATGGCAAGATAGAGAGCCGACAGCAACTCCGTCATTGTTAAGCAACCCAGAAGGTGAGGTTGGAGCGGTTACTATAGCAGAGACGCTATCAAAGACCCAGAAACAGCAGTGCCGGGAGTTACTCCAGAAAAACAGGGACCTGTTTTCAGAATTGCCAGGATACACGAAGGTCATAGAGCACGAGGTCCTAACAGAGCCACATGTGCGGGTGAATGTGAAACCTTATCGTATTCCTGAGGCTCGTCGAGAAGTTATCTCCAAGGAAGTGGAGCGTATGTTGAGGCTTGGGGTCATTGAGGAATCCAAGAGCGGTTGGTCGAGCCCAATTGTCCTGGTCCCAAAACCTGATGGAGAGTGGAGGTTTTGCAACGACTATCGGAAGTTGAATGAAGTCTCCAAGTTCGACGCTTATCCCATGCCCCGTATTGATGAGCTCATCGAAAGGCTTGGGCACGCCAGATATATATCCACCTTGGATTTGACAAAGGGGTATTGGCAGATCCCCATGGCACAGGAAGCCAAGGAGAAGACGGCCTTTTCGACACCTGATGGATGCTTCCAATATGCCCGGATGCCATTTGGCCTACAGGGAGCTCCGGCGACCTTCCAGAGGGCTATGGATAGAGTCCTTGCACCCCATAAGGCCTACGCTGCTGCGTACCTAGATGATATCGTCATCTTTAGCGCGGACTGGGAGAGTCATCTGGAGAAAGTCCAAGCGGTGTTGGATGCTATAAGAGAGGCCGGATTTACTATAAACCCGAAGAAGTGCGCCTTGGGTAAAGAAGAAGCTAAGTACCTTGGATACATAGTGGGTCATGGAGAAATAAAACCCCAAATCAATAAAGTGGAGGCAATCCAAACATGGCCAAAACCAGTTTCCAAGAAACAAGTTAAAGCCTTCCTGGGAATCGTGGGATATTACAGGAGGTTCATCCCAAACTTCGCCACGATGGCTGCGCCTCTGACTGACCTGCTAAAAGGGACAAAATCAGTAATGGTTAAGTGGTCCGAAGAAACAGAGTCAGCCTTCCAAGAAATGAAAAACGCTTTGTGTAAGCAACCCGTTCTGATGGCCCCAAACTTCAAGAAAGAGTTTATTCTTCAGACAGATGCCTCAGATGTTGGGGTGGGAGCAGTCCTTTCCCAAGAACTACATGGGGAGGAGCATCCTGTTCTCTATCTGAGTAGGAAGCTGTCCTCATCTGAAAAGAACTACTCAGTCGTTGAGAAGGAGTGCTTGGCCATAAAATGGGCAGTGGACACATTGCGGTACTATCTGCTGGGACGTAAATTTAGACTGGTATCTGACCATGACCCGCTTAGGTGGATGAGAGAAACGAAAGGAAGAAATGCTAGAGTCACCCGTTGGTTCTTAGCCCTGCAGGACTTCAGTTTCCATGTGGAACATAGGGCCGGAAAGCTGCATGGTAATGCGGATGCCCTATCGAGAATCCCTTGTTTAGTGGGGGAAAGTGCCAAGCCCCACGGCTTTAGGCAGAGGGGGGAGGTATGTAGCATGGCTAAAGGGTTTGTAGTCGATGGGAGGTATGTGCCACATAAGTGCCTGGTTGCTGTAATGTAGCCCGGAGTATTCCTTTCTTGCACATAATCTTGTATATGTGTTTCAGGACCTGTGGTAATGTCAGACCACATGGCTAATCATGTGATGGGTTACTGGGTGGGGTTAGCTCTTTATAAGACTGGCTAATCCTTTACACAGCAGATATGTGTGGAGGTGAAACCCTCCTGAGTGTGTTACGGCTTCAGGACTGAGCCGGATGAACTGGACACTTGCTTTTCTTTGCCTGAACCAAAGGCCCATTTTGCTTTCTGTTATTTGCCACATGGTTTATGAAGCAATAAACCCAGTGAACTTTAAAGGAACACGTCTCCTGAGTGTCAGCCGTCGCAGCTGAGTGAGTGAAATCCTTACAGTATATACACCATATAGCCATCCCCGTATATATATATATATATATATATATATATATATACACCATATAGCCATCCCCGTATACATATATATATATATATAGCCATCCCCGTATACAGTATACATATATATATATAGCCATCCCCGTATACAGTATATATATATATAGCCATCCCCGTATACAGTATATATATATATAGCCATCCCCATATACAGTATATATATATATATATATATATATATATATAGCCATCCCCATATACAGTATATATATATATATAGCCATCCCCGTATACAGTATACATATTTAATATATATAGCCATCCCCGTATACAGTATACATATATATAGCTATCCCCGTATACAGTATACATATATATAGCCATCCCCGTATACATATATATAGCCATCCCCGTATACATATATATAGCCATCCCCGTATACAGTATACATATATATAGCCATCCCCATATACAGTATATATATATATATATATAGCCATCCCCATATACAGTATATATATATATATATATATATATATATATATATATAGCCATCCCCATATACAGTATATATATATATATATAGCCATCCCCGTATACAGTATACATATTTAATATATATAGCCATCCCCGTATACAGTATACATATATATAGCTATCCCCGTATACAGTATACATATATATAGCCATCCCCGTATACATATATATAGCCATCCCCGTATACATATATATAGCCATCCCCGTATACAGTATACATATATATAGCCATCCCCATATACAGTATATATATATATATTGTAGCATGGCTAAAGGGTTTGTAGTCGATGGGAGGTATGTGCCACATAAGTGCCTGTTTGCTGTAATGTAGCCCGGAGTATTCCTTTCTTGCACATAATCTTGTATATGTGTTTCAGGACCTGTGGTAATGTCAGACCACATGGCTAATCATGTGATGGGTTACTGGGTGGGGTTAGCTCTTTATAATACTGGCTAATCCTTTACACAGCAGATATGTGTGGAGGTGAAACCCTCCTGAGTGTGTTACGGCTTCGGGACTGAGCCGGATGAACTGGACACTTGCTTTTCTTTGCCTGAACCAAAGGCCCATTTTGCTTTCTGTTATTTGCCACATGGTTTATGAAGCAATAAACCCAGTGAACTTTAAAGGAACACGTCTCCTGAGTGTCAGCCGTCGCAGCTGAGTGAGTGAAATCCTTACAATGGGAAAAGAAAAGTGTCCAAAATATCAACATAAACGTGTGCATTTATTGAAGATGTACTGACAGCCATCTCCCCAGTGCCTTTACCTGACATGCAGCCCCATATCATCAATGACTGTGGAAATCTGCATGTTCTCTTCAGGCAGTCATCTTTATAAATCTCATTATAACAGAACCAAACAAAAGTTCCAGCATCATCACCTTGCCCAATGCAGATTCGCGATTCATCATTGATTATGACTTTCATCCAGTCATCCACAGTCCACCATTGCTTTTCCTTAGCCCATTGTAACCTTGTTATTTTCTGTTTTTTTGTTTTTTTATCAGATAGATTTTTATTATCCGCAAAGAATAAACAATCAGAATATTTCTCATGGCAATGTTTCATTAAACATTTACAGATAACTTTTTCCCCCCGACCCAGAGCCCCCCAACCCCGCCCAACCCCAGAGACCTCAGCCAGAGCCACCCCACTTCCCATCATCATACAAACCTTTGAATAAACATCCGTTATATTTCCATTGAATACTAGGTTCCCTATATTCTCATTTATCATCCTAATTCAAGTCCATCCACGGTTGCCACAGCTTGTGGAAGATGTCCAGCTTATTCCTTCTGGTGTAGATACTTTTCTCCAAAGTAAGTATATGCTCCGCTTGCTTAGGAAAGTCTCTTCTTGTTGGAGGTTCCTCTCTAATCCAAAATTTGGCGATCAACTTCCTAGCAATGAATAACAATCGTGCAATAGCTATTTTAAACATGTTGTCCGTAACAATTTCCTCCACATATCCCAATATGCAAGTCAGTGGAACCCTAGGGACAGAACATCCATACACCAGTTCAATACGATTTAAAACAACTATCCAGAAGGAGGACAGTCGAGGGCACTGCCACATCATATGCAATATCCCCGCCTGGGATTGTGAGCACCGAGGGCAGTCCGAGTTCTGCCTAAGCCCAGCCTTGAACAACCTGTCAGGGGTTCTATAGGCCCTATGGATTACGAATAACTGTGATAGCCTGCCAGGTTCACTCATTGATATCTTGGGCACATATTCTAGGACCGACTCCCATCTATCATTGTCAATTATTCCCAATTCAGCTTCCCATTTCCCTTTGGCTCGGATGGGATATTTTTCCAGGAAAGAAAAAAGTAGAAACCCATATATTTCTGAAATCGCCCCCTTCGTGCAGCTATTCTTAAGGATATAGTCGAGCATGAGATCAATCTGTACCACTATGGCTCCCCTTTTATTCTGTGCCTGATAAGCATGAGAGATACGATTATACTGGAACAATTCAGACCGTGGCAACTGAAATTCTTCCTGCAACTCCTCAAATGTTTTAAGTCTGCCCTGACTTATCAGCTGCCCCAGCCATTTAATACCTGCTGCAGACCAAAAGTGAAAACCCTCCCTCTGCCTAAATTCCGGTAGATAAATGTTGTCCCAAATAGGCGAGAATCTGGTGAACCCACTCACTTCCCTAATCAGTTTGACTTTTTCCCATACTCTGTGAATTAATTTGATAGTGCACCTCTGTGAACCCATTTTTTTGAATTGTCCTCCCTCCAAACTGTCACTCAAAACGTCTGCCTGTAGTAAGAACCTCAAGCTATTAGGTATTTGCACACTCCCTGCCTCCTCCCCCCATCCTTTGAGATGTTGACACTGTGCTGCTAAGAAGTATAGCCATGGATTAGGAAGTGCAAGACCCCCCTCTGTTTTGGCCCTCTGAAGTATCTCCTGTTTAAACCTAGGACTCTTTCCTCCCCATATTAATTCCCCAAACAAAGACCTAATCTTACGGAATCTGCACTGTGTAATCCAAATGGGAGAGTTATGTAGCACGTACAACAACTGTGGCATTACAATCATCTTTAAGAGGTTCACCCTACCAACCACCGATAAATGTAATTTGTTCCATGCCGCAATCTTGGTACGAATTTTCTGCATTAATGGACTTAAATTCAGTTCCTCAAAGGTAGTTAGAGGAAGAGCAATCTGAATACCCAAATATTTGAATTTTTGAACAATCTTTAATTTTGTGGTCATCGCCCTCTCTCCACTGCCCATACTGTCCCCCTCAATCAACAACATACAAGACTTATCCCAGTTTATTGTGAGACCCGAAAACCGACCAAACACCTCAATCAAAGCAACCGCATTGCACAGGGACCTTTCAGAATCCTCCAGGAACAACAAAATATCGTCAGCATATAATGCAATTTTGTCTTCCCTCCTACCATAGATGAAACCTCTAACCTCCTGAGCACCTCTTATTTTAGCCGCTAACGGCTCCACGGCCAGAGCGAAGAGCAACGGGGACAGCGGACATCCCTGTCTGGTACCCCTAAACAGCGGGAAACTCTCTGACAAATTATTATTAACTCTAATTTTTGCCGTTGGGAACGAGTACAGCAACTGAACCCAGGAGATGAATTTTGGACCAAACCCCAGGCGATCCAGTACCGACCACTAGGGTTGAGCGAAACGGGTCGTTCATTTTCAAAAGTCGCCGACTTTTGGCAAAGTCGGGTTTCATGAAACCCGATCCGACCCCTGTGGAGGGTCGGCCATGCGGTACGCGACTTTCGCGCCAAAGTCGCGTTTCAATGACGCGAAAAGCGCCATTTCTCAGCCAATGAAGGTAAACGCAGAGTGTGGGCAGCGTGATGACATGGGTCCTGGTCCCCACCATCTTAGAGAAGGGCATTGCAGTGATTGGCTTGCTGTCTGCGGCGTCACAGGGGCTATAAAGGGGAGTTCCCGCCGACCGCCATGTTACTGCAGCTGATCTGAGCTTAGGGAGAGGTTGCTGCCGCTTCGTCAGAAGCAGGGATAGCGTTAGGCAGGGTCCATTAACCACCAAACCGCTTGTGCTGTAGCGATTTCCACTGCCCAACACCACCTTCGGTGTGCAGGGACAGAGGAAGCTACATTTTTTTTTTTTTCCCTCAGCGCTGTAGCTCATTGGGCTGCCCTAGAAGGCTCCCTGATAGCTGCATTGCTGTGTGTACGCCGCTGTGCAAACCAACTGCTTTTTTCATAGCCAATTCCTCTTGTTCCTTCCTTTCTGCACAGCTATCTTTTTGGTTTGTACACACTTTTTATTTAATTTGTGCATCAGTCCACTCCTTATTGCTGCCTGCCATACCTGGCTGAGATTACTGCAGGGAGATAGTAATTGAAGGACACTCCCTGTTTTTTTTTTTTTTTTTTGTGGGAGATTAAGATTGGCATTTCTGCTAGAGTGCCATCCCTGTCTGTGTCATCTCTCACTCAGTGGGCCATAGAAAGCCTATTTATTTTTTTGCTTGATTTTGGTTCTAAAATCTACCTGAAAAAATCACTACATCAATCAGTGGGAGAAAAATATTGGCCTCAGGGCTTGTGTGCCACTCCTGACTCCTGTGTGCATCATCACTCACTCAGTGGGCCATAGAAAGCCCATTTTTTTTTTTTTTTTGCTTTATTTGGGTTCTAAATTCTACCTGAAAAAATCAATAAATCAATCAGTGGGAGATTAATATTGGCCTTTGGGCTTGTGTGCCAGTCCTAAGCGTGCCATCTCTCTCTCTCAGATAGTGGGCCATAGAAAGCCTATTTATTTATTTTTTTTTTTATTGGGTTTATAAATTTTCCCTGGAAAAAAAAGAAAAAAGTGGGAGATTAATATTGGCCTCTGGGCTTGTGTGCCAGTCCTGAGCGTGCCATCTCTCTCACAAATAGTGGGCCATAGAAAGCCTATTTATTTATTTTTTTTTGGTTTTATAAATTCTCCCTTAAAAAAAAAAGGGAGATTAATATTGGCCTTTGGGCTTGTGTGCCAGTCCTAAGCGTGCCATCTCTCTCTGTCTCTCAGATAGTGGGCAATAGAAAGCCTATTTATTATTTTTTTTATTGGGTTTATAAATTTTCCCTGGAACAAAAAAAAAAAAGTGGGAGATAAATATTGGCCTCTGGGCTTGTGTGCCACTCCTGACTCCTGTGTGCGTCATCTCTCACTCAGTGGGCCATAGAAAGCCTTTTTTTGTTTTATTTGTTTTCTAAATTCTCCCTGAAAAAATCATTTTATTTTCTTTGGTTTCTAAATTCTTCCTGAAAAAATCATTTTATTCTATTTTTTTTTTCCTAAAGTCTCCCTGAAAAAAAAAAAAAAACAAACAAATCAGTGGGAGATTAATATTGCCCTTTCTGCTTATGTGCCAGTCTTGACTCCTGGGTGTGCCATCTCTCTCTCTCTCTCTCCAATTGTGGGCCATAGAAAGCCTATTATTTTTTTAGCTTGATTTGGGTTCCAAAATCTACCTGAAAAAATCACTACATCAATCAGTGGGAGATAAATATTGGCCTCTGGGCTTGTGTGCCACTCCTGACTCCTGTGTGCGTCATCTCTCACTCAGTGGGCCATAGAAAGCCTTTTTTTGTTTTATTTGTTTTCTAAATTCTCCCTGAAAAAATCATTTTATTTTATTTGGTTTCTAAATTCTTCCTGAAAAAATCATTTTATTCTATTATTTTTTTTCCTAAAGTCTCCCTTAAAAAAAAAAAAAAATCAAATCAGTGGGAGATTAATATTTACATTTGTGCTTCAGTGACAGTCCTGCGTGTGTGGCATCTCTCTCATTTGTTGCCACCAACAACAGAGTGTGTAACATTGTGCCTGATTTTCGTTGTGGTCTCACTCACCTGTAAAGGGGTAGCTAAATCATACTGAAGTTATAGCTCACCGTGTAATTTGTGTGACAGCAACAAATACCGTTAGTTTGGTAACGTTTTTAAAACAATGAGGAAGTATGGTGGAAGAGGTCGTGGCCGGGGGCGTTCATTGTCAGCTGGTAATGAGGGTAGTGGTAGTGGTGGAGCATCAGCTGGTCGTGGGAAAAAAAATATTGCACCTAAGTCTGGAGCTGTGGAGCCAGGTTCGTCGTCTGGCTACACAAGGCCTCGAACGCTCCCTTTTCTGGGAGTAGGAAAACCGCTTTTAAAGCCGGAGCAGCAAGAGCAAGTTTTGGCTTATCTTGCTGACTCAGCCTCTAGCTCTTTTGCCTCCTCTCGTGAAACTGGTAAATGTCAAAGCAGCGCCTCGTTAGTGGATGTTCACGGTCAGGGACAAGTCGCTTCCTTGTCCTCTTCAGCAAAAACAACAACAGAGAAGAATGCAGCAGGCGACACAACGGGTTACTCCATGGAGCTCTTTACACATACCGTCCCTGGCTTAGAAAGTGAAGCAGTTAACAGGCCATGCCCATTACTAGTTGAATCTGACATGGAGTGCACTGATGCACAGCCACAGCCAGACTACTATGCTGGTCCTTTGACTCAGACCACAACATTGCCCTCGCAGGGTGCTGATCAAGAATCAGACCCTGATGAGACTATGTTGCCCCATCACGAACGCTATACCACCGACCGACACGGTGACACAGACGAAGTTGCACACGAGCTACAAGAAGAGGTAATAGATGACCCAGTTCTTGACCCCGATTGGCAGCCATTGGGGGAACAGGGTGCAGGCGGCAGCAGTTCTGAAGCGGAGGAGGAGGGGCCGCAGCAGGCATCAACATCGCAACAGGTTCCATCTGCCGGGCCCGTATCTTGCCCAAAACGCGTGGCAAAGCTAAAACCTGTTGGAGGACAGCGTGGCCATCCGGTTAAAGCTCAGTCTGCAATGCCTGAAAAGGTATCCGATGCTAGAAAGAGTGCAGTCTGGCATTTTTTTAAACAACATCCAATTGATCAGCGCAAAGTCATCTGTCAAAAATGTTCAACTACCTTAAGCAGAGGATAGAATCTGAAAAGTCTCAATACAAGTTGCATGCATAGACATTTAACCACCATGCATTTGCAAGCCTGGACTAACTACCAAACGTCCCTTAAGGTTGTAGCACCCTCGGCCAATGAAGCTAGTCAGCAACGCAACATCCCTTCCGGCAGTGTAGGGCCACCATTTTCCGCACCACCTGCAGTATCTGTGCAGGTTTCTTTGCCAGGCCAAAGCCGTCAGGGTCAGGGAATCACCAGTTTCGTAGTAGGAAACACTGCATCTAGGGCACCGGTGGCAACAATACCATCTCCCACCGTCTCTCAGTCTGCCATGTCCACCGGCACCCCCGCTAGTTCCACGATCTCCAGCTCTCCAGTCCAGCTCACCCTACATGAGACTATGGTTAGAAAAAGGAAGTACTTAGCCTCGCATCCGCGTACACAGGGTTTGAACGCACACATAGCTAGACTAATCTCGTTAGAGATGATGCCCTACCGGTTAGTTGAAAGCGAAGCTTTCAAAGCCCTGATGGACTACGCTGTACCACGCTACGAGCTACCCAGTCGACACTTTTTTTCCCAGAAAAGCCATCCCAGCCCTCCACCAGCATGTTAAAGAGCGCATTGTCCATGCACTCAGGCAATCTGTGAGCACAAAGGTGCACCTGACAACAGATGCATGGACCAGTAGGCATGGCCAGGGACGTTACGTGTCCATCACGGCACACTGGGTAAATGTGGTGGATGCAGGGTCCACAGGGGACAGCAAGTTTGGGACAGTTCTGCCTAGCCCACGGTCTAGGAAACAATTGGCTGTAGCCGTTCGCACCCCCTCCTCCTCCTCTTCGTCCTCCTGCAGAAGCGAGAGCTCGTCCACAGACCGCAGTCGCACAACCACTCCATCCGCAGCTGCCACTGTTGCACACCAGGTCTCTCATTATGGGGCAGCTACTGGCAAACGTCAGCAGGCTGTATTGGCTATGAAGTGTTTGGGCGACAACAGACACACCGCGGAAGTTCTGTCCGAGTTCTTGCAGAAAGAAACGCAGTCGTGGCTGGGCACTGTAGATCTTGAGGCAGGCAAGGTAGTGAGTGATAACGGAAGGAATTTCATGGCTGCCATCTCCCTTTCCCAACTGAAACACATTCCTTGCCTGGCTCACACCTTAAACCTGGTGGTGCAGTGCTTCCTGAAAAGTTATCCGGGGTTATCCGACCTGCTCCTCAAAGTGCGTGGACTTTGCTCACATATCCGCCGTTCGCCCGTACACTCCAGCCGTATGCAGACCTATCAGCGTTCTTTGAACCTTCCCCAGCATCGCCTAATCATAGACGTTGCAACAAGGTGGAACTCAACACTGCACATGCTTCAGAGACTGTGTGAACAGAGGCGGGCTGTTATGTTTTTGTGGGAGGATACACATACACGGGCAGGCAGTAGGATGGCAGACATGGAGTTGTCAGGTGTGCAGTGGTCGAAGATTCAAGACATGTGTCAAGTCCTTCAGTGTTTTGAGGAATGCACACGGCTGGTTAGTGCAGACAACGCCATAATAAGCATGAGCATCCCCCTAATGCGTCTGCTGATGCAAAGTTTGACGCACATAAAGGATCAGGCGTCTGCAGCTGAGGAAGAGGAAAGCCTTGATGACAGTCAGCCATTGTCTGGCCAGGGCAGTGTACAGGACGAGGTAGCGGGCGAAGAGGAGGAGGAGGACGAGGAGGATGATGGGGATGATTATATTTTTAATGAGGAAGCTTTTCCGGGGCCACTGGAAATTGGTGGCGCGGCAAGGCCGGGTTCTGGTTTTTTGAGGGACACAAGTGACGTGGATTTGCCTGAAACTGCCCCTCAACCAAGCACAACCGCAGATTTGAGAACTGGAACTTTGGCCCACATGGCGGATTATACCTTACGTATCCTCAAAAGGGACACACGCATAACTAAAATGATGAATGATGACGATTACTGGTTGGCCTGCCTCCTTGATCCTCGCTATAAAGGCAAATTGCAAAATATAATGCCACATGAGAACTTGGAACTAATTTTAGCAACCAAACAATCAACTCTTGTTGACCGTTTGCTTCTGGCATTCCCTGCACACAGCGCCCGTGATCGTTCTCACACGAGCTGCAGGGGCCAGCAGACCAGAGGAGTTAGAGGGGCAGAAATCAGAAGTGGCGTTGGCCAGAGGGGTTTTCTGACCAGGTTGTGGAGTGATTTTGCTATGACCGCAGACAGGACAGGTACTGCTGCATCAATTCAAAGTGACAGGAGACAACATTTGTCCAGTATGGTTACAAACTATTTTTCATCCCTTATCGATGTTCTCCCTCAACCGTCATTCCCATTTGATTACTGGGCATCAAAATTAGACACCTGGCCAGAATTGGCAGAATATGCATTGCAGGAGCTTGCTTGCCCGGCAGCTAGTGTCCTATCAGAAAGAGTATTCAGTGCTGCAGGTTCAATACTAACAGAAAAAAGGACTCGTCTGGCTACCCAAAATGTAGATGATCTAACCTTCATTAAAATGAACCACAACTAGATTTCAAAATCTTTTGCCCCACCTTGCCCGGCTGACACCTAGCTTTCCTATGAAAAGGTCTTGCCTGTGGACTATTCTGAATGCCTTTTCCAATCTCGTAATTTTCTGCACCTGATTGTCCAGCATACGACATGTTTACACCTCACTAAATGGCCAAACTCCCCACACGGGGCCGTGGTATCGACACTTGGCGACAGCACCCGTGAGAGTGCAGTTTGTCTGAAGAGGTGGGTGAGCCCGCTTTTGGTCGACGGCACTGCCACTGGGTCCCTCCTAGTACAATAAAGTGTCTCTGGCGGTGGTGGTGCGCACCCAACGTCAGACACACCGTTGTAATATGAGGGGCCCTGGGCCTGTACCGCCGGCCACAAGACAGTTTCCCCCCACCCCAGCTCAAACAGTGCTCTACCACTTGCAAAATTATCTCACAGCTCCACCAATGTTTAGTCTATGCGCTGACATCCTTCAATGCCTGCCACTGATAATACCATTGTATTGACATTTTTGTTATGTTAGGCCTTCGATGCCTGTCTGTGGTCACTCCTTCCACTAGGCCTCCACTGACCACACCACTGCTGCCCGTGTACCCCTGTAACCAATTTAAAATTGCCTACAGCCATGTGTTATTATTTTAGGCCTTCGATGCCTGTCTGCGGTGACTCCTTCCACTAGGCCTCCACTGACCACACCACTGCTGCCCGTGTACCCCTGGAACCAATTTAAAATTGCCTACAGCCATGTGTTATTATTTTAGGCCTTCGATGCCTGTCTGTGGTCACTCCTTCCACTAGGCCTCCACTGACCACACCACTGCTGCCCGTGTACCCCTGGAACCAATTTAAAATTGCCTACAGCCATGTGTTATTATTTTAGGCCTTCGATGCCTGTCTGCGGTTACTCCTTCCACTAGGCCTCCACTGACCACACCACTGCTGCCCGTGTACCCCTGTAACCAATTTAAAATTGCCTACAGCCATGTGTTATTATTTTAGGCCTTCGATGCCTGTCTGCGGTGACTCCTTCCACTAGGCCTCCACTGACCACACCACTGCTGCCCGTGTACCCCTGGAACCAATTTAAAATTGCCTACAGCCATGTGTTATTATTTTAGGCCTTCGATGCCTGTCTGCGGTCACTCCTTCCACTAGGCCTCCACTGACCACACCACTGCTGCCCGTGTACCCCTGGAACCAATTTAAAATTGCCTACAGCCATGTGTTATTATTTTAGGCCTTCGATGCCTGTCTGCGGTCACTCCTTCCACTAGGCCTCCACTGACCACACCACTGCTGCCCGTGTACCCCTGTAACCAATTTAAAATTGCCTACAGCCATGTGTTATTATTTTAGGCCTTCGATGCCTGTCTGTGGTCACTCCTTCCACTAGGCCTCCACTGACCACACCACTGCTGCCCGTGTACCCCTGGAACCAATTTAAAATTGCCTACAGCCATGTGTTATTATTTTAGGCCTTCGATGCCTGTCTGCGGTCACTCCTTCCACTAGGCCTCCACTGACCACACCACTGCTGCCCGTGTACCCCTGGAACCAACATCAGAAAATATAAAAATAAGTATTTTGCTTATAAAAAAGAAAATACTGGAGAGATATCAAATGCAGACATTTTAACATTAAAAACAAACACATACAACAAAAATCTGGTACAGTACTAAAAATGGCCACCAGCTACAATAACTTTCTCCTGCAAGTAGTTAACTGAAAGGTTTTTTCAATTTTAAACACAGATATGGCATCCACCGAGTGTTGTCCTGTCGCGTCTTCTTTATATTATTGCCAAGAAGATGCAAAACAATGAAAATAATAAAATCATTATTTACCAAAAAAATAGAGTAAGTCAAAACCACATTGCAAATAAACATTCATTACAAATAAAGATTCAGGGCGCGTCCGAGGGTGAGTATATACCTAATAAGAATATAATCACCCTCGGACGCGCCCTGCTTCTTTCCGACAGCCTTCCTTCCTAAGAATCAGCCCTTCCGTGGTGTAGAGAGAGGGTTTGTTACACTCCAAGGTGTTCCCCAGGTTGCCTTTCCTGAGCTTCGATCTTCCGGCTCTCGTTTAGTAGTTGTTGGAAACTACGCTGCATTGGGCCTACAAATTGGGTATGGGGTGTAGAGAGATGGTGTGTTCCACTCCAAGGTGTTCCCCAGGTTGCCTTTCCTGAGCTTCGATCTTCCGGCTCTCGTTTAGTAGTTGTTGGAAACTACGCTGCATTAGGCCTACAAATTGGGTATGGGGTGTAGAGAGATGGTGTGTTCCACTGTAGAGAGATGGTGTGTTCCACTCCAAGGTGTTCCCCAGGTTTCCTCTCCATTGCTTCGATCTTCCGGCTCTCGTTTAGTAGTTGTTGGAAACTACGCTGCATTAGGCCTACAAATTGGGTATGGGGTGTAGAGAGATGGTGTGTTACACTCCAAGGTGTTCCCCAGGTTTCCTCGCCAATGCTTCGATCATCATGCTCTCGTTTAGTAGTTGTTGGAAACTACGCTGCATTAGGCCTACAAATTGGGTATGGGGTGTAGAGAGATGGTGTGTTACACTCCAAGGTGTTCCCCAGGTTTCCTCTCCATTGCTTCGATCTTCCGGCTCTCGTTTAGTAGTTGTTGGAAACTACGCTGCATTGGGCCTACAAATTGGGTATGGGGTGTAGAGAGATGGTGTGTTCCACTCCAAGGTGTTCTCCAGGTTGCCTTTCCTGAGCTTCGATCTTCCGGCTCTCGTTTAGTAGTTGTTGGAAACTACGCTGCATTAGGCCTACAAATTGGGTATGGGGTGTAGAGAGATGGTGTGTTCCACTCCAAGGTGTTCCCCAGGTTTCCTCTCCATTGCTTCGATCTTCCGACTCTCGTTTAGTAGTTGTTGGAAACTACGCTGCATTAGGCCTACAAATTGGGTATGGGGTGTAGAGAGATGGTGTGTTCCACTGTAGAGAGATGGTGTGTTCCACTCCAAGGTGTTCCCCAGGTTTCCTCGCCAATGCTTCGATCATCATGCTCTCGTTTAGTAGTTGTTGGAAACTACGCTGCATTAGGCCTACAAATTGGGTATGGGGTGTAGAGAGATGGTGTGTTCCACTGCAAGGTGTTCTCCAGGTTGCCTTTCCTGAACTTCTATCTTCAGGCTCTCATTAAATTGTGGTTAAACGGAACAACTGCATTTGGCATACTAGTTGGTTTGGGGCCTACTATCGGTGTCTGCAGCTCCTTGCTGTTCTCCTGGTTTCCTGTCCTGAAATTCCGTTTTCAGGCGCTCGTTAAGTAGTTGTTAATGTTAGACTGCATTTGGCCTACTAGTTGGGTTGGGGCCTACTATCGGTGTCTGCCACTCCTTGCTGTTCTCCTCCACTGAACAAAGCTGTGCCGCCTGTTTACTACTGTTGCCAATTTTGAACTGCATTTCGACTACTTACTGATTTGGGCCTACTCTCTGTGTCAGCCTCTCATTCCAGTTGTCCTCCACTGCAATGCCCCCTGATTAGTCCTGTGTTACCAATTTTGAACTGCATTTAGCCCACTTTATTCTTTGGGCCTATATCTGTGTTTCCTCCTCATCCTGCCCATTGCCCAGCCAGTGATAGATGAGTCTGCTGGTACATTGACCCATAACGCAACATTTCCCGTGCACGCTACACTGCAAGATTGTGACCCTGCTGAAAGTCAGGTCCCCCTTCCCGCATACCATACCACCTTACACGGGGACAAACAGGAAGGTGCAGATGAAAGTGCAGGTTCCTTCATCAGGTGGGGGGAGGAATACTAGTTGGCGACGTCACTGGCACAGGGCCTCTCATGGTACGCAAAAGTGTTGCTGCCGGTGGGAGGCGCCCCCGCCGTGCAAACACACCGCTGTACTTTGAGGGGCCCTGTGCCAGTGCCAATGCCAACGAGTGGGCCCCCCCTGCTTGCTCAGGTTCACAGCACTTGCAAAGTTGAAATACTTACCTCTCCCTGCTCCACTGCCGTGACGTGGTCCAGATTTCCTGGGCCCACTAATTACTTGAACCAGCCCTACCCACCACAACTTTAGCCAAATGACCCCCAATTTCAAATGCCTTCCAATTATTATAAGGTAAATTACGCTTGACAAGCTTCATTAAGAAGAATGGATGGTTTTGACATTAAAATGGGCACTCTAGGTGTTTTCCTGGCCCCCACTCACTGCCGACTATGCTGCCCCATTGACTTGCATTGGGTTTCGTGTTTCGGTCGATCCCGACTTTACGTCATAATCGGCCGATTTCACTCGACCCGACTTTTGAGATAGTCGGGTTTCGCGAAACCCGGCTCGACTCTAAAAAGGTCAAGGTCGCTCAACTCTACCGACCACAAGTAACTCCACTCCACACAATCAAAGGCCTTGTGGGCATCTAAGGACACCACAACTCTTTTTCCGGCATTGTCTGCAGGAATTTGCATATTTAAAAATAGCCTTCTCAAGTTAATTGCCGTGGATTTATTGGGCATAAAGCCAGACTGGTCTGGGTGAATCAATTTATCGATCACTTGGGACAGCCTGTTCGCCAGGGCCTTCGCCAAAATCTTTATGTCAGCCGTTAGAAGTGAAATTGGTAACATAGTAACATAGTAACATAGTTAGTAAGGCCGAAAAAAGACATTTGTCCATCCAGTTCAGCCTATATTCCATCATAATAAATCCCCAGATCTACGTCCTTCTACAGAACCTAATTGTATGATACAATATTGTTCTGCTCCAGGAAGACATCCAGGCCTCTCTTGAACCCCTCGACTGAGTTCGCCATCACCACCTCCTCAGGCAAGCAATTCCAGATTCTCACTGCCCTAACAGTAAAGAATCCTCTTCTATGTTGGTGGAAAAACCTTCTCTCCTCCAGACGCAAAGAATGCCCCCTTATGCCCGTCACCTTCCTTGGTATAAACAGATCCTCAGCGAGATATTTGTATTGTCCCCTTATATACTTATACATGGTTATTAGATCGCCCCTCAGTCGTCTTTTTTCTAGACTAAATAATCCTAATTTCGCTAATCTATCTGGGTATTGTAGTTCTCCCATCCCCTTTATTAATTTTGTTGCCCTCCTTTGTACTCTCTCTAGTTCCATTATATCCTTCCTGAGCACCGGTGCCCAAAACTGGACACAGTACTCCATGTGCGGTCTAACTAGGGATTTGTACAGAGGCAGTATAATGCTCTCATCATGTGTATCCAGACCTCTTTTAATGCACCCCATGATCCTGTTTGCCTTGGCAGCTGCTGCCTGGCACTGGCTGCTCCAGGTAAGTTTATCATTAACTAGGATCCCCAAGTCCTTCTCCCTGTCAGATTTACCCAGTGGTTTCCCATTCAGTGTGTAATGGTGACATTGATTCCTTCTTCCCATGTGTATAACCTTACATTTATCATTGTTAAACCTCATCTGCCACCTTTCAGCCCAAGTTTCCAACTTATCCAGATCCATCTGTAGCAGAATACCATCTTCTCTTGTATTAACTGCTTTACATAGTTTTGTATCATCTGCAAATATCGATATTTTACTGTGTAAACCTTCTACCAGATCATTAATGAATATGTTGAAGAGAACAGGTCCCAATACTGACCCCTGCGGTACCCCACTGGTCACAGCGACCCAGTTAGAGACTATACCATTTATAACCACCCTCTGCTTTCTATCACTAAGCCAGTTACTAACCCATTTACACACAATTTCCCCCAGACCAAGCATTCTCATTTTGTGTACCAACCTCTTGTGCGGCACGGTATCAAACGCTTTGGAAAAATCGAGATATACCACGTCCAATGACTCACCGTGGTCCAGCCTATAGCTTACCTCTTCATAAAAACTGATTAGATTGGTTTGACAGGAGCGATTTCTCATAAACCCATGCTGATATGGAGTTAAACAGTTATTCTCATTGAGATAATCCAGAATAACATCCCTCAGAAACCCTTCAAATATTTTACCAACAATAGAGGTTAGACTTACTGGCCTATAATTTCCAGGTTCACTTTTAGAGCCCTTTTTGAATATTGGCACCACATTTGCTATGCGCCAATCCTGCGGAACAGACCCTGTCGCTATAGAGTCCCTAAAAATAAGAAATAATGGTTTATCTATTACATTACTTAGTTCTCTTAGTACTCGTGGGTGTATGCCATCCGGACCCGGAGATTTATCTATTTTAATCTTATTTAGCCGGTTTATACGACTCCGGCTGTTGAGGATCTTTATCAGCTTTAGGAATAACCACCACAATGGCCTCTCTCATTGATGGAGGCAGCACTCCCCTCTCCAACGACTCAGAGAACACTCGCTCCAATTTGGGCATTAACTCTGCATTAAGAATTTTATAAACCTCTACTGGGATACCGTCCGTCCCCGGAGCCTTGCCCCCCGCCATATCCGCCAAAGCCGCCTTCAATTCATCCTCCCCAAGCGGTCTATCCATCCACTCCTTTTCCTCTCTACCTAGTCTGGGTAAGTCAACCTCTTTCAGATATCTATTCATTTCCTCAGGACTTTTATCCACCCTAGAGGAATATAATTTACTATAAAATCTCCGAAAAACGTCTAAAATTCCCCCCCCCTGAGTAACCGTTTTACCTTCCTCTGTTCTTATGGAGTATACATGTGAAGAATCCCGCTGGGCAGAAACCACCACCGAGAGCAAATGTCCTACCTTCTCTCCCTCAGAATAAAATGTCTCCTTTTGAAAGGCTCTCAACCTATCTGCCCTACGCATATGGAGTTCATCGACCGCTACCTGAGCCGCCCTCATACGAAGTTGCGCTTCTCTTGAATTCTGAGAGGCCAGTGTCTCTTCCGCCACCCTCAGTTCCTCCATCACTGCATTGTCTTGAATTTTAGACTTAGTTTTATGTCTCGAGATGTCCCGGAATAAAATTCCTCTCAGGTATGCCTTCATGGTGTCCCACACTACAAGATTCCCCGCACTCCCTTCATTAATCCTGAAAAACTCCCCGAGTTCAGTTCCCACCTGTTCCATATCCAAATACTGTAGCCAGGAGGGGTGAAATTTCCATCCCAACCCCGTCAGACCACTCTTCCCATTCATTTGTACCGAGACCAATACTGGGCTATGGTCCGATATTACTCTAGGCCTATACTCCACCTCATGTATTAGATTATTCACTCCCCCATTTCCCAAAGCCACATCAATGCGAGATAAAGATCCGTATGTTGCTGAATAACATGAGTAGGCATATGTCCTAGGATTACGCACCCGCCACAAATCTATCCATCCTATTTCTCTTAGATAATTTCCAAAAGGAGTAGAGTTCCCTTCACTTCTCAACTCCGCATGTCTACCCTTGTCCCAGTGATCATTAGATATATTGTTCACATCCCCCACTATAAGGAGGGGCACCCCATCCCACCTACCCGTAATTTCCAGAATCTCCTGTATCTTTTTCTTGGAATATGGTGGTGGAATATAAATTGACACAATACAAATTAACCTGTTAAATATCTTGCATACTAAAAACACAAATTGGCCGTCTATCGGTGGTTACCTCAATCTCTTCAAACGGAACACTAACGTGTATCAAAATTGACACACCTCTGGCATAATTTGAGAAAGTTGAGTGATACGCCTTTCTCACCCATCTCTTCTGTAGAATAGCAACCTTTTCCTTCACTAGGCGAGTTTCCTGCAGACATATCACTGAAGGCCTCTGTTTCAGTACATATTGGAAAATACCTGTTCGTTTAGTAGCATTTGCAAGGCCCCTAACATTCCAACTTAGGATTTTAACCTCCCCACCCATTGTAGCTTATAGAAACAATGAATGAGTTCAAGCTCCCTAAGGTCTCAACCCCAACTCCCACCCCCTCCCTCCTTCCCCCCCCATCCCCAATTCCCAACTGAAATAACTCTCTATCTCTCCCCTCTCTTAAGCCCACCTAACTCCTCTCTACTCTTACAATATCAAAATAAACTCTCTCTCTCAATTTGAGATCTGGGAACGCTGTTTCACAGCCTAACGATAAAAACTCTGCGTTCCTTCAGCTCCCCCGCCCACCATAGCCAAAATGCAAATTCCGTTGCGCCGCCGAACACAACCTGATGATATCAACATACCATAAAGTCACAGTACCAGTTAACTATCAAACCAAACATAACAGTAAAGGGTTAACAATTGCCTCAGTAGCACTTAAATCAGTTTCAGCGGGTCTGCCCCGTTCTGACATGCTTAGTATTGAGATCCAGCCATTGTGACGCCTCCTCTGGATTTTGGAAAAAATGCACCCGATCCAGAGCCACCACCCTTAATTTTGCTGGGTAAATCATTGAATAATGGACATCTAAGTCTCGCAACCTCCTCTTGACCTCTCCAAACTTCATCCGAAGCTTTTGGACCGCCGCAGAATAATCCGGATAAAGGGAGACCCGATTACCATCAATGGTCAGCTCATCACGATTCCTGGCTTTCCTCAACAAAATGTCTCGGTCCTGATAGTTCAGAATTTTAGCCAAGATAACTCTTGGGGCCGAGCCGGGGGGGAGGGGCCTGGTGGGCACACGGTGCGCTCTTTCAACGGCAAACATCTTAGTAAGGCCATCTCCACCCACAGCGTTTTTTAGCCATGCCTCAATATAAGCCATGGGGTTGCTCCCTTCCGCCTTTTCTGGGACCCCCACAATCCTTAGGTTGTTCCTGCGGCATCGGTTTTCAAGGTCATCAGTCTTAAACTCCAGATCAGCAATACGTTGAATATACTTTTTTTCCCTGTTTAACAATTCACCAATCCGATCTTCTGCACTCCCAACCCTTTCTTCCACCTCTTCCACTCTCTTTTCAACTTTACGCATAGCAGAGTTTAAAGCGACCATCTCTCCCTTTAATTCATCAGCTCGAAGGTTTAGAGCCCCCAGGGCAGACTTACAGCACATCACCACTGAAAATATGTCCTTCAGAGTCGGCTCCTCCATTTCTGGCATGTCAGACTGTGCAGGCAGAACAGCTCCTGCGGCCCTGGTAGGAGATCCCTGGTCTGACCCACTGCACTGTAGCTGAGCCCCTCCTTCCTGCTGTTCTCCGGGGGCACCAGCTGCTCCAGACTCCACACTTCCAGCCTCTGACTGTAGATTTACAGCCTCCTCTGACCTGGCAAATCGCTCCAACTTAGCGATCACATCCATCTTCCTCTGATAAGCAGCGTTTGCCCTCGCCGCCTCCTCTGCAGTCTCGGCGCCATCTTGGGCCTGTGAGCTTCCCGCAGCTGTCAGCTCCTTCTGTCTCCTGCGTGTCATCCTCAGATAAGATTCCGTTCCTTCGGGTCACACCTCGCTCCCCGGGACTATGTGCACTCCTGAGAGTATGATTTGCGTTCGGCGGCGCCTCTAAGGGGTTAATACAGAGATAATGAAGCGGGAGAGCTCTGTTGCACGTCTGTTCACATCGCCTGCTAGGCCACGCCCCCTTGTTATTTTCTGTTTAGGTGATAATGATGACTTTTGTTTAGCTTTTCTGTAAGTAAATCCCATTTCCTTGAGGCGGTTTCTTACAGTTCGGTCACAGACGTTGACTCCAGTTTCCTCCCATTCGTTCCTCATTTGTTTTGTTGTGCATTTCCTGTTTTGGAGACATATTGCTTGAAGTTTCCGGTCTTGACACTTTGATGTCTTCCTTGGTCTATGAGTATGTTTGCCTTTAACAACCTTCCCAAGTTGTTTGTATTTGGTCCAGATTTTAGACAGCTGACTGTGAACAACCAACATCTTTTGCACCATTGCGTGATGATTTACCCTCTTTTAGAGTTTGATAATCCTCTCCTTTATTTCAATTGACATCTCTCGTGTTGGAGCCATGATTCATGTCAGTCCACTTGGTGCAGCAGCTCTCCAAGGTGTGATCACTCCTATTTAGATGCAGACTAACGAGCAGATATAATTTGATGCAGGTGTTATTTTTGGGTATGAAAATTTACAGGGTGATTCCATTATTTTTTCCTCAGAATTGAGTGATTCCATAATTTTTTCCCTATGCTTGTTATAAAAAAGAAACCATTACTGACTACAAGATTTTTTGTTCTTGATTTCTTTTAGTGTTTCTTAAAGCCAGAAAGTTGCCATGTGAAATGACTGTAGTTTTGTGCCGTGTCTGTGGTCGGCTTTTTTTCTACAAAATTAAACAACTGAATGAACATCCTCCAAGGCCGGTGATTCCATAATTTTTGCCACTGGCTGTAGCTGTGCTCAAGTCCCGTGGCTGGTATTACCTCGTTAATAAGTGGAATCCCCAATACTGACCCCCGAGTTACCCCACTGGTCACTGTGACCACATCTAATGGTGTTCAAGTTAATATTCACCCCATTGTCCATTAAAAAAAATACAGACAACAAACCAATAGAACAAAAAAAAAAAAAAATCAAGATTTTGAAAGGCTCTTACCATTCACCGACTCGGATAAGGGTTTGTCAAGTCCAGTTGTTGTGTCACCATGACCTTCCTGCTAAGATCCCACATTAGACATAAAAAAAAGACAAAAACAGCACTTTACCTTATATCAGGAGAAGAAGAAAAACCAATAAAAGAATGACCCTTCATGTGGTGAGCAGACTAGGTCAACATTCCACCAAATGTTTTACACATCAATGTAAATCTTTCTCTAATGTTCCTGCATGAAATGATCTGCAGTATAGAGCTGTGTTCATGGACAGAATTAGAAGCAACTGATTGGCATTGTGCAGATATTTCCATCTACTTGGCAGACTGTACATTTATCCTGTAGCCGGTACTGACCCCAGATGACATAGCACCTACAGTCTGAAGGTCAGTAGAAAGCTAGTCCAGGAACCTCAGCTCCATCTACCTGATGATCCAGGAGGACATTCAGCTTCTCCTCTGGACGACCCTGGGAGCATAGAGGACTGGGACTTCTCTCTGGTGGATTTCTTGGACTGGACCCATCTATAGGAAATATATGAAGTGACTGAATACATCGTCTACATGTGATGATGAGATGATGGGGAGTCCAGGGATGGAGAGCCAACATATTTATTAACGATCTGGTTGAAGGTTTACACAGTAAAATATTGATATTTGCAGATGATACAAAACTATGTAAAGAAGTCAATACAAAAGAAGATAGTATTCTGCTACAGATGGATCTGGATAAGTTGGAAACTTGGGCTGAAAGGTGGCAGATGCGGTTTAACAATGTAAATGTAAGGTTATACTCATGGGAAGAAGGAATCAATATCACCATTACACACTGAACGGGAAACCACTGGGTAAATCTGACATGGAGAAGGACTTGGGGATCCTAGTTAATGATAAACTTACCTGGAGCAGCCAGTGCCAGGCAGCAGCTGCCAAGGCAAACAGGATCATGGGGTGCATTAAAAGAGGTCTGGATACACATGATGAGAGCATTATACTGCCTCTGTACAAATCCCTAGTTAGACCGCACATGGAGTACTGTGTCCAGTTTTGGGCACCGGTGCTCAGGAAGGATATAATGGAACTAGAGAGACTACAAAGGAGGGCAACAAAATTAATAAAGGGGATGGGAGAACTACAATACCCAGATAGATTAGCGAAATTAGGATTATTTAGTCTAGAAAAAAGACGACTGAGGGGCGATCTAATAACCATGTATAAGTATATAAGGGAACAACACAAATATCTCGCTGAGGATCTGTTTATACCAAGGAAGGCGACGGTCACAAGGGGGCATTCTCTGCGTCTGAAGGAGAGAAGGTTTTTCCACCAACATAGAAGAGGATTCTTTACTGTTAGGGCAGTGAGAATCTGGAATTGCTTGCCTGAGAAGTTGATGATGGCGAACTCAGTCGAGGGGTTCAAGAGAGGCCTGGATGTCTTCCTGGAGCGTAACAATATTGTATCTTACAATTATTAGGTTGTTTAGAAGGACGTAGATCTGGGGATTTATTCTGATGGAATATAGGCTGAACTGGATGGACAAACGGCTTTTTTCAGCCTTACTATGTTACTATATTACAGGTAACCTCAGACCCAACCTCTCCTCTATAATTAGTATGGTCTCCTCTTACCTGGAGATGTGAGGGGCTGGTGATCCTCTATCATGACGTCCTTGTACAGATCCTTGTTTCCTTCTATGTACTCCCACTCTTCCATGGAGAAATAGACGGTGACGTCCTGACACCTTATAGGAACCTGACACACAATGACCCGTCATTAGCAGACTCCTCCCCGGCGTTATTATATAATGTCCCAGCATTCCCGGCAGCGCTCACCTCTCCGCTCAACAGTTCAGTGATCCTATTGGTCAGTTCTAGGATCTTCTGCTCATGTGTCAGTGAATGAGGTGGAGGCTCGGTGATGTCACTCGGGGTCCTGCTCCGTCCTCCTGACACACGGGGGGTCACACACTCCCCAGACGACGTCTTCACCACTGTGTGATCCTGTGGGGAGACGCCGATCACTACATCTATTCTAAGGATCCTTCACCTTTCCCGTCTTTATTCCTAGAGATCAGAGTGATGTGAAGATCTCACCTCTCCAGTGATCCAGTAGATTATCTCCAGGGTGAGGTCTAATATCCGAGCAGCCATGTGGCTTCTGTCCTGCTCCATATTCAGGGGATCGTTGATGGAAAGGCCCATCTTGTATGAAGTAAATATTAGCTGCTCTTCACCCTAAAAGGAACCTGAAAAAAAGAGGATTTGGAATTAATGGAAGAATATCTTTTGGGATCCTTAGACCTGTCCTCTCCTGTCCGCACCGAGTTGGTCGCCTCCTGGATCTCCTCATTCTTTATCAACTGAACATTTTCTGTCTCCAGTTTAGAAACATAAATATAGAAAAACTGACCGAACAGCAATCTAATCTGAACTGGTGCATAACCAAAAAAGTCATATAGCAAATAGATTAATGGCTGCACTCAAAATGAATCTGTGCTAGAGCAAGGAAATATGTGATACATGAAATGGGAATAGCATAATGGCTTGTGAAATATATGAATAAAACACATGAGATTCTTAGCACAAGATTTGGCCAAAAGTTGTGAGCCCATCCACCACTGTTCGGTCAGTTTTTCTATATTTATTATGTACTATTTTTTCTGACTTGAACGCCCCGCCCTTCACCATGCTGTGATTTTAATTACATCCTAACACAGTTGGTTCTGAGCTTCCTATATAAGCAGGCTTTACCACGTTATTAGCCATAGGTAAGTGTTCACACTAGGCAGTCAGCTCAGGGACCCATCCGTTCTGAGATTACCTTGACGATTGGTGGATGGGCTCACAACTTTTGGCCAAATCTTGTGCTAAGAATCTCATGTGTTTTTTCATGTATTTCACAAGCCATTATGCTATTCCCATTCCAGTTTAGAAACGACCTTTTGTCTTGCCCTCTCTTTGTGTATGTCTTTTAGTGCTGTTACCTGGGACCCCCAACTCTTCCTTTACCAGGGACAACTCATGTCTTTAACCTCTTCATGACCTGTAACTTACGTCAAAGGTCGTGTCCCTGCCTTTGATGTGGGATCATACACAAGGACCCCAGCACTTGCTATATTCACCGGTCCGTGTTCCACCGACGGCCGCCGCTGTGTCTTCCCCATCCTCTGCCCTGACGTTCAGGCAGAGGGCGGCGCGCACACTAATCGCGTCACCGCGCCCACTGACCGGAGCGTCACTGCAGAGGATGCGGAAGACGGAGTGGCAGCCGTCGGTGGAACGGGGAACAGGTGAATATCGCGCACTGCGTCATACTCACCTGCTCCTGGCGCGGTGCAGTCCCTGGTTCTCCGGCGCCGGCAGCTTCTTCCTGTATTGAGCGGTCACATGGTAATGAATATGCGGCTCCACCCCTACGGGAGTGGAGCTGGGTCCATATTCATTACTGTAATGAGCGGTACCATGCGACCGCTCAATACAGGAAGAAGCTGCCAGCACCCGGAGAACCAGGGATGTGCAGGTGAGTATGATTAGACAGCTGCCACTCCCCCTCCACCAGCTCTGCTGTGTGTCTGTATAGAGGGCTGCCACCAGGAATTTCATGGCCCCATACCGGCAACATTTTTGGGACCCCTTGAGACTCTGCACAGGCTCCGCCTCCACCCCTCGTACCTTCCACAAACCCACCGCCCACTATTGGAAAAATCCAACCATTTGAAACAGCAACAATCTGAAGAATGGGAAACTTTTATCCCCATTTTAAAATGCAGCATCAGGTGGGATCTGTCAGCAGCTGCATTCATGCTCTTTGGGGCTTCCAGAATAAGCCAAGTGCAGCCTCTGAAGGAATGAATGGATCAGTGGTCGAGTCGCACAGGAGCTTTGTTCTAAAGGGGATAAAAGTTCCACATTCGGCTGATCAGTGCGGGTCCCAGAAGTCAGACCCCCACCAATCAATAAGTTATCACTTAACAGCCCACGTTCAGTATTTTACATAATTTATATGTAAGCCAAAATTAGGAGCAGAAAAATCAGAGGAAAAGTATATGTGGTCTGGACATGGTGTGGTGGTATTTGTCCCTTGTATGTAGTATTATTTGGGCACTATGTGGTGGTAATATGTGGTCTGGACATGGTGTGGTGATATCTGTCCCTTGTATGTAGTATTATTTGGACACTATGTGGTGGTAATATGTGGTCTGGACATGGTGTGGTGATATCTGTCACTTGTATGTAGTATTATTTGGACACTATGTGGTGGTAACATGTGGTCTGGACATGGTGTAGTGATATCTGTCCCTTGCATGTAGTATTATTTGGACACTATGTGGTGGTAATATGTGGTCTGGACATGGTGTGGTGATATCTGTCCCTTGTATAGTATTATTTGGACACTATGTGGTGGTAATATGTGGTCTGGACTGTTGTGAATTCTGTGGTCGAGCTCCCTCCTGTGGTCATGAGTGGTACTTCGGCTGGTTCTGTCTATGAGCTTCCTCTGGTGGATGTGAGTGGGGCTGCGGCTTCTGAGTTTCCTTTCTCAGGTGACGAGGTTAAGTCGTTAGGTGCTGCTCTATTTAACTCCATCTAGTTCTTTGTTCCTTGCCTCCAGTCAATGTTCCAGTATTGGTCTTGCTCTCTCCTGGATCGTCTTGTGGCCTGTCTGCCCTGCATAAGCTAAGTTCTGCTTGTGTTACTTTTGTTTGCTATTTTTTCTGTCCAGCTTGCTATATTGGTTTTTCTTGCTTGCTGGAAGCTCTGGGACGCAGAGGGAGCACCTCCGTGCCGTTAGTCGGTACGGAGGGTCTTTTTGCGCCCTCTGCGTGGTTGTTTGTAGGTTTTTGTGCTGACCGCAAAGCTATCTTTACTATCCTCGGTCTATTCAGTAAGTCGGGCCTCACTTTGCTAAAACCTATTTCATCTCTGTGTTTGTATTTTCATCTTTACTCACAGTCATTATATGTGGGGGGCTGCCTTTTCCTTTGGGGAATTTCTCTGAGGCAAGGTAGGCTTATTTTTCTATCTTCAGGGCTAGCTAGTTTCTCAGGCTGTGCCCGAGGCGCCTAGGTCTGGTCAGGAGCGCTCCACGGCTACCTCTAGTGTGGTGTGATAGGATTAGGGATTGCGGTCAGCAGAGTTCCCACGTCTCAGAGCTCGTCCTATGTTATTAGTAACTATCAGGTCACTTTGTGTGCTCTTAACCACCAGGTCCATTGTGTTTCTGAATCACCAGTTCATAACACTGGACATGGTGTGGTGATATCTGTCCCTTGTATGTAGTATTATTTGGACACTATGTGGTGGTAATATGTGGTCTGGACATGGTGTGGTGAGATCTGTCCCTTGTATGTAGTATTATTTGGATACTATGTGGTGGTAATATGTGGTCTGGACATGGTGTGGTGATATCTGTCCCTTGTATGTAGTATTATTTGGACACTATGTGGTGGTAATATGTGGTCTGGACATGGTGTGGTGATATCTGTCCCTTGTATGTAGTATTATTTGGACACTATGTGGTGGTAATATGTGGTCTGGACATGGTGTGGTGATATCTGTCCCTTGTATGTAGTATTATTTGGACACTATGTGGTGGTAATATGTGGTCTGGACATGGTGTGGTGGTATTTGTCCCTTGTATGTAGTATTATTTGGACACTATGTGGTGGTAATATGTGGTCTGGACATGGTGTGGTGGTATTTGTTCCTTGTATGTGGTATTATTGGTCTGGGTATAGTGGATTGTGTTGTATATGGAGATAACTTTTTCTCTCAGATTTCAATAAGGAGAAAATTATTTAGATTAGAGATTAAATACCTGGATGTTTAACCCCTCTCTGTCCTGTCACTATTGCACAGTAGAAAATATGCACTTATAGAGGTTCTCTGGCAAAAACAAGTAATCATCTATCCCAAATACCTCAGTATTTGTAAGCCAAAACCAAGAGTGTGTGAAAAAAGCAAAATTGTTGATGTTTTCTATTATTATTATTTATTATTATAGCGCCATTTATTCCATGTAAAGCGCCATGGAATAAATGGGACATACAAGGGACAAATACCTCCACATCATGATCAGACCACATATTACCACCACATAGTGACTGAATAATACCACATACAGAGGACAAATACTGCAGGCCACAAACAGCTGGAGACAGACCGGAGCAGTGGTGATAATACATGAAGATGCCAGAAGGTGGCAAGCAGACAGAAGACTTGGATTTAAAGCACCACTCCAGCGGTGACAAAAAAAAAACCTGGACTGGTTCTTTAAGTATTTTCGGTGTTTTTTGCAGCAAAAACTTCAGCATTTGTTATTACCAACTAAGGCTCTGTGCACAAATTGCCGATTAGGCTTAGGAATTTCTGGTGCGGATTCTGCCTCTCCTGGCAGAAAACGCATCTGCGGATTTGTCACGTTTTTTGTGCAGTTCCGCAGCGTTTTTTGTGCGTTTTTGCTGCACGGTTTTCTTGCGGATTTGCTGTGTTTTTTACCCCTGCGGATTTCTATAATAGAATGGGTACAAAAACGCTGCAGATTCACAAAAAAAGAAGTGACATGCTACTTCTTTTAAACCGCAGCGTTTCCGCAGCGGATTTTCCGCAAAGTGTGCACAGCATTTTTTTTTATCATTGATTTACATTGTACTGTAAATCAATTGCGGATCTGCAGCGTTTCTGCACCGCAAAAAAACGCTGCGGATCCGCAGAGAATCCGCAACGTGTGCACATACCCTAAGTGAATGACGTTACTGAAGCCTCATGCACACGTTGCTTAGTTTTGCCTCGCAGATTGGATGCAGTTTCATATCTGCACCGTGTCAATTCTTTCAGTGTTTTTAACGCTATACAATGCGATGAGAAAGAAAAGTAAAAAATAAAAAATGCAAGTAGAAAATAAGGTAAAGCCGCGTGTGTTTATATTGTGTTTTTCCTGCCACAAGACACTTTTTTTGTGCGGAAATGTCTGTAGCAAATAATGTGTGCACATACCCATACACACATTCAGCTATATGCCTTATATACACACACAAATGCACCAATACACAGCCACAAGCATGCAGTCCACGGCACATATATTACACAGACACATTACATGCACTGTGCATATATTACACACATGTACACTCTGTAGCGGAATGGGCATCAGGCATCCTCAGTCTCATGCAATGGGGGGCACAAGACCCTCACTAAGTTCTCAATGTCCAGCTCTGCACAACAGACTGCTCCCCTCCCATTTGCCGACTACTACTAGAAGACCGGAGGGGAGTTGTATAATTGCTGTGTGGTCAGTTAGGACCAATAATGCTGAATAGTACAGAAGGATTAGTATCCCTCATACTCTTGTAAGAACAAACCTGTGGAGAGCAGAGAGGAGGCTGCAGTCTGCTCTGAAGGAGGCTCAGGGGCGTAGGCCGAGTTTGCCCTGTCTGGATTGCTGCAGTCGGAGCACTGGAGCAGAGCAGCGAGTGCAGCAGCCGGAGAGCAGTGCGGCGAGTGCAGCAGCAGCAGCCGGAGAGCAGAGCGGCGAGTGCAGCAGCAGCAGCCGGAGAGCAGAGCGGCGAGTGCAGCAGCCGCCGGAGAGCAGAGCGGCGAGTGCAGCAGCCGCCGGAGAGCAGAGCGGCGAGTGCAGCAGCAGCCGCCGCCGGAGAGCAGAGCGGCGAGTGCAGCAGCCGCCGGAGAGCAGAGCGGCGAGTGCAGCAGCCGCCGGAGAGCAGAGCGGCGAGTGCAGCAGCAGCCGCCGCCGGAGAGCAGAGCGGCGAGTGCAGCAGCCGCCGGAGAGCAGAGCGGCGAGTGCAGCAGCAGCCGCCGCCGGAGAGCAGAGCGGCGAGTGCAGCAGCCGCCGGAGAGCAGAGCGGCGAGTGCAGCAGCCGCCGGAGAGCAGAGCGGCGAGTGCAGCAGCCGCCGGAGAGCAGAGCGGCGAGTGCAGCAGCCGCCGGAGAGCAGAGCGGCGAGTGCAGCAGCCGCCGGAGAGCAGAGCGGCGAGTGCAGCAGCCGCCGGAGAGCAGAGCGGCGAGTGCAGCAGCCGCCGGAGAGCAGAGCGGCGAGTGCAGCAGCCGCCGGAGAGCAGAGCGGCGAGTGCAGCAGCCGCCGGAGAGCAGAGCGGCGAGTGCAGCAGCAGCCGGAGAGCAGAGCGACGAGTGCAGCAGCAGCCGGAGAGCAGAGCGGCGAGTGCAGCAGCCGCCGGAGAGCAGAGCGGCGAGTGCAGCAGCCGCCGGAGAGCAGAGCGGCGAGTGCAGCAGCAGCCGCCGCCGGAGAGCAGAGCGACGAGTGCAGCAGCCGCCGGAGAGCAGAGCGGCGAGTGCAGCAGCCGCCGGAGAGCAGAGCGGCGAGTGCAGCAGCCGCCGGAGAGCAGAGCGGCGAGTGCAGCAGCAGTCGCCGCCGGAGAGCAGAGCGGCGAGTGCAGCAGCCGCCGGAGAGCAGAGCGGCGAGTGCAGCAGCCGCCGGAGAGCAGAGCGACGAGTGCAGCAGCCGCCGGAGAGCAGAGCGGCGAGTGCAGCAGCCGCCGGAGAGCAGAGCGGCGAGTGCAGCAGCCGCCGGAGAGCAGAGCGGCGAGTGCAGCAGCCGCCGGAGAGCAGAGCGGCGAGTGCAGCAGCCGCCGGAGAGCAGAGCGGCGAGTGCAGCAGCCGCCGGAGAGCAGAGCGGCGAGTGCAGCAGCCGCCGGAGAGCAGAGCGGCGAGTGCAGCAGCCGCCGGAGAGCAGAGCGGCGAGTGCAGCAGCCGCCGGAGAGCAGAGCGGCGAGTGCAGCAGCCGCCGGAGAGCAGAGCGGCGAGTGCAGCAGCCGCCGGAGAGCAGAGCGGCGAGTGCAGCAGCCGCCGGAGAGCAGAGCGGCGAGTGCAGCAGCCGCCGGAGAGCAGAGCGGCGAGTGCAGCAGCCGCCGGAGAGCAGAGCGGCGAGTGCAGCAGCAGCCGCCGCCGGAGAGCAGAGCGGCCAGTGCAGCAGCCGCCGGAGAGCAGAACAGCGAGTGCAGCAGTGCTGCTCTTGTGAAGCTGCTCTCTTGCATGGAGCACAGACACTTGCAGGAGCGGTCACATCTGTTGTGCTCCCAGGTGATGGAGAGGAGTCAGGAAAGGCAGCGCTGCTGTGCCAGGCTGCTCTGGAAGAATGTGCCCTCAGGTGGTTAGGAGCATCAAGCTGTTGATCATGGGCTCAGACCCCGAATGTAACGGCCTAGTGACGCCCCTGCCCTGGAGCTCGCTGTGCAGAAGCAAAGTGGTGGGCCTGGAGTGAGCGAGACATGCTGGGGGCATCTCTCACCCAGTCCGGCCCCTTATACCAATAAAGTTAGTAATGCCATGATGGAGGCCCTGTGTGTATATACAGAACTGTGTGTGCTGGTCACCAAACCAGCTCTGCTATGTGTGCAAACAGCAGAGATTTTTCTTTGTGTTGATTTAGCTCAGTTGTGTGTGTTGAGGTTGCGGAATTGCATGCTGATACAGAGTTGTGTGTGTAGCAGAGCTGTGTATATGTCTATGTAGCAGAGTTGTGTGTGTACCAGAGTTTTGTATATCTCAATGTAGCAGAGTTGTGTGTGTAGCAGAGTTGTGTACTAATATGGCGTGCATCGTAATGATTAGGCTATTTTATGTATAACATCTCCCATTACCACATTAATTATTTACTACTCCCTTTATTTACTTTTCTGGGGAAAATCTATTTATGCACAGCGTCCACTTTATTCTCAGTAGTTATTTGACTAATGTATTTTTTAATGATGAAACTTGAGAAGGTAGGAGCTTGTGTATACTGGCCTTTTTCTATATATACAATCACTTTTTGATAATTTGTGCGTAGCAAAATAACGGAGGTAATTATTGTATTTTACTGATTAAATCTATTATCAACTTGATACCTGTATTTATTTCTCATACCCCTGTATGGTACCTTGCACTTTATTGCCACTTGGTGGCCTGTTCCCTTTTTAATTTTATGATGTGATTATTATTATACAATAAACTATATTTTTTTCTGAAAGATTTTGGTTGTGTATCATATTTGTAGGTGTTGAGAGTTGTGTAGCAGAGTTGTGTGTGTGGGTAGTAGAGTTGTGTGTGTGGGGGGTAATGTACTGTGGGTACAACGTATTGTGTCGGGCAGGTAATCTGTTGTGAAAGGTAATTCAGTACCACAATGGACATAGAGGTCAGCGCACATACAGTGACCTGGCAATAACCCAAAAACATAGAACGAGCTCTGAGACGTGGGAACTCTGCTGACCGCAATCCCTAATCCTCTCCAACCACACTAAAGGCAGCCGTGGATTGCGCCTAACGCTCCCTATGCAACTCGGCACAGCCTGAGAAACTAGCTAGCCTGAAGATAGAAAATAAGCCTACCTTGCCTCAGAGAAATACCCCAAAGGAAAAGGCAGCCCCCACATATAATGACTGTGAGTTAAGATATAAAGACAAACGTAGAGATGAAATAGATTCAGCAAAGTGAGGCCCAACTTTCTGAACAGAGCGAGGATAGGAAAGGTAACTTTGCGGTCAACACAAAACCCTACAAAAACCACGCAAAGGGGGCAAAAAGACCCTCCGTACCGAACTAACGGCACGGAGGTACACCCTCTGCGTCCCAGAGCTTCCAGCAAGCAGAAAAAAACAAATTGACAAGCTGGACAGAAAAAAACAGCAAACAAATAGCAAAGAGGAACTTAGCTATGCAGAGCAGCAGGCCACAGGAACGATCCAGGAGGAAACAGGTCCAATACTAGAACATTGACTGGAGGCCAGGATCAAAGCACTAGGTGGAGTTAAATAGAGCAGCACCTAACGACTTCACCACATCACCTGAGGAAGGAAACTCAGAAGCCGCAGTACCACTTTCCTCCACCAACGGAAGCTCACAGAGAGAACCAGCCAAAGTACCACCCGTGACCACAGGAGGGAGCTCTGCCACAGAATTCACAACAGTACCCCCCCCCCTTGAGGAAGGGTCACCGAACCCTCACCAGAGCTCCCAGGACGACCAGGATGAGCCATATGAAAGGCACGAACAAGATCGGGAGCATGGACATCAGAGGCAAAGACCCAGGAATTATTTTCCTGAGCATAACCCTTCCACTTAACCAGATACTGGAGTTTCCGCCTTGAAACACGAGAATCCAAAATCTTCTCCACAATATACTCCAACTCCCCCTCCACCAAAACCGGGGCAGGAGGATCAACAGATGGAACCATAGGTGCCACGTATCTCCGCAACAATGACCTATGGAATACGTTATGTATGGAAAAAGAATCTGGAAGGGTCAGACGAAAAGACACAGGATTAAGAACCTCAGAAATCCTATACGGACCAATAAAACGAGGTTTAAACTTAGGAGAGGAAACCTTCATAGGAATATGACAAGAAGATAACCAAACCAAGTCCCCAACCCGAAGTCGAGGACCCACACAGCGTCTGCGATTAGCGAAACGTTGAGCCTTCTCCTGGGACAAAGTCAAATTGTCCACTACATAAGTCCAAATCTGCTGCAACCTGTCCACCACAGTATCCACACCAGGACAGTCCGAAGACTCAACCTGCCCTGAAGAGAAACGAGGATGGAAACCAGAGTTGCAGAAAAACGGTGAAAACAAGGTAGCCGAGCTGGCCCGATTATTAAGGGCGAACTCAGCCAAAGGCAAAAAGGACACCCAGTCATCCTGATCAGCAGAAACAAAGCATCTCAGATATGTTTCCAAGGTCTGATTGGTTCGTTCGGTCTGGCCATTAGTCTGAGGATGGAAAGCCGAGGAAAAAGACAAGTCAATGCCCATCCTACCACAAAAGGCTCGCCAAAACCTCGAAACAAACTGGGAACCTCTGTCAGAAACGATATTCTCTGGAATGCCATGTAAACGAACCACATGCTGGAAAAACAATGGCACCAAATCAGAGGAGGAAGGCAATTTAGACAAGGGTACCAAATGGACCATCTTAGAGAAGCGATCACAGACCACCCAAATGACTGACATCTTTTGAGAGACGGAAGATCTGAAATAAAATCCATAGAGATATGTGTCCAAGGCCTCTTCGGGACCGGCAAGGGCAAAAGCAACCCACTGGCACGAGAACAGCAGGGCTTAGCCCGAGCACAAATCCCACAGGACTGCACAAAAGTACGCACATCCCGCGACAGAGATGGCCACCAAAAGGATCTAGCCACTAACTCTCTGGTACCAAAGATTCCAGGATGACCAGCCAACACCGAACAATGAACCTCAGAGATAACTTTATTCGTCCACCTATCAGGGACAAACAGTTTCTCCGCTGGGCAACGATCAGGTTTATTAGCCTGAAATTTTTGCAGCACTCGCTGCAAATCAGGGGAGATGGCAGACACAATTACTCCCTCTTTGAGGATACCCGCCGGCTCAGATACACCCGGAGAGTCGGGCACAAAACTCCTAGACAGAGCATCCGCCTTCACATTTTTAGAGCCCGGAAGGTATGAAATCACAAAGTCAAAACGGGCAAAAAACAACGACCAACGAGCTTGTCTAGGATTCAACCGCTTGGCGGACTCGAGATAAGTCAAGTTCTTATGATCAGTCAAGACCACCACGCGATGCTTAGCTCCTTCAAGCCAATGACGCCACTCCTCGAATGCCCACTTCATGGCCAGCAACTCTCGATTGCCCACATCATAATTTCGCTCAGCAGGCGAAAACTTCCTGGAAAAGAAGGCGCATGGTTTCATCACCGAGCAATCAGAACTTCTCTTTGACAAAACAGCCCCTGCTCCAATCTCAGAAGCATCAACCTCGACCTGGAACGGAAGCAAAACATCTGGTTGACACAACACAGGGGCAGAAGAAAAACGACGCTTCAACTCTTGAAAAGCTTCCACCGCAGCAGAAGACCAATTGACCAAATCAGCACCTTTCTTGGTCAAATCGGTCAATGGTTTAGCAATACTAGAAAAATTGCAGATGAAGCGACGATAAAAATTAGCAAAGCCCAGGAACTTTTGCAGACTTTTCAGAGATGTCGGCTGAGTCCAATTATGGATGGCTTGGACCTTAACAGGGTCCATCTCGATAGTAGAAGGGGAAAAGATGAACCCCAAAAATGAAACCTTCTGAACACCAAAGAGACACTTTGATCCCTTCACAAACAAAGAATTAGCACGCAGGACCTGAAACACCGTTCTGACCTGCTTCACATGAGACTCCCAATCATCCGAAAAGATCAAAATGTCATCTAAGTACACAATCAGGAATTTATCCAGGTACTCTCGGAAGATGTCATGCATAAAGGACTGAAACACTGATGGAGCATTGGCAAGTCCGAATGGCATTACTAGATACTCAAAATGGCCCTCGGGCGTATTAAATGCAGTTTTCCACTCATCGCCTCGCTTAATACGCACAAGATTATACGCACCACGAAGATCTATCTTGGTGAACCAACTAGCCCCCTTAATCCGAGCAAACAAATCAGATAACAATGGCAAGGGGTACTGAAATTTAACCGTGATCTTATTTAGAAGGCGGTAATCTATACAAGGTCTCAGTGAACCATCCTTCTTGGCTACAAAAAAGAACCCTGCTCCTAATGGCGACGATGACGGGCGAATATGCCCCTTCTCCAAAGACTCCTTCACATAACTCCGCATAGCGGCGTGCTCAGGCACAGATAAATTAAACAGTCGACCTTTTGGGAATTTACTACCAGGAATCAAATCGATAGCACAATCACAATCCCTATGCGGAGGTAGGGTATCGGACTTGGGCTCATCAAATAAATCCCGGTAATCAGACAAGAACTCAGGAACCTCAGAAGGGGTGGATGACGAAATAGTCAGAAATGGGACATCACCATGTACCCCCTGACAACCCCAGCTGGACACAGACATGGATTTCCAATCTAATACTGGATTATGGACTTGTAGCCATGGCAACCCCAACACGACCACATCATGCAGATTATGCAACACCAGAAAGCGAATAACCTCCTGATGTGCAGGAGCCATGCACATGGTCAGCTGGGTCCAGTACTGAGGCTTATTCTTGGCCAAAGGCGTAGCATCAATTCCTCTCAATGGAATAGGACACTGCAAGGGCTCCAAGAAAAACCCACA
Source organism: Ranitomeya imitator (assembly GCF_032444005.1). Lineage (NCBI taxonomy): Eukaryota > Metazoa > Chordata > Amphibia > Anura > Dendrobatidae > Ranitomeya > Ranitomeya imitator. The sequence goes on along the minus strand of NC_091284.1, from coordinate 836,516,014 downwards.
ACGCCTAGCATACTCCAAGTCCATCAAATTCAGGGCAGCGCCTGAATCCACAAATGCCATGACAGAATACGATGACAAAGAGCAGATCAAGGTAACAGACAGAAGAAATTTTGACTGTACCGTACCAATGGTGGCAGACCTAGCGAACCGCTTAGTGCGCTTAGGACAATCAGAGATAGCATGAGTGGAATCACCACAGTAGAAACACAGCCCATTCAGACGTCTGTGTTCTTGCCGTTCAACTCTGGTAAAAGTCCTATCGCACTGCATAGGCTCAGGTTTAAGCTCAGGTAATACCGCCAAATGGTGCACAGATTTACGCTCGCGCAAGCGTCGACCGATCTGAATGGCCAAAGACATAGACTCATTCAGACCAGCAGGCATAGGAAATCCCACCATGACATCCTTAAGGGCTTCAGAGAGACCTTTTCTGAAAATAGCTGCGAGCGCACCTTCATTCCACTGAGTGAGTACGGACCACTTTCTAAATTTCTGACAATATACCTCTATTTCATCCTGACCCTGACACAGAGCCAGCAAATTCTTCTCTGCCTGATCCACAGAATTAGGCTCATCGTACAGCAATCCGAGCGCCAGGAAAAACGCATCGATATTACTTAATGCAGGATCTCCTGACGCAAGAGAAAATGCCCAGTCCTGAGGGTCACCACGCAAAAAAGAAATAACGATCCTAACTTGTTGAACTGGGTCACCAGAGGAGCGAGGTTTCAAAGCCAGAAATAGTTTACAATTATTTTTGAAACTCAGAAATTTAGTTCTATCTCCAAAAAACAAATCAGGAATAGGAATTCTCGGTTCTAACATAGAATTCTGAACCACAAAGTCTTGAATACTTTGTACTCTTGCCGTGAGCTGATCCACACATGAAGACAGACCTTTAATGTCCATTGCTACACCTGTGTCCTGAACCACCCAAATGTCTAGGGGAAAAAAAAGGCAAAACACAGTGCAAAGAAAAAAAAATGGTCTCAGAACTTCTTTTTTCCCTCTATTGGGAATCATTAGTACTTTGGGCCTCCAGTACTGTTGTGAAAGGTAATTCAGTACCACAATGGACATAGAGGTCAGCGCACATACAGTGACCTGGCAATAACCCAAAAAACAAGAACGAGCTCTGAGACGTGGGAACTCTGTTGACCGCAATCCCTAATCCTCTCCAACCACACTAAAGGTAGCCGTGGATTGCGCCTAACGCTCCCTATGCAACTCGGCACGGCCTGAGAAACTAGCTAGTCTGAAGATAGAAAATAAGCCTACCTTGCCTCAGAGAAATACCCCAAAGGAAAAGGCAGCCCCCACATATAATGACTGTGAGTTAAGATGAAAAGACAAACGTAGAGATGAAATAGATTTAGCAAAGTGAGGCCCAACTTTCTGAACAGAGCGAGGATAGGAAAGGTAACTTTGCGGTCAACACAAAACCCTACAAAAACCACGCAAAGGGGGCAAAAAGACCCTCCGTACCGAACTAACGGCACGGAGGTACACCCTCTGCGTCCCAGAGCTTCCAGCAAGCAGAAAAAAACAAATTGACAAGCTGGACAGGAAAAAACAGCAAACAAATAGCAAAGAGGAACTTAGCTATGCAGAGCAGCAGGCCACAGGAACGATCCAGGAGGAAACAGGTCCAATACTAGAACATTGACTGGAGGCCAGGATCAAAGCACTAGGTGGAGTTAAATAGAGCAGCACCTAACGACTTCACCACATCACCTGAGGAAGGAAACTCAGAAGCCGCAGTACCACTTTCCTCCACCAACGGAAGCTCACAGAGAGAACCAGCCGAAGTACCACCCGTGACCACAGGAGGGAGCTCTGCCACAGAATTCACAACAGTAATCTATAAGTCCATTATAAGTGTCCGTGTTCTGCCGTTCCCAGCACTGCTCTGGTCGGCGTCCTCACCCGTGACCTGCTGGATCCCAGCGTGCCCTCGGTGTGGTGCGGAGGTCACTTTCTCAGGTCTTTGAGAATCAGATTTTGGCTCTGGACTCGCATTAAGTCGCCTCCGCTCCACACAGAGGCCGCGGCGTGATCCAGAGCCGTGACGCCGGAGCAGAGCAGAGCCGTGAGCAGAGCAGGGAAGTCCTGCAGTACTCCACACACAGACACACACACATTACTGAGGAGAAAGTCACTGGAGATCTCCTGCAGGAGATGCTGTGAAAAAAACACCCGTAAATGAAGGACCTTCCCGGGACCTCGGGCTGCGCCCACCTTCCCGGGACCTCGGGCCGTGCCCACCTTCCCGGGACGTCGGGCCCCGCGCCCACCTTCCCGGGACCTCGGGCCGCGCCCACCTTCCCGGGACCTCAGGCCGCGCCCACCTTCCCGGGACCTCGGGCCACGCCCACCTTCCCGGGACCTCGGGCCGCGCCGATCTTCCCGGGACGTCGGGCCGCGCCGATCTTCCCGGGACGTCAGCCCGCGCCGATCTTCCCGGGACGTCGGGCCGCGCCGATCTTCCCGGGACGTCAGGCCGCGCCGATCTTCCCGGGACGTCGGGCCGCGCCGATCTTCCCGGGACGTCAGGCCGCCTCGATCTTCCCGGGACGTCAGGCCGCGCCGATCTTCCGCTGTTTGTTTCTCTCTTGGATTTGCCTACAAATAGTGAGGTAAAAAACTGACCAAATACTGAAGGTGTGAACGTGGCCTAAAAGTTAGCGAACAACCCAAGCGTGTATCCTGAGGAAAACAATGGAGTGAGGGCACCAAAAGGCAATTCTGCATGGGGCACCTTTCAGCCTAAGCCGGAGTGCAGACGCCGTCCTCTGCCGGCTGATAGGAGACTAAGGAGGGGAAGAGACAGCGAACCATCCCGGAGCCGCGGTCACCGGCACCGAGGTTTCTGGGATGTTTCCTGCTTCTCTGCTCTCCAGCTTGTGAGACAGGAAGTGTAGCAGGAGGGGGCGGGGTTTCGGCTGCAGACTTCCTGTCCCTGCAGTGAGCGCGGCCATCTTGTTGGTGGCGTCTCCTAGTTCCCAGGACTCACACCTGGTGGCAGCAGGCGGCTCCTCCTGAGCTCAGGGGCAGAGGAGATGGGGTATTAGTGGCAGAAGTCATCGTCCTGACAATATACCGCTGTCCCAGCGCTATATATACACGTCTCATCAGACGGCCGTGACACCAGACCTTCCAACTTTTGAAGAACAGAAGGATGGATGAATTACGCGGCGCCTCTGCAGATTTTGGTCACGTCCCGATTCACGGCCATTTCCTATTTCTTTCTCCCCCGGTAGCAGGAGTTGTCAGAGGGGCGCTGACAGTGAGGGACAGACCTCAGACTGCAGGGCGCAGGACCAAATCCGGGACTGTCTGCAGCATGCGGGGGTCTCCGCGCACTCATCCATGTCAGGCTACTTTCACACGTCAGGTTTTCACCGTCAGGCTCAATCCGTTGAATTTGTAAAAAAACGGATCCAGCGAAAATTTGCCCCGGATCCATTTATTTCTCATAGTCTTGTATTAGCGCCGGACGGCCTCATGTTTTGTCCGTTTTTCGCCGATTGTTTTTCCGGCATCTGGAAAAAACGTAAACAGTAATGTTTTTTGTCTGCGACGGAAAACCAGACAGCACCTTCCGGCTTTTCATAGAATAGAAGCCAGCGACAGATTCCGTTTTTTTTAACTGAGCATGCGCCAAATTTTTCTGCATCCAATTAGCTGGATAAGCTAGTCGGATCCGTCGAATCAGTTTTTCACAATCTGCGACTGATCCATTTTTTTCAGAATTCGCCGGATTGAGCCTGACGGCAAAAAACTGGTGTGTGAACGTAGCCTTAAGGTATGTGCACACGTAGATGGAACCTCTGCGGATTTTTCCGCACCTGTTTTGAATAATCCACAGTTAAAAAGCACTGCGGTTTACCTGCGGATTTTATGCATTTTTTGTGCGGATTCCACCTGCGGTTTTACACCTGCGAATTCCTATTATGGAGCAGGTGTAAACCGCTGTGGAATCCCCACAAAGGATTGACATTCTGCGAAATAAACAACGCTACGTTTTCGCGTGTTTTTTTCCGCAGCATGTGCACTGCGGATTTTCTTTTCCATAACTTTACATGGTACTATAAACTCAGGTAAAACAGCTGCGGATCCGCAGCAAAATCCGGAACGTGTGCACATACCGTTAGTGGCAACTGGACGAGGGAGGGGCCGCAAATCTCTAACCTTCCAGGGTCCTCGGTGCCTGTATGGGAGGCCGTCAATCTCTAACCTTCTGGGGTCCTCGGCAGCTGTATGGGAGGCCGTGAATCTCTACCATTCCGGGGTCCTTGGCAGCTGTATGGGAGGACGTGAATCTTTAACCTTCCGGGGTCCTTGGCAGCTGTATGGGAGGCCGTGAATCTCTAACCTTCCGGGGTCCTCGGCGGCTGTATGGGAGGACGTGAATCTCTACCATTCCGGGGTCCTTGGCAGCTGTATGGGAGGACGTGAATCTCTAACCTTCCGGGGTCCTCGGCAGCTGTATGGGAGGACGTGAATCTCTAACCTTCCGGGGTCCTCTGCGGCTGTATGGGAGGACGTGAATCTCTAACCTTTCGGGGTCCTCGGCAGCTGTATAGGAGGCCGTGAATCTCTAACCTTCTGGGGTCCTCGGCGGCTGTATGGGAGGACGTGAATCTCTAACCTTCCGGGGTCCTCGGCGGCTGTATGGGAGGCCGAGAACCTCTAACCTTCTGGGGTCCTCGGCGGCTGTATGGGAGGACGTGAATCTCTAACCTTCCGGGGGCCTCGGTGGCTGTATGGGAGGCCATGAATCTCTAACCTTTCGGGGTCCTCGGCGGCTGTATGGGAGGCCGTGAATCTCTAACCTTCCAGGGTCCTCGGCGGCTGTATGGGAGGCCGTGAATCTCTAACCTTCCGGGGTCCTCAGCGGTTGTATGGGAGGCCGTGAATCTCTAACTTTCCGAGGTCCTCGGCAGCTGTATGGGAGGCCGTGAATCTCTAACCTTCTGGGGTCCTTCGTGGCTCTATGGGAGGCCATGTATCTCTAACCTTCTGGGGTCCTCGGCAGCTGTATGGGAGGCCATGAATCTCTACTATTCCGGGGTCTTTGGCGGCTCAAACCAGGGATTCAAGCTTCAGGAGGCTGATTTGCATATTCCAGGTGCCTTCTGGGAGAAGCGAAGTCTCCCTAAGCTAGAAGATCGTTGGGTACAGCCGGGACCAGCTGCTTCGAAAGCATCACCAAACCAGGGATTCAAGCTTCAGGAGGCTAATTTGCATATTCCAGGTGCCTTCTGGGAGAAGCGAAGTCTCCCTAAGCTAGAAGATCGTTGGGTACAGCCGGGACCAGCTGCTTCGAAAGCATCACCAAACCAGGGATTCAAGCTTCAGGAGGCTAATTTGCATATTCCAGGTGCCTTCTGGGAGAAGCGAAGTCTCCCTAAGCTAGAAGATCGTTGGGTACAGCCGGGACCAGCTGCTTCGAAAGCATCACCAAACCAGGGATTCAAGCTTCAGGAGGCTAATTTGCATATTCCAGGTGCCTTCTGGGAGAAGCGAAGTCTCCCTAAGCTAGAAGATCGTTGGGTACAGCCGGGACCAGCTCCTTCGAAAGCATCACCAAACCAGGGATTCAAGCTTCAGGAGGCTAATTTGCATATTCCAGGTGCCTTCTGGGAGAAGCGAAGTCTCCCTAAGCTAGAAGATCGTTGGGTACAGCTGGGACCAGCTGCTTCGAAAGCATCACCAAACCAGGGATTCAAGCTTCAGGAGGCTAATTTGCATATTCCAGGTGCCTTCTGGGAGAAGCGAAGTCTCCCTAAGCTAGAAGATCGTTGGGTACAGCCGGGACCAGCTGCTTCGAAAGCATCACCAAACCAGGGATTCAAGCTTCATGAGGCTAATTTGCATATTCCAGGTGCCTTCTGGGAGAAGCGAAGTCTCCCTAAGCTAGAAGATCGTTGGGTACAGCCGGGACCAGCTGCTTCGAAAGCATCACCAAACCAGGGATTCGAGCTTCAGGAGGCTAATTTGCATATTCCAGGTGCCTTCTGGGAGAAGCGAAGTCTCCCTAAGCTAGAAGATCGTTGGGTACAGCCGGGACCAGCTGCTTCGAAAGCATCACCAAACCAGGGATTCGAGCTTCAGGAGGCTAATTTGCATATTCCAGGTGCCTTCTGGGAGAAGCGAAGTCTCCCTAAGCTAGAAGATCGTTGGGTACAGCCGGGACCAGCTGCTTCGAAAGCATCACCAAACCAGGGATTCAAGCTTCAGGAGGCTAATTTGCATATTCCAGGTGCCTTCTGGGAGAAGCGAAGTCTCCCTAAGCTAGAAGATCGTTGGGTACAGCCGGGACCAGCTGCTTCGAAAGCATCACCAAACCAGGGATTCAAGCTTCAGGAGGCTAATTTGCATATTCCAGGTGCCTTCTGGGAGAAGCGAAGTCTCCCTAAGCTAGAAGATCGTTGGGTACAGCCGGGACCAGCTGCTTCGAAAGCATCACCAAACCAGGGATTCAAGCTTCAGGAGGCTAATTTGCATATTCCAGGTGCCTTCTGGGAGAAGCGAAGTCTCCCTAAGCTAGAAGATCGTTGGGTACAGCCGGGACCAGCTGCTTCGAAAGCATCACCAAACCAGGGATTCAAGCTTCAGGAGGCTAATTTGCATATTCCAGGTGCCTTCTGGGAGAAGCGAAGTCTCCCTAAGCTAGAAGATCGTTGGGTACAGCCGGGACCAGCTGCTTCGAAAGCATCATCAAACCAGGGATTCAAGCTTCAGGAGGCTAATTTGCATATTCCAGGTGCCTTCTGGGAGAAGCGAAGTCTCCCTAAGCTAGAAGATCGTTGGGTACAGCCGGGACCAGCTGCTTCGAAAGCATCACCAAACCAGGGATTCAAGCTTCAGGAGGCTAATTTGCATATTCCAGGTGCCTTCCGGGAGAAGCGAAGTCTCCCTAAGCTAGAAGATCGTTGGGTACAGCCGGGACCAGCTGCTTTGAAAGCATCACCAAACCGCGCGCCGTAAGAATTTTTGCCTGTAGGACATTATTGCAAGAGAGCTTGGCTGAGTAGATTACACAAGAAGGAAAGCACACAGCAAGTCAGCAGGATCTAGGAGCAACATGGCAGATGTGACAACCTACATGGTGAGCTGCAGCATGTGCTACATGTTCACAGATCGACCAGAAGAAGAATCCAATTTCACCTGTCAGAAGTGTAGACTAGTGGCCCTTTTAGAAGAAAAGGTGCGGGGTCTGGAAGAAAGAATAGCAACTTTGAAACTCATCAAAGAGAATGAAGACTTTCTAGACAGAACAGAAGCATCTCTACTGGTCACAGAAGGTGCAAAAAGTGTCAGAGAACCTCCAAAAGCAGATGAGTGGAAGCATGTGACCAAAAGAAGCAAGAAGACCATGGAGAAATCACCAACCACACAACTGAAGAACCGATATCAAATCTTTGTAGAGGATGAAGATGGCACACCTAAGAATGAAGCAATACCAGCAAGCAAAAAAGAAAAGGGCACACAGCAACAAGTGACAGCAAAAAGTACAGCCAAGAAGCAACGAAGAGTGGTGGTGGTGGGAGACTCACTATTGAGAGGCACAGAAGCAGCCATCTGCAGACCGGACATAACTGCAAGAGAAGTATGCTGCCTTCCAGGTGCGATGATCAAGGATGTGACCGATAGGATACCAAAGCTCTTCAGCTCCAAGGACGTCCACCCATTTCTTCTGATACATGTTGGCACCAATGACACGGCAAGGAAGGACCTACCGACAATCTGCAAGGACTTTGAAGAGTTGGGGAAGAAAGTAAAGGAACTGGATGCACAGGTAGTTTTTTCTTCTATCCTTCCAGTAGATGGGCATGGCACCAGGAGATGGAACAGGATCCTTGATGCAAACAACTGGCTAAGACGATGGTGCAGACAACAAGGATTTGGATTCCTGGACCACGGTGTGAATTACTGGTATGATGGACTCCTCGCCAGAGACGGACTACACCTCAACAAACCTGGGAAACACACATTCGCCAGAAGACTCGCTACACTCATCAGGAGGGCGTTAAACTAGAAGAAGAGGGGACGGGAAGAAAAACATTAGACTCGAACAAAGACGACCCAGGAAAACATACTCAGAAGGGAGGTAAGAACATTTCTAAAACAATCCACAGTGAGGAGATTGGAACAAAACAAAATCCTCTAAACTGCATGCTCGCAAACGCCAGAAGCCTGACAAACAAGATGGAAGAACTAGAAGCAGAAATATCTACAGGTAACTTTGACATAGTGGGAATAACCGAGACATGGTTAGATGAAAGCTATGACTGGGCAGTTAACTTACAGGGTTACAGTCTGTTTAGAAAGGATCGTAAAAATCGGAGAGGAGGAGGGGTTTGTCTCTATGTAAAGTCTTGTCTAAAATCCACTTTAAGGGAGGATATTAGCGAAGGGAATGTGGATGTCGAGTCCATATGGGTTGAAATTCATGGAGGGAAAAATGGTAACAAAATTCTCATTGGGGTCTGTTACAAACCCCCAAATATAACAGAAAGCATGGAAAGTCTACTTCTAAAGCAGATGGATGAAGCTGCAACCCATAATGAGGTCCTGGTTATGGGGGACTTTAACTACCCGGATATTAACTGGGAAACAGAAACCTGTGAAACCCATAAAGGCAACAGGTTTCTGCTAATAACCAAGAAAAATTATCTTTCACAATTGGTGCAGAATCCAACCAGAGGAGCAGCACTTTTAGACCTAATACTATCTAATAGACCTGACAGAATAACAAATCTGCAGGTGGTTGGGCATTTAGGAAATAGCGACCACAATATTGTGCAGTTTCACCTGTCTTTCACTAGGGGGACTTGTCAGGGAGTCACAAAAACATTGAACTTTAGGAAGGCAAAGTTTGACCAGCTTAGAGATGCCCTTAATCTGGTAGACTGGGACAATATCCTCAGAAATGAGAATACAGATAATACATGGGAAATGTTTAAGAACATCCTAAATAGGCAGTGTAAGCGGTTTATACCTTGTGGGAATAAAAGGACTAGAAATAGGAAAAACCCAATGTGGCTAAACAAAGAAGTAAGACAGGCAATTAACAGTAAAAAGAAAGCATTTGCACTACTAAAGCAGGATGGCACCATTGAAGCTCTAAAAAACTATAGGGAGAAAAATACTTTATCTAAAAAACTAATTAAAGCTGCCAAAAAGGAAACAGAGAAGCACATTGCTAAGGAGAGTAAAACTAATCCCAAACTGTTCTTCAACTATATCAATAGTAAAAGAATAAAAACTGAAAATGTAGGCCCCTTAAAAAATAGTGAGGAAAGAATGGTTGTAGATGACGAGGAAAAAGCTAACATATTAAACACCTTCTTCTCCACGGTATTCACGGTGGAAAATGAAATGCTAGGTGAAATCCCAAGAAACAATGAAAACCCTATATTAAGGGTCACCAATCTAACCCAAGAAGAGGTGCGAAACCGGCTAAATAAGATTAAAATAGATAAATCTCCGGGTCCGGATGGCATACACCCACGAGTACTAAGAGAACTAAGTAATGTAATAGATAAACCATTATTTCTTATTTTTAGTGACTCTATAGCGACAGGGTCTGTTCCGCAGGATTGGCGCATAGCAAATGTGGTGCCAATATTCAAAAAGGGCTCTAAAAGTGAACCTGGAAATTATAGGCCAGTAAGTCTAACCTCTATTGTTGGTAAAATATTTGAAGGGTTTCTGAGGGATGTTATTCTGGATTATCTCAATGAGAATAACTGTTTAACTCCATATCAGCATGGGTTTATGAGAAATCGCTCCTGTCAAACCAATCTAATCAGTTTTTATGAAGAGGTAAGCTATAGGCTGGACCACGGTGAGTCATTGGACGTGGTATATCTCGATTTTTCCAAAGCGTTTGATACCGTGCCGCACAAGAGGTTGGTACACAAAATGAGAATGCTTGGTCTGGGGGAAAATGTGTGTAAATGGGTTAGTAACTGGCTTAGTGATAGAAAGCAGAGGGTGTTTATAAATGGTATAGTCTCTAACTGGGTCGCTGTGACCAGTGGGGTACCGCAGGGGTCAGTATTGGGACCTGTTCTCTTCAACATATTCATTAATGATCTGGTAGAAGGTTTACACAGTAAAATATCGATATTTGCAGATGATACAAAACTATGTAAAGCAGTTAATACAAGAGAAGATAGTATTCTGCTACAGATGGATCTGGATAAGTTGGAAACTTGGGCTGAAAGGTGGCAGATGAGGTTTAACAATGATAAATGTAAGGTTATACACATGGGAAGAGGGAATCAATATCACCATTACACACTGAACGGGAAACCACTGGGTAAATCTGACAGGGAGAAGGACTTGGGGATCCTAGTTAATGATAAACTTACCTGGAGCAGCCAGTGCCAGGCAGCAGCTGCCAAGGCAAACAGGATCATGGGGTGCATTAAAAGAGGTCTGGATACACATGATGAGAGCATTATACTGCCTCTGTACAAATCCCTAGTTAGACCGCACATGGAGTACTGTGTCCAGTTTTGGGCACCGGTGCTCAGGAAGGATATAATGGAACTAGAGAGTACAAAGGAGGGCAACAAAATTAATAAAGGGGATGGGAGAACTACAAAACCCAGATAGATTAGCGAAATTAGGATTATTTAGTCTAGAAAAAAGACGACTGAGGGGCGATCTAATAACCATGTATAAGTATATAAGGGGACAATACAAATATCTCGCTGAGGATCTGTTTATACCAAGGAAGGTGACGGGCACAAGGGGGCATTCTTTGCGTCTGGAGGAGAGAAGGTTTTTCCACCAACATAGAAGAGGATTCTTTACTGTTAGGGCAGTGAGAATCTGGAATTGCTTGCCTGAGGAGGTGGTGATGGCGAACTCAGTCGAGGGGTTCAAGAGAGGCCTGGATGTCTTCCTGGAGCAGAACAATATTGTATCATACAATTATTAGGTTCTGTAGAAGGACGTAGATATGGGTATTTATTATGATGGAATATAGGCTGAACTGGATGGACAAATGTCTTTTTTCGGCCTTACTAACTATGTTACTATGTTACTATATATTTAGTCACATGATTTACACATAAATAATTTTATTATCATGTTTTCTCACTATTGATTAATTTTATTAATTATAGCAAAAAATTTTTTGTAAATATATATTTTTGTATGTTGTGCGCATGTGTATATATATATATATATATGTATGTATATATACGTATATGTATATATATGTGTGTATAATTTCCTATATTTTATATGGGTTATTTATTATATTTATTTATTATTTTTCCAATTATTATTTCACCCCTCCTTGTTATTAATTTCTTTTAATAGTTATTTTGTATTATTTATATATTATTGGTTATTATTATTTATTTTTTCCATATCTCTCCTTCCCTTCTTTTTGGTCTATATGATTCTGAGACGAATGTGTTAAAATAATAATCCTTTAAGTACTTTTGTTAGATTCTAATAACATTACTGCTATATGTGGACTGATACACTAAAAAACATGTGGTATGGTTAGGTGTAAGATTATTACAAGGTATAGTGTCCGGATATATGGTACATCTTATATATACATACAACTTCTGCCCGTTTGATAGTACGGGCATATTGTGCAGCCTTGTATGTTTCCCTCTCGTCAGCCCATGTCGCATCTTTGGTAGTGCGCATGCGTCGTCGGGGCCTTGAGACCGGGACTGCGGCGTCTTGGTGCCCTTGGCAACGCCAGGCTTCACATCCTGTGCGTCCGGTCACATGACGCGGCGGTTCCTGTTTTCCGGGTTACCTAGACTGCGCATGCGCCGTACGGACCATGGCCGTGTACATTGGCGCGAGATTAGATTTTGAGCACTATATAAACCCCCAGATACTATTAACATCACTACACCCCCTGACGAAGGAGTTAAGCGTCCGAAACGCGCGTCGGGGTGCATCATACCGCATTGGCTACCTACCCAATACCGCATATATATTAAAGTAAGTGACTGGAGATATTGAGTATAACTAGCAGCACCTTATATATCCTTAGCGTTTTTTGCACTTATTGCACTGGCACCTCCTTCTCACTATAGCACTTTAATTAGTGCTTCTTTCATAAGCAGATTGCTATATATATAAATAATCCCCTTTTTTTTGCACACATGGGTCTTTTTTTCACGTTTTTAGATATACCCTCTGCTATTTTAGTACTATTTTTTTCATATATTCAGTCGCTGCAGATATATGTATAAAATATATATATATATATATATATATATATATATATATATATATATATATATATATATACCACATATTATGGTAGCCAAATAGGTATGGGCACATGAAATGACATACATGTGTATATATAATGAAATTGTTTTTAATATTTAATTAATTTAAATTTATTGTTACCACGCAAATAAATAATAAAAATTAATCTATTTATATCCCTGTTGTAATTGTATTTCTGACCTGATACCTTGCCACAAGCATGTTTTTCTTCCTAGGGCTTAGTAGTGTTGCACTACACTTTCTTGACACACTGGTGTGTGGGGGTAGTCTGTTTTTATATGATTTTATTCATCTATACAATATATATGTAATTTTAATTGGTAGATTTTTAGACTTTATACCCTTATAGATCTAGTGTGTTTTAATTATTAATATAATTTAAATATAAGTAGTGTATGAAAAGTGCCGGTTTATACGGTTCACTAAGGTAAATTTAGTTTTCATTGAGTCTCCCAATAAATGTGAGAATATCTTTGTTTTCTTTGAACATGCAGAATTCCCATTTGTTCTGATAACGCCCTTGTTTTCTGTGCTACTGGGACAGTAGAGCTACAGCAGAGCATTGGGTGAACACTGAATGGCCTCAGCGACAGAGTTTGGCATCTGGCGATACGAATGTCATCCGTGATCCTCTAGTGGATAGGAAGGACATTGTCTTTCCTCCCTTACACATAAAACTTGGATTGATGAAGCAGTTCGTCAAAGCTCTCAATCACAGTGGAGAAGGCTTTAACTATATATGTCCAACTATTCCTGGTCTTAGTGAAGAGAAGATAAAGGCTGGAATATTTGATGGACCTCAAATAAGAACACTTATGAGAGACCCAAATGTTATCACATCAATGAATGAGACAGAAGAAAGAGCTTGGAATGGATTTTGTAATGTGGTGGAGAATTTTCTAGGGAATAAGAAAGCCGACAACTATGAAGAGATTGTGGAAGATCTACTAATGAGTCTGCGAAATCTTGGATGCAGAATGAGTATCAAGATTCACTATTTACACAGCCATTTGGACTTTTTCCAGAGAACCTTGGGGATGTGAGTGAGGAACAAGGGGAGCGTTTTCATCAGGACATTAAAACAATGGAAGAACGGTATCAAGGCCGGTGGGACTCACATATGATGGCCGACTATTGCTGGAGCTTGATGAGAGACAACCCAGAAGCCGTACATTACAGATCAGCCAAGAAAAGAAAGTCCAAATAATAACGGCCATTTGTCATTCATCTGTGCGCCATATATATGTGTTTTTATATTTTGTAGTTTAATTCTGTAAGTATATTTGATTTGCTGTACATAGACTACAGTCACGTGATGTGTACACGTGACCAGCTGCAGAGCTGCGGAGCTACGAATAGCTGATGAAGGAGTCAGTGACTCTGAAACGCGTAGGATTAGTTGGTCCTGTGTGCTATTCGTAGCTCCGCAGCTCTGCAGCTGGTCACGTGTACACATCACATGACTGTGACGTCACACAAGGTCCTGCAACTTGTCGGCTTCAGCTCTATACACGCGGCCGCCACTGCCTGTGCACGGCAGTTACCAAGCTCTGGGGGAGCACGCTAGTTTTCATTGAGTCTCCCAATAAATGTGAGAATATCTTTGTTTTCTTTGAACATGCAGAATTCCCATTTGTTCTGATAACGCCCTTGTTTTCTGTGCTACTGGGACAGTAGAGCTACAGCAGAGCATTGGGTGAACACTGAATGGCCTCAGCGACAGAGTTTGGCATCTGGCGATACGAATGTCATCCGTGATCCTCTAGTGGATAGGAAGGACATTGTCTTTCCTCCCTTACACATAAAACTTGGATTGATGAAGCAGTTCGTCAAAGCTCTCAATCACAGTGGAGAAGGCTTTAACTATATATGTCCAACTTTTCCTGGTCTTAGTGAAGAGAAGATAAAGGCTGGAATATTTGATGGACCTCAAATAAGAACACTTATGAGAGACCCAAATGTTATCACATCAATGTATGAGACAGAAGAAAGAGCTTGGAATGGATTTTGTAATGTGGTGGAGAATTTTCTAGGGAATAAGAAAGCCGACAACTATGAAGAGATTGTGGAAGATCTACTAATGAGTCTGCGAAATCTTGGATGCAGAATGAGTATCAAGATTCACTATTTACACAGCCATTTGGACTTTTTCCAGAGAACCTTGGGGATGTGAGCGACGAACAAGGGGAGCGTTTTCATCAGGACATTAAAACAATGGAAGAACGGTATCAAGGCCGGTGGGACTCACATATGATGGCCGACTATTGCTGGAGCTTGATGAGAGACAACCCAGAAGCCGTACATTACAGATCAGCCAAATAAAGAAAGTCCAAATAATAACGGCCATTTGTCATTCATCTGTGCGCCATATATATGTGTTTTTATATTTTGTAGTTTAATTCTGTAAGTATATTTGATTTGCTGTACATAGACTACAGTCACGTGATGTGTACACGTGACCAGCTGCAGAGCTACGGAGCTACGAATAGCTGATGAAAGAGTCAGTGACTCTGAAACGCGTAGGATTAGTTGGTCCTGTGTGCTATTCGTAGCTCCGCAGCTCTGCAGCTGGTCACGTGTACACATCACGTGACTGTGACGTCACACAAGGTCCTGCACCTTGTCGGCTTCAGCTCTATACACGCGGCCGCCACTGCCTGTGCACGGCAGTTACCAAGCTCTGGGGGAGCACACTAGTCACCGGCCGGGACAGCGTCTCCTATACTACTATTTGCTCTGCAACATATTGGATATTTCCGGAACAGAGATTCAGAGAAGGCTTCAGATACCAACCTTTCAGCACATGAGTGAAGGACCTTTCCGCATGTCAGCACTGGACACAGATTTCCTTTTCTTTGATATTAAGGTAAACACATCTTGTTAATCACAGTCCTGTATGGGGAACCTTGTTTATGACATTTCCCAGTATTTTAACTATTTATGGCTTCATATAGGTGAACTTAGCGCAAATATCACATATAGTTTTCTTTGATTAACCACTTCTGGGACGATTGGGAGTGATTTCGTCCATATATTTGCTGCTTATTCACCTGGAGCAACTAAGCAGCGCCGTATGGTTCATTTTTAGACAGTGTTATTGAATTTGTTTTCATTTTTACTAACAAATTATTTTTTTGTATTTCATCTATAGCTTCCACAATGTGACATAGATAATGACAGACTGATTCAAGCAGTGCAAGACCGAGCAGCATTGGGGGACCCCCGTGATCGGAATCATTCCGACTCAGTCTTGATCCGATGACTCTGGGAAGAAGTGGCCAGATTGCTTCTGGATGATTGGGACCATTGAACACCAAAAGTCAGAAAGGATTTTGGTAAGTATAGCTATTTTGTCCTCTGTTTTTCTGTAAATTTTGCTGTCTTTTAACAATTCTGTTTTTCTTACCCCTTTACAGAGAAGAGAATAAAAGTTTGTTGGCGTTCGATGGAGGATCGCTTCAATAAGGACATGAGAGAGGAGATTCGGGTTCGAAGTGGTGCAGCGCCAAAACTAAGAAAATACAAATATCATAAAGAGCATTCTTTTCTGAAGCCAGCGCTTTCTCAGCGAACGTGAGTATCTTTTGTGTTGTCTTTCACTATTATTTAATTTATTCTTTTTTTGTAATAATCTTTTTTTATTTCATTTCCACACAGAAGCTGGAGCAGCACTGTAGAACCTGGATCTTCCTCTGTTGGAGCGGCCCCTCATTGACCAGCCAACGAACCAGAACCATCACAATCATCCACCAGGGATTCAGCTGCCAGGCAGGCTTCACAGGCTGGAGAACAGGAAGTTGGTCCTTCTGGTTTTCCCCTCTCCCAGCCCTCTGCAACTACTTTACTTGGGTCTGCTCGATAGCGGCAGAGGGCCTGGGAGAGGTCAGGCATGCCCGAGTTTATTCACTTATGGTAAGTCTTCCAGGCTGGGATGAAGGCGGTTGTGGATAGGATGGAGAGTGGGTTCACTCATGTGAACACACTCTTACAGGAAGTCCACAAACGCCTTGACCGCCTGGAAGGCGACCTTAATAGACCAATGAGACATTATTTTTCCACTATAGAATGGGGCATGATGGAAAACCTTAGTCCTGATCTCCAGCTGTTTGTGATGAAGGCCTGTCAGGATGCTTATACCGAGGCCATGCAGCGGTCCCGATATCAGCAGCAGGCACAAAGTCCTTTCCCGACAAAGCAACAAGCTCCAGGATAGCAGCTGTGGCAGAATCCGCCATCACCGACTCGCCAGGGGACTTATCTACCACCACCACTACTGGACATTACAACACTGCCAAGAATACCCAGCTTCACCATGCAGCTGAGTGCAGCAGCCCAGCCATCCACAGCCCCCACCATGCAGCCAAGTTCAGCAGCCCAGCCGTCCACATCCACCACCACACAGCCGAGTGCAGCAGCCCAGCCGTCCTGTTCCATCATCATGCCGAGTGCAGCAGCCCACACTTCTCCTACACCAACGCAGAACTAAGGAAAAAAATCAGCAAAAACAAAGTCCCGTAGGAGAAAAACCTGGAAATAAATATTAACTGCACCCCCTCAACCCTCACCTCCTAATGTGTCTGTGTTTTCTAGTCTGTCCACACCTTCGCTTCTTTCTTTCCCTTCTAATGTGTCAATCCCTTCCAACTTGTTTTCCACTCCTAATGCGTCTTCCCCCAATGGGTCCATACTCTCCACCGCCTACCCTGAAGTTCCGGAATTTAAGCAACCTTTTTTGCCGTGTTTTAAGAGGGCCCCTAGTCTAAGGGACACCTTTGTCAAGGCGGATATTGGCCCATGTACCACGTCTCGACAACAGTTTTTGCATAAACCTAGGGTAGGGACCTTTCCATGCTTGCATTGTGCGCAATGCAATAATGTTCTTAAAGGGGATAGAATCACACACCCATATTCCGGAAAAGAATTTAACCCCTTACCGGCATCGGACGTACTATACCGTCCGATGCCGACTCCCCTGCTTTGATGCAGGGCTCCGCGGTGAGCCCGCACCAAAGCCGGGACATGTCAGCTGTTTTGAACAGCTGACATGTGCCCGTAATAGGCGCGGGCAGAATCGCGATCTGCCCGCACCTATTAACTAGTTAAATGCCGCTGTCAAACGCAGACAGCGGCATTTAACTACCGCTTCCGGCCGGGCGGCCGGAAATGACGTCATCGCCGACCCCGTCACATGATCGGGGGTCGGCGATGCTTGTGAATGGTAACCATAGAGGTCCTTGAGACCTCTATGGTTACTGATTGCCCGTCGCTGTGAGCGCCCCCCTGTGGTTGGCGCTCACAGCACACGTGCAATTCTGCTACATAGCAGCGATCAGCAGATCGCTGCTATGTAGCAGAGCCGATCGGGTTGTGCCTGCTTCTAGCCTCTCATGGAGGCTATTGAAGCATGGCAAAAGTTAAAAAAAAAAGTTTAAAAAAATGTGAAAAAAATAAAAAAAACATAAAAGTTTAAATCACCCCCCTTTCGCCCCAATCAAAATAAATCAATAAAAAAAATATCAAATCTACGCATATTTGGTATCGCCGCGCTCAGAATCGCCCGATCTATCAAATAAAAAAAAGTATTAACCTGATCGCTAAACAGCGTAGCGGGAAAAAACGCCAGAATTACGTTTTTTTGGTCGCCGCGACATTGCATTAAAATGCAATAACGGGCGATTAAAAGAACGTATCTGCACCGAAATGCTATCATTAAAAACGTCATCTCGGCACGCAAAAAATAAGCCCTCAACCGACCCCAGATGATGAAAAATGGAGACGCTACGAGTATCGGAAAATGGCGCAATTTTTTTTTTTTTTTTTTAGCAAAGTTTGGAATTTTTTTTCACCTCTTAGATAAAAAATAACCTAGTCATGTTTGGTGTCTATGAACTCGTAATGACCTGGAGAATCATAATGGCAGGTCAGTTTTAGCATTTAGTGAACCTAGCAAAAAAGCCAAACAAAAAACCAATGTGGGATTGCACTTTTTTTGCAATTTCACCGCACTTGGAATTTTTTTCCCGTTTTCTAGTACACGACATGCTAAAACCAATGATGTCGTTCAAAAGTACAACTCGTCCCGCAAAAAATAAGCCCTCACATGGCCAAATTGACGGAAAAATAAAAAAGTTATGGCTCTGGGAAGGAGGGGAGCAAAAAACGAACACGGAAAAACGAAAAATCCCCCGGTCATGAAGGGGTTGAAATACAGGGCCATTTCACATGCAATTCAGCTTATGCGGTATACGTCATAAAATGCCCTTGCGGCTTGCTATATGTAGGCGAGACATCTCAATCTGTCCGTGATAGGGTGTCTAAACATAAATCGACCATTCGCTGCAATAATCTTCTCCTACCAATACCCCATCACTTTGCCTCAATGGGACATAACATATCCCAGTTGAAATTTCTGGTTCTGGAACAGGTACCACCCCCACACCGTGGTGGCAACAGAATTTTGAGCCTTAAAAAGCGAGAAGCATTTTGGATACATACACTAGACACGTTATCACCCAAGGGATTGAACAGAGAATATGAATTAACTGCATTTACCTAATTTGACTGTTTATGCCTTATATATGTATGATGTATGGTCTTTAAGAGATGTAGTATGTGTTTATCCTAACATCTATTTCTGTTTTCCTTAGAGTCACCTCTACTAATTTATCTGATGGGCACGTCACGGCCTTCCACTCGAGACCTTGTCACTCAACCGGTCTAGTTTCTACCCGAGGACACTCCATCACACCTTAGGGTACCGTCACACAGTGCCATTTTGATCGCTACGACGGTACGATTCGTGACGTTCCAGCGATATCGTTACGATATCGCTGTGTCTGACACGCAGCAGCGATCAGGGATCCTGCTGAGAATCGTACGTTGTAGCAGATCGTTTGGAACATTCTTTCGTCGCTGGATCTCCCGCTGTCATCGCTAGATCGGTGTGTGTGACACCGATCTAGCGATGCGTTCGCTTGTAACCAGGGTAAACATCGGGTTACTAAGCGCAGGACCGCGCTTAGTAACCCGATGTTTACCCTGGTTACCAGCGTAAATGTAAAAAAAAACAAACAGTACATACTTACCTTCCGGTGTCCGTCAGGTCCCTTGCCGTCTGCTTCCCGCACTCACTGACTGCCGGCCGTAAAGTGAAAGCAGAGCACAGCGGTGACGTCACCGCTGTGCTGTGCTTCCACTTTACGGCCGTCAGGCAGTGAGTGCGGGAAGCAGACGGCAAGGGACAGACACCGGAATGTAAGTATGTAGTGTTTGTTTTTTTTTACGCTGGTAACCAGGGTAAACATCGGGTTACTAAGCGCGGTCCTGCGCTTAGTAACCCGATGTTTACCCTGGTTACCCGGGGACCTCGGCATCGTTGGTCGCTGGAGAGCTGTCTGTGTGACAGCTCTCCAGCGACCACACAACGACTTACCAACGATCACAGCCAGGTCGTATCGCTGGTCGTGATCGTTGGTAAATCATATAGTGTGACGGTACCCTTACTTTGTTCTTCATGTAATTACACCACGGATTACCTATGTGTCCATAGTCATTCTCTTCTCTCCACAGGCGTCTCATTTTTCACCTATGGTTCAACATGTTGTGTTTCACTTATTGTGCCACCTTTTCATTCAGCATTTTTCTATTTT
Source organism: Ranitomeya imitator (assembly GCF_032444005.1). Lineage (NCBI taxonomy): Eukaryota > Metazoa > Chordata > Amphibia > Anura > Dendrobatidae > Ranitomeya > Ranitomeya imitator. The sequence goes on along the minus strand of NC_091284.1, from coordinate 836,496,074 downwards.
ACTGCATTTTCCACCTTCGTTCTTCCCTTCTGCATTTTTAGCATATCCTATTGATTCTTCTTCTACTGCAATTTTTGGTGCAGCCCACTTTTACATCTCCACCTTTATTACTGGCCATTGTGTGTGTGTGTGTGTGTGTGTGTGTGTGTGTGTGTGTGTGTGTGTGTGTGTGTGTGTGTGTGTGTGTGTGTGTATGTATGTGCAGGTGTTTTTTTTTTTTTTCCCCTTTAGACACTATGTCTAATTCTCTCTTATATTTGTATCTCCCATATATTTCGGGTTTTTTCTTCCCCATGTTTCATCATTATTTATCTTATATAGGACTACACCTTAAGGTACCGTCACACTAGACGATATCGCTAGCGATCCGTGACGTTGCAGCGTCCTGGCTAGCGATATCGTCCAGTGCGACAGGCAGCAGCGATCAGGCCCCTGCTGTGATGTCGCTGGTCGGGGAAGAAAGTCCAGAACTTTGTTTCGTCGCTGGATCTCCCGCTGACATCGCTGAATCAGCGTGTGTGACGCCGATTCAGCGATGTCTTCGCTGGTAACCAGGGTAAACATCGGGTAACTAAGCGCAGGGCCGCGCTTAGTAACCCGATGTTTACCCTGGTTGCTATCCTAAAAGTAAAAAAACCAAACACTACATACTTACCTACAGCCGTCTGTCCTCGGCGCTCTGCTTCTCTGCTCTCCTCCTGCACTGGCTGTGAGCACAGCGGCCGGAAAGCAGAGCGGTGACATCACTGCTCTGCTTTCCGGTTGCCCGGCGCTCACAGCCAGTGCAGGAGGAGAGCAGAGAAGCAGAGCGCCGAGGACAGACGGCTGTAGGTAAGTATGTAGTGGTTGTTTTTTTTACTTTAACGATGGTAACCAGGGTAAACATCGGGTTACTAAGCGCGGCCCTGCGCTTAGTAACCCGATGTTTACCCTGGTTACCGGGGACCTCGGGATCGTTGGTCGCTGGAGAACTGTCTGTGTGACAGCTCTCCAGCGACCAAACAGCGACGCTGCAGCGATCCGGATCATTGTCGGTATCGCTGCAGCGTCGCTTAGCGTGATGGTACCTTTATTCATACATTTAGTCCGCTCCTTCATCTACTGCATGCTAGTTTGTGCAAATACTACACTCCCCCTTGTGTTTCTAGTCCCCTTGTGTGCTCTGCACATTATGTGGAACACATACTGTGCTGCTAATCCACATTTACACCTTCTCCCAGCTCTCACACAGCTGTGCTTTGTCACATCTGATTCGGCGGTCCCGCTCCCCATTCACCCGGCTTCCTCTCCCCGGGTTATTTAAACACATGGGGCTATACACTCCTCAGACTAGCGGTGGATACCGTGTCTGGAGGCAGTGCCCCTCACCCCGAACACCAGCGCTTTCAGGTAACATCTACTCACCCACTGTTACTACATATTGGCCTGCTGCCACTCCTTTGAACTATATGGCGCATTTATCCCTCTTTTCTATAGCTTGTGGGTGCTACATCCTGATGTGCGGCCATTGCCCCACCATTACAGCACTCTAACTAAGGTACCTACTTTTTCCCTTATTTATGTCACACATATATATGGCCTCTAGCTTTCAGATACCCTTTGCAGGTTCTGATCTATACCCTTTATTTTCTGCCTCACAGCTCTATTTTACCTCCATTCTCTATAATGCAAGCTGTGGCGGAGCTTTTTGTAAGTACCTTTTTTACATATGCCCTCTTTCTCCTCTTTCCCCCCTGCTCCATTTACCGATTGTCTTCTTTCTGCATTTTATTAGGCACATTCTGTGCATCCCTGCTCTTTCTGAACCCAGCCCTACGGGCTTCTAACGGCACGGTACGTTTTTTGTTCCCTTTTTGCTTTCTTCTTGCTATATCGGTCCTCACAACAACTCACTATCACCTCATTTGGCACTGAGCGGAGCTATTTGCTATATATCCACTGCCTTCATATTTCTTCCTCAGATATGATCGTTTATGATGACCTCATTGTTATCGGCTTTATATGTTTATATGATATTTTGTTTTTTTGTCATTTGTATATACTTTCATTGTTTTGTACTGGTTGTACTCTTTATTTTGTTTATTTTGTTATGACTTTGTAGTGACTGATGAAAGTCCTTATGGACTGAAACGTTTCAAGTGCTACAAATAAATCAAATCTTTCGCCGCTTAAGTTGAGTGCTAGACTTCTTTCTATTTGTATTGAAGGTCTGGGAACCTAGTCTAAGCACCACAGTATAGCTGTGCAAACGGTGTTTTCTCTCACGTGTATCTTCCCCCAATGTGTCTGACCCAGTCCTCCAATTGTCTTAGGGTACCGTCACACTATACGATTTACCAACGATCACGACCAGCGATACGACCTGGCCGTGATCGTTGGTAAGTCGTAGTGTGGTCGCTGGGGAGCTGTCACACAGACAGCTCTCCAGCGACCAACGATGCCGAGGTCCCCGGGTAACCAGGGTAAACATCGGGTTACTAAGCGCAGGACCGCGCTTAGTAACCCGATGTTTACCCTGGTTACCAGCGTAAAAAAAAAGAAACACTGCATACTTACATTCCGGTGTCTGTCCCTTGCCGTCTGCTTCCCGCACTCACTGACTGCCGGCCATAAAGTGAAAGCACAGCACAGCGGTGACGTCACCGCTGTGCTGTGCTTTCACTTTACGGCCGGCAGTCAGTGAGTGCGGGAAGCAGACGGCAAGGGACCTGACGGACACCGGAATGTAAGTATGTACTGTTTGTTTTTTTTTACATTTACGCTGGTAACCAGGGTAAATATCGGGTTACTAAGCGCGGCCCTGCGCTTAGTAACCCGATGTTTTCCCTGGTTACAAACGAACACATCGCTAGATCGGTGTCACACACACCGATCTAGCGATGACAGCGGGAGATCCAGTGACGAAAGAATGTTCCAAACGATCTGCAACGACGTACGATTCTCAGCAGGATCCCTGATCGCTGCTGCGTGTCAGACACAGCGATATCGTAACGATATCGCTGGAACGTCACGAATCGTACCGTCGTAGCGATCAAAATGGCACTGTGTGACGGTACCCTTACACTTCCCCTGTAACAACTTCCCCAACCACTCCTAACGTACAATCACAGCCTGACACCCCCCTGGTCCACCATGTTGCTCCCTCCCACAGACCCCGAAAGTAATTAATAATTTTTCCTTTCTTAAAAATAAATTGTAAATTATTTATTTCTGTTAGTAAAAATTGTTTTGATTCACGATACCGGTCTCATTTTGTTTTTTTTTCTCTTTATTTAACCATGTGTGTATTGTTGAGTGTAGTATGAACGGGTGTATCAGTTAAGGTCTTTATTATACACATTAGATTCAAGGTGTTAATATTAGAGTCAGAAAACATTACAGGTACATAACATTACAGGTACATTTTATTTACAGGTTAAACCAATTAATCTTGCCATGACACACGTCCACTATCAGAAACAAAATAGGCAGCAAATTTATACCTCATTTGGGCAACTTCGACTGTAGTCCTGTGTGGGTGATGTTGATAATCCTGCAATGTGGTATTAAGAGTTTCCTCAAGTTTAAAGTGGGGTTGCTCTTTTGACAGGATGTAGTTATGCAGAACAACACATGCTTTCACAACCTCATCAAATGTCTCTATTTTGAGATTTATGGCTGTGCCAAAAATGCGCCATTTAGATGCCAGCAAATCAAAGGCACACTCCACAGTTCTTCATGCCCTTGTCAGTAGGTAGTTGAAAATCCTTTGTGTGTGACTCAAGTCTCGACTTGAGTACAGTTTTAGGAGGTTGCTAGACATTTGAAAGAGTTCATCACCAACAATAACAAATGGCATTAGCGGTCCTTCAGTGTTAGGAAAAAGTTGTGGCGGGAGAAAATTAAAATTATTCCCATACAATCATCCCATGTCCGAGTTTTTGAATGTCTGTGAGTCATTTCCTCGTCCCAATGATCCAACGTCAACGCCGACAAATCAACATTCAGCATCTGCAATTGCCATCAGAACAATGGAAACTTTTTTTTATATAATTTAAGTACTCGGATCCACTTCCTGCAGGTTTTAGAATCCGAATATGTTTGCTGTCCACAACCCCCACAGAGTTAGGAAAATTGCAAACTTCATTGAATTTTGCTGCATTTTTCATCCAGAGTTCAGCTGTGGGTTGGGGGAGGAAGTTGGCATGTACAACGTCACACAATGCACGGCAGGTGTCTCCAACAATCCCAGAAATGGTGGACAGTCCAATTCAAAACTGAAAATGTAGAAATTTTAAGGTCTCTCCGGTAGCCAGGAATCTGTAGAACAGACAAAGGAACAAATAAATCAGTACATGGCTTTTCTAACAATAATAGTAACGACAGGTATTTGTTGTTCAAAATTACGTACCTTATGGTCACCAACAGACATTCCTCAGCAGGAGTTGCGGTACGAAGTTGGGTATCCTGCCTGCTGATGTATCCTCGGAAACGTTGCAGCAAATCATCAAAGCTGTGTTGCGACATCCTGGTGTAGTCCAAAAATTTTCCTGGGTTTTCACGAAGCTCTGTGTACAATGAGTGGTAGGCTCCACGGCTCTGTCGGAGTTCAACAATGGGGTGTTGCCAAAAGCAACGACAACATCTTCCCCGTCTTCCTCTTCTCCTTTCTTCCTCACAAGCCACAGCAAAAGCCAATTTCAAAGATAAATCCAGATTCATATTGAATCCACGCTCTCCATCTTGCAGCAGCAGCATCCAGCATCCACAGGAGAGAATTTCTGCCGTGCAGTGTCTCTATATATAGAAAACCCATAAGCCACGCCTATTGGGAAATACTGTAATGCATGCACATAAATAACGCAAACACATGCAAAAACGCATGCAATCGCAGCGTTTTTTGACGTCATGCGTAAGAGCATGTGGATAAAAAATGCTGCGTACACATGGGTTTGCAGGTGTTTTTGCATGTGTTTGCGAATGCAGACGATATACTGTGGACACATACGCAAATGTGAACTTACCATTAGCCCTTTCTTATACCAATGACCCTTTTTTGCTATGTACCTGAGTCCCCTCAGGAAAAGGGACAGTCAGTATTATTAGGTGGGGGGGGGCGGCTGCTTGTGTTTGAGTCTCTATAAGTGGGTTGGTGAAGGTACTTTTGCTGCTGTTTTCATATATTGCAATGGTGTTTAAGTTAATATTTAGACGGCATACATTTTTATATATATTGTGATGCAGTGACCACTGCTGCAGCTAGGGGGCGCTGTATGTGCTCCTCAGGATACGCATGGAGGGGTATCTGCAATGGTGATAATGAAGCAGTCTCCAGCATGATTGTAAATGGCCGGTATGTGTCGCAGAGGGAGTCTGCTCTGTAAGCCTGTAGTATTGTTGTTCTGGGACCTGTAGGCCCACAAGTATTTGTATAGATAAAAGGGAGGCTTGCAGGGTTAGTCGGAGAGCAGGGTGGGACTGACTAACCACACACACCTCCCACCCAGGGGGTGGGGTTACAGGTTTATAATGTGACCATGGTGTGGTCACATGTTGGAGAGTGTTTGGATCTGTATGGTCCGTATGCAAGGTCCTGGAAAAGCCTATGTGTTGGGAGTGCTATCTCCCTGAAGAGGACATGGTGAGGCTTTGGGACCTGGTGACCTGTGTGTTGGACGGTCCCAAGTTGGACGTCCTGAAGAGCACACTGAAAGGCTGAATGTGAAGAGTCTGTGAAGGCACTGCATTGGGGAGCTACTGACCTTCGTAGTGTCTGGACTGTCAGGAGTGCCCTAATCGCAAGGACAGTGATCCCCGTAAGGCAACTCTCCAGGAGAGAGGACTGACGGGAGGTCAGCGTGTGGAGCAGGAGCTCCAGAAAGGTAACACCTGGGAAGGGGGCTATTATAATGGCAGGGAAGTATCTGCCAGTGGAACAGACTGTTAATGCTTGTTGTGTTCCATGGACATTGATGAACTGTTCGGCGTACGGTCACCCATGGTAACTGGATGAAGTGAGAAGTCCGGTGTGTTTAGTGACTGTGAGTTGAAGCCGTATATAATGTATATAATGAACTGTGCATGACCTGCTTTATGCTGCATAAAATAAACTGGATAGACTATTTAAGTGGAAACTTGTGCTTGTGTGACTGAATACCATGCTATAAGTGAGTGTCCCCCAACACATGCAGTAAGCGTTATCTCACATATGATGTGGGCAACGGTCCAGAAAGCACGTCTGGAGATGATTGCTTTAACTCGGCGGGGTTATGATGTTTGCTGTGGATCGGTGGGTCCACAAAGCTTGCAAACGTCTGGCTGTAGCTCGGCGGGGTTACGAAGAGTGCTGTGGATCGGTGGGTCCACGAAGTCTGCGGTGCAGAGCCTTGTGGAGGGGAGCTGCAGTTGTAGCAAGAGGTTCTGCAGCAGAGGCTTGTGATCGGCAGCCGGAGGTGCCAGTGGTTTGTGACTGCAGCAGGAGCTGTGGCAGTGCCTGCAGGAGCTGGTGAGGTGTCATAAAATCATTGGTGGTCCAGGTCGTACGAACTCCTAAAGGGCCAGTGCAAGCCCAGAGACATTTTGGTGTACTGTGCGACCTTGAGCCTGAGAGTACTGTGGGAAGTCCACAGGGTGTTCCCCAGGGAACGGGTGGTGTCCCTAAAAGGGGTGGTGTCCCTAAAAGTGGGCGCTAACCTGAACAGGGATAGTTGCCCAAAAGGGGTGGAGTCCCAAAAGGGGCGGTAACCCAAACAGGGAAACAGTAGTTGCCCAAAAAGGGTGGAGTCGAAAAAAGGGGTGGCGAATGTGCCGGGAACAGCGAAGTTCCTGCTATGCAGGACCATGCTATATGTGGATAGTTCGGTCAGTGAACTGGCAGTACAGTGCCCCTTCTGGCTGGATGGGGAACGGGGTCGAGAGTGAATGACTCTGGTGGGGATGTTAAAGGACGTTTGAAAGCCTACCTCTACGTTGACGCGACTGAGGGGTCCACGTACCACGAAGTGACGGTAGCCCCGGACTTACTGTATACTGTGGTAATAGATCAGGACTTGGAAGCCTTGTGGGATTGGTGGATAAAAGGGAAAGTCTCTGTAGAGATAATGTGTATAGGAGGTAGTAATGTGGAGAATGCGCCCCCTAGAGTTGATAGTCCTAAGGTAGGTATGACAAAGGAAAATGGTGGACGGGTCCAACTTAGTGACACAACGGTGGCAGTAATACCTCCCAAAACTGATGGATCGGACATACGGACGACCAGGGGAAAGGATTCGTCTGCCTATCTTACTGACCTGAGGTCCCCTGAAATGTACGACAGTATGACTGATGCTGATGTGGTAGTAAAAAAGAGCAGAGCAGACACCTGGCTAGAGAGTGACTTGAGGGATCACCATACTGTGGGGTATGACACGGACTCTGGGGGAGACTGTGACTCAGAGAATGTAAGGGAGTACAGTAAAGAAGAGCACCACAAGGAAGGCAAGTCCTCCCATCGCCGGAGGAACAAGGGCCACAAAGAAGTTGTTCAAGTGACTCTGGCTGATATTAGAAGGTTGTGTATTTCTACCTCCCATGTGAGTTCTCTTTCAGACGCTGAAGAGATCGCGAAGGAAGGTGATGTTTTGTTGCCCATAGCAACCGCTAGATTGGAGTCGGATGACCAGTCAGTTGGTGGTGCTGATCGAAAGGAAAACCTGGAGAGCGCTGATGGAGCGCGAATCCACAACGGTCACAGAGAACAGTCTTGACATAGGCCCGCGACTGTGGAGACAGGAAAAGGTGAGATGACCCAATAGAGGGCCAAAGATGCAATACTGAGTCCCAGGTGAAGACCGAGGGTGCAGGGGTGGAAGAAGCCACCAAAGGAGTAGGTCCTGAAGCAGATAACTCCTCAAGTGATAGAAGCTCAACCAATCCAGAGGTTGGAAGAAGCGACTTAAGAAGGATCCAGGACACAGCAAAAGCCCATATAAAGGAAGAGGAGCTTCAGAGACAGGTTTCTGAGTGCCGAGTGGGTGCCTTGGAGAAAGAGGTGTCTGAGCTCAGAGGTCACCTGTCAATGTGGCAAACCATGACCAAGGCCCTAAGTGAAGATGTGGAAGTGCTCAGAGAAGCATTAAGAGGTCCTCTACAAGAGAAAGAGGTGGTGGTCGCAGACTTACCGCAGCAGTGCCAGAGTGGTAACGAGGTGAAGCTGCCAATGCCATCTTGGCCAGGGGTCTGGAAGAGTGTAAAGCGGAGAAAGAGTTGGTGCTAAAGGCAGAACAAGACAGTCACCCGATCGTGGCAGATGTCTTGATGGAAATGTCCAAAGTGTCGTGAATCAGCGCACGCTCATGCAGTATAAGGCTGCCGTCACACTATCAGTATTTGGTCAGTATTTTATATCAGTATTTGTAAGCCAAAACCAGGAGTGGAACAAATAGAGGAAAAGTATAATAGAAACATATGCAACACTTCTGCATTTATCACCCAGTCCTGGTTTTGGCTTACAAATACTGATGTAAAATACTGACCAAATACTGCTAGTGTGACAGCAGCCTAACAAGTGCAATGAAACTGAAATTTTTGAGTGCAAGGAAAAAGGTGGGAAACTAGGAAACCCCTAGGGACCTGAATAAAGAGAGAATATTATATTATTAGAATATTAACATTTCTAATCACCTTTAACATAATTCTTTGTTTTTTACTTTAAAAAAGGGTTTTGTAAGTTTCCTTGAAAACAAAAAAGAAAAATTCTAATGTTCTAACAAACCACATTTTTATTTTTTTAACTGTATTTTGTATAAGTAGCAAAATACCAAAAATATAATTTTGTACTCTCCAGAGAATAGAATCAAGTTACAGTTTTATGACACAGTGAGTGTCACAAAAACAAAACATCATTGGCAGAACCTTTTGTTCTCATTTCTTCTCATAACTATACACCTGCCAAGTGTCCTACAATGTGAACATTAATATGTCTTCTCCCTTGTGTAACTTCTGATGTTTAACAAGGTGTGATTTACGGTTAAAACATTTTCCACAATCTGAGCATGAAAATGGCTTCTCCCCTGTGTGCGTCCCTGTGTGCGTTCTCAGATGTTCAAGAAGAATGGCTTTATGGGTAAAACATTTCCCGCATTCAGAGCATGAAAACGGCTTCTCCCCTGTGTGACTTCTTAGATGTTCATTAAAATGTGATTTCTGACTAAAACACTTTTGACATTTAGGACATGAAAATGGCTTCTCCCCTGTGTGAACTCTCTGATGTATCTCAAGAGCTTCCTTACGCATATAGCATTTTCCACATGTCACACATGAAAATGGCTTCTCCCCGGTGTGGCTTTTCTGATGTCTCTCAAGATGACCTTTAGCCAAAAAGCATTTCCCACATTCGGAGCAAGAATACGGCTTCTCCCCTGTGTGAATTCCTAGATGGTTTATAAGATTTGACTTTTGCACAAATCCTTTTCCACATTCAGGACATGAGTATGGCCTCTCCCCTGTATGCCATCTCTGATGTTTAACAAGATCTGATTTACTGATGAAACTTTTGTCACATTCCGAGCACGAAAACGGCTTTTCCCCTGAGTGAGTTCTCAAATGTTCTATAATATTTGATCTGTGAGCAAAACACTTCCCACATTTAGTACATGAAAATGGCTTCTCCCCTGTGTGAATTCTCTGATGCCCAACAAGATCTGATTTCTGAGTAAAACATTTCCCACACTCTGAACATGAGAATGGCCTCTCCCCTGTATGAATTCTCTGATGCACAACAAGACTTGATTTCTGGGTAAAACACCTCCCGCATTCTGAACAAGAATATTGTCTTTCATATTTGTGATGGTTAGATTTCTTTTTTCCACATTCAGAACATGATAATATTTTATCAAGTGTTTGTTCAGAGCTACTTTTTCCAATCTGTGATTGATTATCTACTACTTCATCATAAGGACATGAATGGTGATTCCTCTGGGACCTTTTCATCCAGTCTTCACCTGAAAAAAAAGAAGAAAAAACATTTACCGTAGTCATAATTAGTATTAGTAAAATTTCTAACGAGATTTAAGAAAATTCAGTCAGTCTCCGTAAACTTTCTGATTGCTGTCAATATATTCAAATTAATAACTGCTTCAATCTTCATATCGCTATATAAATGGGCATAATGTCTGTGCTGCTGGATGCCCTCAATAGGTTCTAGTTGGCATATAAGTACAAAAGGCAAGCTTATAGGCAACAGGTGAGTATGGCAGCAACATATCATATATTATATGTACAAGTACCATCTAGTTCATGCTCCCAACTCAGCTCTACTCTGCTGGATCAACGTATCTGTCAGTTTCGTTGTCTCAGCTACTCCTGGTGTGGTCAACACCGTCATCTCTGCTGCTGCATGTACCTGCCAGCTTATACGTCTCTGCTATTCCAAGGTGCTGTCTGCACTTTCACAATTTAGAAGGGAAGAAGTGTAATGAATGGACTTGTTAGACCAAAGACTCTTATTACCGGACTGCATTGGTATCGGAGAGCTCTTTAAGACCAACCATTCTATCTTTTGTTAGTAAAGGCATGGAAGGGCCTGAGGTTATACAACAAGGGGCAATGGGGCCTGACATTATTTACATGGTATGGGGCGACGTGGGATGCAAACGGGCTGGATTTATACCCCCAGGGTCAATGGGACTGAATGAAAAACCCAAATTCAATGATTACGACATGTCCAATATTTTTCTCCATACAGTCTACGTCCCCGGCCTGAAAATATCAGATAATTTTCTCTGAGCCTTTAGTAAAAGAAAATCTTAATATCAGCTGACACCACACACTGGACGATGAATTCAATACGATCAGCAGATTTTATGTCATGCACATTTCCTCCATTGGATATTAGGGAGGATATTTAGGTAAACATGGAGTTTATGAAAGGCTCTCTTACCATTCTCCGACATGGTTAAGGGTTTTTCGCATCCACTCATAATTCCACCATGACTTTCCTGCAAGAATCCCACGAAAGACATTAGAAATAAAATTCCAATATAGAGAAATATGGTCTGCGCTACTCGCTGGTGTCAGCTCAATGAATTCCAGGGGATAAGCTTCAACATGTTATAAATGTCATGGTGGTGCTCTACAACAAAGAGCAGCAATCTGAGATAATCCACTGAGGAATTAGGGTTCTCAACAAATGATGAAAACTTCTTTATATAATTGTATCCAGAGTACAAACTGGACTAAAACAAGGAGGACATGCAGCACTCAGGCTATGGTCTTTGCATCTACAATCACTTTCTTGAGGCGTCTTGGCAGAGTGCTGCGTGTCCTCCTTGTATTTGTACTCTGGATTCAAGTAAATAAAGACGTTTACATCATTTGGTGAGAATCACAACTCCTCTGCACTTGGATTATCAAGAAAAACTGACACTAGTTTATGTCATATTAGCTGACGGTAAAAAAACACTAGAAGTCATCATGAGCCAATCTGACCTAAAAGAAGGATCTACTAAAATGACAGACAGAATTGACATTCACCCATGGCATTGGCAATTTCCATCTACACCACAGAATTATACATTTATCCTCAGTGAATATCCATTCAAGTGGATGTCCAATCTGATGGTATCACAATCTTTTATCAAAACAGAAACCTGTTGCAGCCGATACCGACCCCAAACAACTTGGCACCTACACTCCACTAGTGATTCAGACGGTTGTGACAAAGATTCATTACATTAGTATATAGAGGATTTCCAGAATTCCCTGAATGATCTACCTGATGATCCAGAGGTAAATTCTTCTCCTCTGGACTATCCTGGTAATACAGAGGACTGGGACTTCTCTCTGATGGATTTCTTGGACTGGACCCATCTATAGGAAATATACACAGTGACTGAGTACATCATCTACATGTGATGAGCAGATGATGGGGAGTCTAGGTGACCTCAGACCCGGCCTCTCCTCTATAATCAGTATGGTCTCCTCTTACCCGGAGATGTGAGGGGTTGGTGATCCTCCATCATGACGTCCTTGTATAGATCCTTGTGTCCTTCTATATACTCCCACTCCTCCATGGAGAAATAGACGGTGACGTCCTGACACCTTATAGGAACCTGACACACAATGACCCGTCATTAGCAGACCCCTCCCGCGTCATTATTATACAATGTCCCAGCATTCCCGGCAGCGCTCACCTCTCCGCTCAGCAGCTCAGTGATCCTGTGGGTCAGTTCCAGGATCTTCTGCTCATCGATTAGTAAATGAGGTGGAGGCTCGGTGATGTCACTCGGGGTCCTGCTCCGTCCTCCTGACACACGGGAGGTCACAGACTCCCCAGACGACGTCTTCACCACTGTGTGATCCTATGTATGAGGAGACATCGATCACTACATCTATTCTAAGGATCCTTCACCTTTCCCATCATCTCCGTGCTTTATTCCTAGAGATCAGAGTGATGTGAAGCTCTCACCTCTCCAGTGATCCAGTGGATTATCTCCAGGGTGAGGTCTAATATCCGAGCAGCCATGTGGCTTCTGTTCTGCTCCATCCTCGGAGGGTCATTGATGAAAAGGGTCATTGTTTTTTCAAAGAAAACTTTCCTGGATTGTACTCTAAATGAAACTGGAGGAATAAAAAGAAGGATTGAGAGCGAAGTTCAGGAAGGAAGTATTTCTTCTTCTGGACTTGTCCTCTGTGTTTGACACCTCGCATCAAGGCGCCTGTTTAGTGGCCCCATAGAGGCTTACGCCTGGATCTCCCACAAAACTGGATTCAAAAGTATGCGCCAACGGGGCTATTGACTATAATGGTGCCAACAGAGCGAACATGAGCTCAGCCGTGCATCATTTTCGGGCATATGCACCTACTGTATGCGGACAATCAGACGCAGTCTACAACACCTGAGTGTCCACCTCCAGAAGGTGTAGATACCTGAAATTGATGCACGGCAGAGCTCACGTTCGCTCTGTTGGCACCATTATAGTCTATGGCCCCATTGGTGCTGATGTCCGAATCCCATTTTACCGGGGTATAAGTCGTAAGCCCCGATGTAAGCCACTGAATGGGTTCATAAACCCTATGGTAATTGGTAAAATGAGTATAAGGATTCATTTTAACCTTTTGATGGCCCTTTACGGTTTTAGCCACATTTTCCAAAATGTGCACGGAAGCGAATTACAACAAATCTGAATTTTAGTGAATGCGCACATTTTGTAAAATACGAGTAGAATTCAACTCCACTCAAATTTTTTTGCTCATCCTTATTGATAACTCTACATAGACAATCTGTACTTCTCACAAATTGTCCTCCTTTATTCTCCTCTTTTCTGCTCCTCAATCAATCACTTTTAAAGTTTCTCCCGTGCTTCCCCTGTACTCTGGATTTCACCTCCTTACACAGTCAGAGTCTCCCTGACCTACCAAAATATCCTGATCTGTCTCTTATTCAGTGAAGCCTTCAATAATCATGCTGAAACTACACGGCCACATGAACAGCTCTTCTCCTCACCTGTGGATCGTCAGACCTCCCAGACCGGGTCTTCTACCAGCCGTCACTCATTTCCTTCATGGTGTTACATGTTAGTTTGTGCCTTCTGTACAGCACAATAGTAACTAATAATAATAATAAACCCATAAATCCCTGCAGCCTGTAGTCCTATAACCGTTATATACTGCACATTACACAGGAGCCTCAGTGCCGCAGACCCCGGGGTATCGGTCGCTTCTTCCCGTCCTCTCCGGACTGTGAACGGACAGGAGGGCGAGGAGGAAACACAAATATACCGGAGCTGCGGTCACTGCGTCTTCTCCAATCTCCGGGAAGGTTTTCTGGGATGTTTCCTAGTATTGTGATGAGATTTGTCGCTTTCATTCTCCTCAGTCCTGAAGCAGCATTTCCTGACCACTGTGAAGTACAACTCCCATGGAAGGGGCAGGTTTAGGCTGCAGACTTCCTGTCCCTGCAGTGAGAGCGGCCATCTTGTTGGTGGAGTCTCCTAGTTCCCCGGACTCGCAGTATTATACATGGTGGCAGCAGGAATACTCCGATATATAGAGATATCCATGAAACTGGAGAGACCTTTCACCTGGTAGCTGATTTGTTCGAGGGAGAAGTTTATATTGTTGACATCTGAAGCTATGGACAGAGAACACAAATGGTGAGGTGTCCTTGTGAGGTTTGATAGACTCATTGATGTTCATATAGATGCCGCATGGACGCCTACAGAGTAAATTAAGGTCTATAGGCTTAGGTAGAAAATAGTGATGAGCGAGCGTGCTCAGATAAGGTGTTGCGGCTCTCAAACATAGTAAATATAGGAAAACTGACTGAACAGCAATCTAGTCTGAACTGGTGCATAACCAAAAAAGTCATATAGCAAATAGATCAATGGCTGCACTCAAAATTTACTGTGCTAGAGCAAGGAAATGTGCGATACATGAAATGGGAATAGCATAATGGCTTGTGAAATATATGAAAAAACACATGAGATTCTTAGCACAAGATTTGGCCAAAAGTTGTGAGCCCATCCACCAATCGTCAAGGTAATCTCAGAACGGATGGGTACCTGAGCTGCCTGCCTAGTGTGAACACTTACCTATGGCTAATAACATCCGTTCATGGGCTAATAACATGGGCTCACAACTTTTGGCCAAATCTTGTGCTAAGAATCTCATGTGTTTTTTCATATATTTCACAAGCCATTATGCTATTCCCATGTCATGTATCGCACATTTCCTTGCCTTAGCACAGTAAATTTTGAGTGCAGCCATTGATCTATTTGCGGCTCTCAAACAGCCACGAGACATGCAGGCGCAGAGACTCGAACATATTTTTCAAGCACGCCAAAGACACTCGGTTAGCAAACGAGCATGCTCGGATAACACCTTATCTCGTCCGGAGATTTGAATCTGAGCATGTGGCCTCCCTGGCCGGCAGCCATGTTCCCGGAGGCCACCGCAACATGGCAGCAACGGATGTGCGGGGGCCTCCGATCTTTGATGAAATTCCGGCGGAGCCCCCAACGGAGCATAGAGAGCCGCTGCCACTGTACTGGAGCACAGCCCCTGCCCTAGAGCACGGCCCCCCTGCCTCGGAGCACAGCCCCCTGCCCCAGCACAGCCTCCTGCCCCAACACAACTCGCTGCCCCAACACAGCAACCTGCCCCAGCACAGCCCCCCTCTCCAAGCACAGAGCTCCTGCCCAAGCACAGAGCTGCCACCCCTGCCCCAGCACAGAGCCGCCGCCACTGCACCAGCTTGGGATGGGATTTCCCGGAGGCCACCGCACCAGCCTGGACCATCCAACGACCCCTGTGACCACTCCTCCACCTGTGCCGATCCCTTCCCTGGTAAGCTGAATTCAGACTAAGACGGAACCCCATTTGACACATTTTTTTCCCTATTTTCCGTCTGAAAATTTGGGGTGCGTCTTATGGTTTGATGCGTCTTATAGTGCGAAAAATACGGTAGTTTTGAATTAGAGGTTTACTGCCTTACAGTCCTTCTATGTAAAAAGGTTGAGCGAGGGCAGCCTGATGACTCTAAAAATTATGAGCAAGGGTCACATGATGACCCTGTTGATATGGCCACCCCACTGCCTCTTCCTGTCTGTTGTGTTGCTGTGGATCGCCCCCCCTCCTCTCCTGCACTGCTGGCCTCATTCTGAATGGCACCCTCCCAGTTTGGGTCAGTGAGTTAATCGTCCATTGCTTTGTCTTCCACTTCCACTCTCTAGTCCTTCTGACTTGTTAAAGTCATGCTCCGGGATTCGATCCCTTGAGTTTTTGTCTTCTGTGGTCGGCTTTTCTTTTTGCTGAGCCACAAGTGACACACCTCTTTTCTATGGATGTTTGGGTTCAGCTATTCTGGCTGAAGAGTGTCTAGCTTAACACAGGTGTTTTAATTTCTCTGCCTATCACCTTTTAGGTTCAGCTTTATATTCTGTACCCCTTCTGGTGTTCCCAGCTGGTGATAGATTCTTTTGGATGATCTGACATTCTGTTGATGTTTAGAGCCAGTCTGTATGTTTCCAGAAAAGGGTTTTCAATTTTCTGTTTCTTTGCTATACCTTTCATATACAGTATCTTCTATTTATCTTTAGAAAGTAGGCTGTATATTTGTTAACAGTACTTGCTTTATTCTTTGTTTGATATTTCAGTATTTACTTTACTCACTCTGGGATCTTTCCTTTGTTCAGCACACTTCTCTTGTTGGTAATTCACACTCTACTCTGACCTCCGATTCTTTGGGAGGAATGTGAAGCAATTTGACATACATTTAGGTAGTTAGATGTGACTTTCCATCTCCTAGTTTGTGGTTAAGGCTATCTATGTACCTGCAGACACCACTAGGGACTGCGGAGTCAGGATATCTAATCTGTACAAGAACTGGCAGGGACAGTTGTGTTTTTTTTAGTGTTTAACCTATTATTCCTGAGTGACTTACTACACAGGCATAACAGTTTACTGAACAATATCACTTGTTGACAACTGTGTCTCATCATCATCTACCTCTTTAGACCCTAGTTGCCTTTAACCCAGTGTTTTCTTCCTATGAATGCGGCTGCTCAAAATATTTGGGCAGCTGCATCAGTATACACTATCTCCTCATGTCCCTCTTGAAACGTGCAGGGTGAGAGGCCAGAATCAATAAATGGAAAAGTAAAGAGCTCCTCAGAGTGTCCAAGTGTGGGATCACTTGTCTCCTGTGAATCGCAACGGTGGGAGGATCAGGGTGAGGATTATGTAGTCCAGACTCTTGGCTAGTAAAACTGGACCGTGTGGAAGACAGGATAGTGCTAGAAAACATACTGGAAGCATTATCTGCTATCCAACCAACCACCTGTTCGCACTGTTCTAGCTTCAAGGGTAGTGTCCCGCGTCCCCCTGCAAAGTGGGAAAGAAAGCTAGGACTGTTGGATGAGCGTGTTTGAGCATCCGCTACTGCACGCCTTAATAAGGAAAATAAAATAAGTAGCCTTAAAAAGAAAGGAATTGTGAGTGAGGGCTGCCTGTTTACCCTCTTAAAATTATGAGAGAGGGCCGCTTGATGACCCCCTTAAAAAATTTTTTAGCAGCTTGGGTCGAGAAGGGTCAACAACCAGAAACCGTTGTTCACAAAAATGCGTATAATGCGAGGGTCATGGGAAAGGTGGTAGGACATAAAATCTGACATGTGTGTCAGACTCCCAACAGGCAAGACTTCCCTGTCCTCACCAGGAGGATGACTCTCCATCTCCTCCTTCTCCACTTCAGCCCATCCATGCAGGACAAGTGGCGCAGCTCCTATCCTTACAACTTGGTCATCCCCTCTATAATGTAAAGCACTGTGGAATATATTGGCGCTATATATATATAAAATGTATTATTATTACCCCCTTGTACTATTAAGAGGTACTCAAGTTTGTCATGGAACGCCAACTGGAGGGACTCATGTTATGAAAGGCAATTCAGTACCACAATGGACATAGCGGTCAGAGCACATACAGTGATCTGACAATAACTCAAAATCATAGAACGAGCTCTGAGACGTGGGAACTCTGCAGACCGCAATCCCTAATCCTCTCCAAACAACACTAGAGGCAGCCGTGGATTGCGCCTAACTCTGCCTATGCAACTCGGCACAGCCTGAGAAACTAACTAGCCTGAAGATAGAAAATAAGCCTACCTTGCCTCAGAGAAATACCCCAAAGGAAAAGGCAGCCCCCACACATATAATGACTGTGAGTAAGATGAAAAGACAAACGTAGGGATGAAATAGATTCAGCAAAGTGAGGCCTGACTTTCTTAACAGAGCGAGGATAGGAAAGATAACTTTGCGGTCTACACAAAACCCTAAAGAATACCACGCAAAGGGGGCAAAAAGACCCTCCATACCGAACTAACGGCACGGAGGTACACCCTTTGCGTCCCAGAGCTTCCAGCAAAACAATTAGACAAGCTGGACAGAAAAAATAGCAAACAAATAGCAAAGAAGAACTTAGCTATGCAGAGCAGCAGGCCACAGGAATGATCCAGGGAAAAACAAGTCCAACACTGGAACATTGACAGGAAGCCAGGATCAAAGCATTAGGTGGAGTTAAGTAGAGAAGCACCTAACGACCTCACCAGATCACCTGAGGGAGGAAACTCAGAAGCCGCAGTACTACTTCCCTCCACCAACAGAAGCTCACAGAGAGAATCAGCCGAAGTACCACTTGTGACCACAGGAGGGAGCTCTGCCACAGAATTCACAACAGTACCCCCCCCCTTGAGGAGGGGTCACCGAACCCTCACCAGAGCCCCCAGGCCGACCAGGATGAGCCACATGAAAGGCACGAACAAGATCGGGAGCATGGACATCAGAGGCAAAAACCCAGGAATTATCTTCCTGAGCATAACCCTTCCATTTAACCAGATACTGGAGTTTCCGTCTAGAAACACGAGAATCCAAAATCTTCTCCACAATATACTCCAATTCCCCCTCCACCAAAACCGGGGCAGGAGGATCAACAGATGGAACCATAGGTGCCACGTATCTCCGCAACAATGACCTATGGAATACGTTATGTATGGAAAAAGAATCTGGAAGGGTCAGACGAAAAGACACAGGATTAAGAACCTCAGAAATCCTATACGGACCAATGAAACGAGGTTTAAACTTAGGAGAGGAAACTTTCATAGGAATATGACGAGAAGATAACCAAACCAGATCCCCAACACGAAGTCGAGGACACACACGGCGTCTGCGATTAGCGAAACGTTGAGCCTTCTCCTGGGACAAGGTCAAATTGTCCACTACATGAGTCCAAATCTGCTGCAACCTGTCCACCACAGTATCCACACCAGGACAGTCAGAAGACTCAACCTGTCCTGAAGAGAAACGAGGATGGAACCCAGAATTGCAGAAAAATGGCGAAACCAAGGTAGCCGAGCTGGCCCGATTATTAAGGGCGAACTCAGCCAAAGGCAAAAAGGACACCCAGTCATCCTGATCGGCAGAAACAAAGCATCTCAGATATGTTTCCAAGGTCTGATTGGTTCGTTCGGTCTGGCCATTAGTCTGAGGATGGAAAGCCGAGGAAAAAGACAAGTCAATGCCCATCCTACCACAAAAGGCTCGCCAAAACCTTGAAACAAACTGGGAACCTCTGTCAGAAACGATATTCTCTGGAATGCCTTGTAAACGAACCACATGCTGGAAGAACAATGGCACCAAATCAGAGGAGGAAGGCAATTTAGACAAGGGTACCAGATGGACCATCTTAGAAAAGCGATCACAGACCACCCAAATGACTGACATCTTTTGAGAAACGGGAAGATCAGAAATAAAATCCATAGAGATATGTGTCCAAGGCCTCTTCGGGACCGGCAAGGGCAAAAGCAACCCACTGGCACGAGAACAGCAGGGCTTAGCCCGAGCACAAATCCCACAGGACTGCACAAAAGCATGCACATCCCGCGACAGAGACGGCCACCAAAAGGATCTAGCCACTAACTCTCTGGTACCAAAGATTCCAGGATGACCAGCCGACACCGAACAATGAACCTCAGAGATAACTTTATTGGTCCACCTATCAGGGACAAACAGTCTCTCCGCTGGACAACGATCCGGTTTATTAGCCTGAAATTTTTGCAGCACCCGCCGCAAATCAGGGGAGATGGCAGACACAATTACTCCTTCCTTGAGGATACCCGCCGGCTCAGACAAACCCGGAGAGTCGGGCACAAAACTCCTAGACAGAGCATCCGCCTTCACATTTTTAGAGCCCGGAAGGTACGAAATCACAAAGTCAAAACGGGCAAAAAACAGCGACCAACGAGCCTGTCTAGGATTCAACCACTTAGCAGACTCAAGATAAGTCAAGTTCTTATGATCAGTCAATACCACCACGCGATGTGTCATGATCCCAATGGCAGGGGATCACTAAAGGACAAGCACAGATACAAACAAGCTCTAGGGCGATGAACCTGAGCTGACCGCGACCCTGAACCTAACACACAAATAAAAGTAGCCGGGGAACGTGCCTACGATGATCCTAGACGTCTCGCTCCAGCCGAAGATCTAACTTCCCCTATTAGAAGAAACACAGACCTCTCTTGCCTCCAGAGAAATTCCCCACAGAAATAGCAGCCCCCCACATATAATGACGGTGAAATGAGAGGAAAGCACATACGCAGTATGAAAACAGTTTCAGCAAAATGAGGCCCGCTAAAGCTAGATAGCAGAGGATACAAAAGTGAACTGCGCGGTCAGCGAAAAACCCTTCAAAAAACCATCCTGAAATTACTTGAACTCATGTGCCAACTCATGGTACATGAGGAGCAATTTCAGCCCACTAGAGCAACCAGCAGCAAGAATCACATATCTGCAGGCTGGACTAAAAACCAAATAAAGCAAAACACCAAAACAGGAAAATCCAAACTTAGCTTGACCAGAAGGTTCTAGGAGCAGGGAGCAGAGGTAACAAGACACACTGGATACATTGATAACCGGCGAGGAAATGCCAGCAAAGCCAGGTTAAATAGGAAACTCCCATATCCTGATGGAACAGGTGGAACCCAGAGACCCAGGAAAGACAAGTCACCCAGTACCATCAGTAACCACCAGAGGGAGCCCAAAAACAGAACTCACAACAGTACCCCCCCCTTGAGGAGGGGTCACCGAACCCTCACGAGAACCACCAGGGCGACCAGGATGAGCCCTATGAAAAGCGCGAACCAAATCATCAGCATGAACATCCGAGGCAACCACCCAAGAATTATCCTCCTGACCATAACCCTTTCACTTGACCAAATACTGGAGTTTCCGTCTGGAAACACGAGAATCCAAGATCTTCTCCACAACATACTCCAATTCTCCCTCCACCAGCACTGGAGCAGGAGGCTCAAGCGAAGGAACAACAGGTACCTCATACTTCCGCAACAACGACCGATGGAACACATTATGAATAGCAAACGATGCCGGGAGATCCAAACGAAACGACACAGGGTTAAGAATTTCCAAGATCCTATAGGGACCGATGAACCGAGGCTTGAACTTAGGAGAAGAGACCTTCATAGGAACAAAACGAGAAGACAACCACACCAAGTCACCAACAAGAAGTCGAGGACCCACGCGGCGACGGCGATTAGCAAACTGCTGAGCCTTCTCCTGGGACAACTTCAAATTGTCCACCACATGACTCCAAATCTGATGCAACCTATCCACCACCATGTCCACTCCAGGACAATCAGAAAGTTCCACCTGACCAGAGGAAAAACGAGGATGAAACCCCGAATTACAAAAGAAAGGAGAAACCAAGGTAGCAGAACTAGCCCGATTATTAAGGGCAAACTCGGCCAGCGGCAAAAAAGTAACCCAGTCATCCTGATCAGCAGAAACAAAACACCTTAAATAAGTTTCCAAGGTCTGATTAGTTCGTTCAGTCTGGCCATTCGTCTGAGGATGGAATGCAGACGAAAAGGACAAATCAATGCCCATCTTAGCACAGAACGTCCGCCAAAATCTAGACACAAACTGGGATCCCCTGTCAGAAACGATGTTCTCAGGAATCCCATGCAAACGAACCACATTCTGAAAAAACAGAGGGACCAACTCAGAGGAGGAAGGCAACTTAGGCAAGGGTACCAGATGAACCATTTTAGAAAAGCGATCACACACAACCCAGATGACGGACATTTTTTGAGAGACAGGGAGATCCGAAATAAAGTCCATGGAAATGTGCGTCCAAGGCCTCTTCGGGATAGGCAAAGGTGACAACAATCCACTGGCCTGAGAACAGCAAGGCTTAGCCCGAGCACAAACCTCACAAGACTGCACAAAAGAACGCACATCCCTCGACAAGGAAGGCCACCAAAAAGACCTGGCCACCAAGTCTCTAGTACCAAATATTCCAGGATGACCTGCCAACGCAGAAGAATGGACCTCGGAGATGACTCTACTGGTCCAATTATCCGGAACAAACAGTCTCTCAGGCGGACAACGATCAGGTTTACCCGCCTGAAACTCCTGCAAAGCACGTCGCAAGTCTGGGGAGACAGCAGACAAAATCACCCCATCCCTAAGGATACCAGAGGGCTCAGAATTTCCAAGGGAGTCAGGCACAAAACTCCTAGAAAGAGCATCCGCCTTCACATTCTTTGAACCTGGCAGGTATGAAACCACAAAATTGAAACGAGAGAAAAACAGTGACCAACGAGCCTGTCTAGGATTCAGACGCCTGGCAGACTCAAGGTAAATCAAATTTTTGTGATCAGTCAAGACCACCACACGATGTCTAGCACCCTCTAGCCAATGACGCCACTCCTCAAATGCCCACTTCATGGCCAAAAGTTCCCGATTACCAACATCATAATTCCGCTCAGCCGGCGAAAACTTTCTAGAAAAAAACGCGCATGGCTTCATCACTGAGCCATCGGAGCTTCTCTGTGACAAAACCGCCCCCGCTCCAATCTCGGAAGCATCAACCTCAACCTGAAAAGGGAGCGAAACATCTGGCTGACGCAACACAGGAGCAGAAGAAAACCGGCGCTTGAGTTCCTGAAAGGCCTCCACAGCCGCAGGAGACCAATTAGCAACATCAGCACCCTTCTTAGTCAAATCCGTCAAAGGCTTAACAACACTAGAAAAATTAGTTATAAAACGACGATAGAAATTAGCAAAGCCCAAGAACTTCTGTAGACTCTTAAGAGATGTAGGCTGCGTCCAGTCACAAATAGCCTGAACCTTGACGGGATCCATCTCAATAGTAGAAGGGGAAAAAATATACCCCAAGAAAGAAATCTTCTGGACTCCAAAGAGACACTTTGAGCCTTTTACAAACAAGGAATTGGCCCGCAGAACCTGAAACACCTTCCTGACCTGCTGAACATGAGACTCCCAGTCATCAGAAAAAAACAAAATATCATCCAAATACACAATCATAAATTTATCCAGATATTCACGGAAAATATCGTGCATAAAGGACTGGAAGACTGAAGGAGCATTAGAAAGTCCAAAAGGCATTACCAAATACTCAAAATGGCCCTCAGGCGTATTAAATGCGGTTTTCCACTCATCACCTTGCTTTATTCGTATAAGATTATACGCACCCCGAAGATCAATCTTAGTGAACCATTTAGCCCCCTTAATGCGAGCAAACAAATCAGTCAACAATGGCAAAGGATACTGATATTTTACGGTAATCTTATTCAAAAGACGATAATCTATACAAGGCCTCAAGGAACCATCTTTTTTGGCCACGAAAAAAAAACCTGCTCCCAAAGGGGACAAAGATGGACGGATATGTCCCTTTTCCAAGGACTCCTTAACATAATCCCGCATAGCAGTATGCTCTGGCACTGACAGATTGAACAAACGACCTTTAGGAAATTTACTGCCTGGAATTAAATTTATAGCACAATCGCAATCCCTGTGAGGAGGAAGCGAACTGAGCTTAGGCTCCTCAAAAACATCCCGATAGTCAGACAAAAACACAGGAATCTCAGAAGGAGTAGATGAAGCGATAGTGTCGGGGTCGTCACGACAATACCCTTCATCCACCAGTCATTCCAAATCAGATTAGGAGCATGTTGGTACCGGATAAGAATGAGTCAGACACAATGCTGGTTCAAACTCATTGCACGCTCGTGTGTAACGTCACAGCAACTGAACTGTTTATTTCATATACATAACATTATATAGTCCATTGGGGGAAGGTGTGCAGAGGGTGGGGTTAGGCGGGGTTTAAGCAATGTATCTAGTATTCAGTCCCTCTGATTGGCTATGACATCATCTGATGAATCTTCCTTTGTCCACATCTTGTTAAGTTTCCATTTCTCCAGAAACGATACTTTAGCTTCAGAAACGAAAGTAGATTCTTGGCAAGTACAAAAACTAAGGCAAAAGTGAATACTGGCAGCCATCTTAAATACAGTTAAATTTGCATTTAGCAAGCAAAGGGGAAAAACTTATTGTTTCACAGCATAAGAATATATAAAAGTACAAAAGAGTATAAAAACGTATATTTTTACCTTGACAATCCCCCCTAAACACTAAGTTTTTCCCTAAAAAGAAAGATCCTTTGAGACTGTCCATGTGATGGGGAAAGGGGAGGTGGATTTCTTCATCCAGACACCTCAGAAGCTCTCCCCTTGTGAGAGGCCTCCAGGCAGCTGAACCCTTCACTAGCTTCACATGGAGTTCTCCCGCTGTCCCTAAACTAAATCTCTTTGCATCATCTGAGAGTAAGGGGTTTTGTCTAACATCTTGAGGGGGCGTACTTAGGGATCTCCCCTGGATCAGTACCATTGTACTCTAGTGGGTCTACTTCTTGGTTGAGGAAGGTGCTAGTCGGAGTTGTTTCAGCAATAACCTTTTTATACAGGGGAATAACATAACAGAGGGTTATCGATCCAACTACAAGGAGAGCAATCAGTACTAGACAAGCTTGTTGAAAGAATCCTTTGAGCCCACCCAACCAACCGGAAAAGAAAGATGTGTCTACTCCTGCATTAGTTTTTAATTCTGCTGCTAACCCATTTATCTTCTTAAGGGCTATCATGGTCTTTCCATTTACCCCAGAGTTCTGAGGGATATAGGTACAACATTCCTCTCCCACCATCCCACAGACTCCTCCTTCCTCAGCTAAGATCATATCAAGGGCTAGTCGGTTCTGGAGGGTCATTCTAGTGTTAGGTCCCAATTCCTCAACTATACCCTGGAAAGCATCACAGGTAAAATTGACAAACCTTTGTTCACTGTAATATGTGTAATTGATCCCATCAACATTTTTATTAATCTGCACTTGTGGATTATAGAAGCAAAGCCAGCATAGATCTGGTTCTCGGCTTTAAATTGGTCAGGCACCCCCCTTGGCACTCCAATGCCATCGACATATAACAATGGATCTTCTTCATAACTCATGTGGAGCTGATCAAGGCTTCTCCTCATTCTGGTATATTCATCAGGTGTCTCTGGATCCCAAGGCAAAATCTTGAACTGCATAGCTAGTTTAACAAGGGTGCATTGACCTGTCCAGGCATTAGGCAACCTAGGACGGAGCTTACCATCTCCATATAACCAATAAATGTCGTACATATACCGTGTATGATTAGCTAGCAAGTCAGTATCCAGGAAACTGTTCTCTTTGCAGAAACCTGTCTTGAAGACCCCTACTGATGTACCTGTAGTGTCATGGGAATTATAGCAGGTATAATTATCAGCTAATACGGTTATCCCTCCTGGGACCTTTAATTTAGGTGCTTCATGAATTAGTGGGACATAATCTGAGCAATCAGTGGGCTTTAGACCCTTCAACAGATTCATAACACAGACAGTGGTATTGTCATCAGGAAAAAACAATGCATGTGTGTATAGATGTGTATTCGCTGCAGCACAAGCAACATATCCTACAGAGATATTCTGGACTCTTACATTGTATCTTACCCATTCTAACCATAAATTTGTCCTTGGGGCTGTTTGTGTTTCTATGGAGAAAACTTCTTGCCAACTAAGACCTGGAATGGGGATTACTTCGTTAACTATATTTTGCAAACGTTCACCTGGGCCTGTTTTAGCTGTACTGGTAACGGGGGCCTTGGTTGGTCTGAAGCTAATATCCTGGAGCTGTATGTGGCCTAAATTCCCATAGTATCCACTATTAAACACATTATGAAAATATCTCCCCAGTACAATTGTTATCTCTGGTAACACATATATAATACTGGATAATTCCCTCTACCACCCGCTGAGTCTCGGGGCACTTGACTACATCGCAGAAATCAAATCTCCAGATATTTACCGGGGCCGTTAGGTTTACCCAGAGAATAGTGGCACCGGAATTCTTATTTACAATAGGGGCCGAGGAGGTAGGGATGAGGATGACCCCCAGCCTCAGGACCAAAAACAACAGCAACATTTTCCTTCGATCACCACTGTGACTAAGCGCTGGTCCGGTCTCTTTTGCAGTGTGCAGCGTGGATCCAGGTGCTCTTTCCTTCAAGTTTTATTGACATAGCTTTTCACGACCATAAAACCACCAGGCTTCAAATTGTGACAAATATCGGTTTCTGCTGAACCTGGAAGGGAAGAAAAAAACTAAAACATGGGTGTTAGCAACATTTCTTACTAAGCTGAATAACATATTGAACAGCACGGTCAGTTTCTTCTGACAACTACTGAGACTGAAAATTTGCAACTGAGAACCTAGCACCAAACAATATCTCATATGGGGACAGGCCATATTTTGCAATAGGGTAGTACGAATGTGTAAGAGCCCTGGCCATGGAGCCGTAGTCTCCTGCATCATTTTGGTCAATTGTCCCTTCAGTGTGCCGTTCAGCCTCTTAACTTTCCCACTGGATTGTGGAGAGTATGGAGTATGGAGGGCTACAGTGGATCCAAGCATTGTCAGAACCTCCTGATACACATGAGAAGAAAAGTCCGGGCCTTGGTCACTTTCAGCAACTTCTGGAACACCATATCTGCATATAACTTCCATCACCAGTTTCTTTGCTGTGGTCTTTGCAGTCACGTTGGTAACGGGGAATGCTTCTGGCCAACTGGAGAACATGTCGACAACCACCAGACAATAGTCATACCTTCCAGACTTCGGCAACATGATGAGGTCCACCTGGAGCCTTTGGAAAGGATAGTCGGGCTTAGCAAGATGCTTCGGGGGTACACGTTGAAGTTGACCGGGATTGCAGGTCTGACAGATACCTCGATGTGTGGGCCCATGCGCCCACGTGACAATAGCAGGGTACATCTGCTTAGGGAGACACACAAGTTGGTCCTTTTTTTTTTTTTCTTTCAGCGACCATTGTCCATACGTGCTCCATCAGCTTTCCACTGCTTCACTTCTTCCTTTGGAGACATTCTCTGCATCGTCATTAAGCGGTCTTGCGGGGTCCGGCAGAAAACCTCAGTCTGTCATAGATCATCAGGTTCCTGTAAAGTCAGTGTTTCTTGTAACTGTTTACACTGAGAGCGTGTGGTCACCATAGCTGGTATGGGCTGTTCAACAGGCAGGAGAGCAGCAGCTTTTGCTTGCATATCCGCAAAGGCATTACCAACAGTCTGTGGACTGTTCCATGGTACCGTGATCCTTAACTTTGATAATGGCCACCTGGGTAGGTAATTCGATTGAGTCCATGAGGGCTTTAACAGCTTCAACATTCTTCACTGAGTCCCGGCGGTAGTAACAAACCCTCGATTGGTTCATAGGCTCCGAAATCATGAGCAATACCAAATGCTTACAGTGAGTCTGTGTATATTAGCCCACCTGTCTTTGGCTTGTGCTGACAGGGAGGGAGTGAGTGCAGCTGCTTGCACTACAGTGTCTTCCGTAGTAACAGCGTATCATGTGTGAAATCTGCCAAAATCATCACCATATCTTGAACAGTCTTTCAGGGCCTTGTAGAGAGGTAACATTATGCGGGATGCGTCCGGTATCCACTGACAACAATAAGTACATAGTCCAAGGAAACGCTGGAGCTCAGTCACATCTTTTGGGAATGGAAGGGAGCTGACGGCTATTTTTTCTTTCTTCTGTGAGGTGTCTGGCACCCTGAAGGAGACAGTGACCCAAAAATATCACTTGACCAAGGCAGAACCGAAGTTTCAAGGCCGAAGCCCGACAGTTCAGATCTGCCAGATACTTGCGAAAACTAACAGTGGCAACAATGGCTTCCTGCTCTGTCTGTGTACACAACAAAAAAACAAAAAAATTACCCACATACTGAAGTAACGTGACATAGGCATATTCTAACTGACAGGGTTAGAGACACTATCCCCCCTATTTTTTTTTTTTTTTTTTCTACAGGCATTATTGAGGGTGGATCTGGGCCTATCAGGGCCATCATAACCGTGGAAAGGGCATGTAAGATATACATCTCATTATACTCATCTACATAGGGGTTATATAACATAAATACCATCTGACCATCATCTTGGCTCACCAACTCTCTAGGTCTGCTCAGGTGCACTTATACGTCCATCATATTGTCTTTGTCTGTATAATGGGAAAGGTTTGTTCTCAGGGTCAGCCAATTATTTTAGCGTAGCTAGCTAGTCAGAGGGCTTCCAGGG
Source organism: Ranitomeya imitator (assembly GCF_032444005.1). Lineage (NCBI taxonomy): Eukaryota > Metazoa > Chordata > Amphibia > Anura > Dendrobatidae > Ranitomeya > Ranitomeya imitator. The sequence goes on along the minus strand of NC_091284.1, from coordinate 836,468,071 downwards.
ATAATACTCCTGTATCTGTCTTACACTACCTGGTGTGGTTGGTTCTCTGGTGGTGGGGGTGACTAGATGACCGGTTGGGGGTGACATGACATGCTGGTCTACAGCTCCTTCCCAAAAGGATTACTGTCAGCTTACTCCCAAAATTAATGTCCCCACTACCCACTATCCTGTGTCAGCTTATCACTACATGTGATCTTATCTGGACAGGAATCAGTGTAATTCACTTAGGTTGCAGCACAGATTATACAAGTATTTCTCCAGTCTGGGTTTGTCTGACCGCAATATTTACAAATCCATCTGTCCTATCTTGGTCTGAGAATTAACATGGCGAGAGAGATTTCCAGACACAGGGTTAAAATGAATATTGGAGCGTAAGACTGGATTTGTGTAAGGGAGGGGGAGCTGGAGCTGAAGTCTTCTGCTTCTTGGGCCACTGATAAGGAAGCGAGCTGCGAGTTGTGTCCTTGAAGCTGCGAGGGGAGGGGGAGTAGAGAGCGAGTGAGGATCGCTGCAGCTGCTGATACAGACTGGGTTAAGTTCCTCTGGAAACTTTGGCCCCCCCTTTCTCTGGCCGGCAGCACAAAAAGGAGAAATCAAAGAAAACAATTCGCGCAGGGGTTCACCCCTCCCATCGGCCACAGACACACAGACAAGAATTTACAGCATTCCTTAACACAAAAGAAGACAATAACGCAGCTATTTGACTCCACCCTCCCATTGGGTGTCTCGGAAAACCACACAGAGTGACAAAATACAGCAGTTCTCAGACTCAATTAATTTCTACAAAACCTTCACACAACTCATTTGCCAGAACACCCTAGAAAAACTAATGATTGAGGTATTTTATAGCCAAACACGGGCTCTGCATCCTTTCATCTTTCCTCTCCATCAACCTTTTTGCTCGTTCTTTATGAGATGGTGCCATGTAGACAGCTGCAATCTCCCTGTCGAGGGCAATCCTACATGCTCGTACACCTTCTCGACATTCTTGACTGCCTTCTTGCCCTCCCGTGACTCTACTATTGTCTTGACTTCCACAGCATCCTCATCTAACTCGTGGGGCACGGACTTCTTCTTTAAGAGACGTAACATGACTCACAGAATACTACGCCCTTCTGCAGTAGGCCGCTGACAGCGACAGCAACACGTGTGTCCTAACACGGAGCCTCGCGCTCCACGTGTTATGAATAAAGAGCCTCGCGCTCAATATTTTTCCCTAACCTGAACACCAGTGATTACAGTCTGTCCTGTCACGATATTCTAAACGTTGGGAGGCTGTCTCCTAGTGAGACCCCTCCACTGTGTTTCTGGTGGTCCCCCTCTTGGGACGTCTTAATTACCGATATGTGCAAGTGTGTGCAAGTGTTTCTGGTGGTCCCCCTCTTGGGACGTCTTAATTACCGATATGTGCAAGTGTGTGCAAGTGTTTCTGGTGGTCCCCCTCTTGGGACGTCTTAATTACCGATGTATGTGCGTGCAATATCACAGAGGCTACGTCTCCTATCCCAATCCACAAACTTCTCAATCTTTCACTCTATCACTACTAGGCAACAGTCATGGGTAGGGTGGTTGAATGGAGTACAATGACCGGTGGAGGAGGTGTGGTGTACACGAGGACGCGCAGAGTGCGACGTCTCTCAGTTGCTGGTTCGAAGCGTGGCACGGGATCGCGCTCGGTCTCACCACTCGACCAGTCACTCCCCAGACCCAAGGAGACCACAGACTAACCAATAATGGCTGAAACACTAGCAAGTGTGACACATACATAGTATGCGATCTCCACTTACCGTGTTTGGAGGGTGATCAGTCCTCGAGGTCAGCCACTACGGGTGTCGTCCACGGACGTCCAGGCATGGGTCCAGGGGGTCTCGGATCGCGGGCCACGCCCCACGTTGGTTGCGCCAAATTGTCGGGGTCGTCACGACAATACCCTTCATCCACCAGTCATTCCAAATCAGATTAGGAGCATGTTGGTACCGGATAAGAATGAGTCAGACACAATGCTGGTTCAAACTCATTGCACGCTCGTGTGTAACGTCACAGCAACTGAACTGTTTATTTCATATACATAACATTATATAGTCCATTGGGGGAAGGTGTGCAGAGGGTGGGGTTAGGCGGGGTTTAAGCAATGTATCTAGTATTCAGTCCCTCTGATTGGCTATGACATCATCTGATGAATCTTCCTTTGTCCACATCTTGTTAAGTTTCCATTTCTCCAGAAACGATACTTTAGCTTCAGAAACGAAAGTAGATTCTTGGCAAGTACAAAAACTAAGGCAAAAGTGAATACTGGCAGCCATCTTAAATACAGTTAAATTTGCATTTAGCAAGCAAAGGGGAAAAACTTATTGTTTCACAGCATAAGAATATATAAAAGTACAAAAGAGTATAAAAACGTATATTTTTACCTTGACAATAGAAATCGGAGGTGCATCATCATGAACCCCCTGACAACCCCAGCTTAACACAGACATTGATTTCCAGTCAAGGACTGGATTATGAGTTTGTAACCATGGCAGACCAAGTACTAGAACATCATGCAAATTATACAGTACCAGGAAGCGAATCACCTCCTGATGAAGGGGAGTCATACGCATGGTCACTTGTGTCCAGTACTGAGGTTTATTCATAGCCAAAGGTGTAGAGTCAATTCCCTTCAAAGGAATAGGGACTTCCAGAGGCTCCAGACTAAACCCACAGCGATTGGCAAATGACCAATCCATAAGACTCAGGGCAGCGCCTGAATCCACATAGGCATCGACGGAAATGGATAATAATGAACAAATCAGAGTCACAGACAGAAAGAACTTAGACTGTAAAGTACTAATGGCAACAGACTTATCAACCTTTTTTGTGCGTTTAGAGCATGCTGATATAACATGAGCTGAATCACCACAATAAAAGCACAACCCTTTTTTCCGCCTATACTTTTGCCGTTCACTTCTGGACTGAATTCTATCACATTGCATTATCTCAGGTGACGGTTCAGACGACACCGCCAAATGATGCACAGGTTTGCGCTCCCGTAAACGCCGATCAATCTGAACAGCCATAGTCATAGACTCATTCAGACCAGCAGGCGCAGGGAACCCCACCATAACATCTTTAATGGCCTCAGAAAGGCCATCTCTGAACTTTGCAGCCAGAGCGCACTCATTCCACTGAATAAGTACCGACCACTTTCGAAATTTTTGACAATAAATTTCTGCTTCATCTTGCCCCTGAGAGAGGGCCAACAAAGCTTTTTCAGCCTGAATCTCTTGGTTAGGTTCCTCATAGAGCAAACCCAATGCCAGAAAAAACGCATCCGCATTAAGCAACGCAGGGTCCCCTGGTGCCAATGCAAATGCCCAATCCTGAGGGTCACCCCGCAGGAAAGATATAATTATCTTGACTTGCTGAGCAGGGTCTCCAGAGGAGCGAGATTTCAAAGAAAGAAACAACTTGCAATTGTTCCTAAAATTCAGAAAACGAGATCTATCTCCAGAAAAAAACTCTGGGACAGGAATTCTAGGTTCAGACATAGGAGCATGTACAACAAAATCCTGTATATTTTGAACCTTAGTGGCAAGATTATTCAGGCTGGAAGCCAAACTCTGGACGTCCATGATAAACAGCTGGGATCAGAGCCATTCAAAGATTAAGAGGAGGAGGAAGTAGCCAGGCTGCAATAAGGCTAGGCAGCAACCTCTGAGGGAAAGAGAAAGAAAAAAAAAAAAAACTTCCTCAGACTACTTATCCTCCTACTTCAGCCAATACAATTAACACTTTGTGGGCCGGTTATACTGTCATGATCCCAATGGAAGGGGATCACTAAAGGACAAGCACAGATACAAACAAGCTCTAGGGCGATGGAACCTGAGCTGACCGCGACCCTGAACCTAACACACAAATAAAAGTAGCCGGGGAACGTGCCTACGATGATCCTAGACGTCTCGCTCCAGCCGAAGATCTAACTTCCCCTATTAGAAGAAACACAGACCTCTCTTGCCTCCAGAGAAATTCCCCACAGAAATAGCAGCCCCCCACATATAATGACGGTGAAATGAGAGGAAAGCACATACGCAGTATGAAAACAGTTTCAGCAAAATGAGGCCCGCTAAAGCTAGATAGCAGAGGATACAAAAGTGAACTGCGCGGTCAGCGAAAAACCCTTCAAAAAACCATCCTGAAATTACTTGAACTCATGTGCCAACTCATGGTACATGAGGAGCAATTTCAGCCCACTAGAGCAACCAGCAGCAAGAATCACATATCTGCAGGCTGGACCAAAAACCAAATAAAGCAAAACACCAAAACAGGAAAATCCAAACTTAGCTTGACCAGAAGGTTCTAGGAGCAGGGAGCAGAGGTAACAAGACACACTGGATACATTGATAACCGGCGAGGAAATGCCAGCAAAGCCAGGTTAAATAGGAAACTCCCATATCCTGATGGAACAGGTGGAACCCAGAGACCCAGGAAAGACAAGTCACCCAGTACCATCAGTAACCACCAGAGGGAGCCCAAAAACAGAACTCACAACAGCAATGCTTAGCTCCTTCAAGCCAATGACGCCACTCCTCGAATGCCCACTTCATGGCCAGCAACTCTCGGTTGCCCACATCATAATTTCGCTCAGCAGGCGAAAACTTCCTGGAAAAAAAAGCGCATGGTTTCATCACTGAGCAATCAAAAGCTCTCTGCGACAAAACAGCCCCTGCTCCAATCTCAGAAGCATCAACCTCGACCTGGAACGGAAGAGAAACATCTGGTTGACACAACACAGGGGCAGAAGAAAAACGACGCTTCAACTCTTGAAAAGCTTCCACAGCAGCAGAAGACCAATTGACCAAATCAGCACCCTTCATGGTCAAATCGGTCAATGGTTTGGCAATACTAGAAAAATTGCAGATGAAGCGACGATAAAAATTAGCAAAACCCAGGAACTTTTGCAGACTTTTCAGAGATGTCAGCTGAGTCCAATCATGGATGGCTTGGACCTTAACAGGATCCATCTCGATAGTAGAAGGGGAAAAGATGAACCCCAAAAATGAAACCTTCTGCACACCAAAGAGACACTTTGATCCCTTCACAAACAAAGAATTAGCACGCAGGACCTGAAAAACTGTTCTGACCTGCTTCACATGAGACTCCCAATCATCCGAGAAGATCAAAATGTCATCCAAGTACACAATCAGGAATTTATCCAGGTACTCTCGGAAGATGTCATGCATAAAGGACTGAAACACTGATGGAGCTTTGGCAAGTCCGAATGGCATCACTAGATACTCAAAATGACCCTCGGGCGTATTAAATGCAGTTTTCCATTCATCTCGCCTGATTCGCACCAGATTATACGCACCACGAAGATCTATCTTGGTGAACCAAGTAGCCCCCTTAATCCTAGCAATTAAATCAGATAATAATGGCAAGGGGTACTGAAATTTAACCGTGATCTTATTTAGAAGGTGGTAATCTATACAAGGTCTCAGTGAACCATCCTTCTTGGCTACAAAAAAGAACCCTGCTCCTAATGGTGACGATGACGGGTGAATATGCCCCTTCTCCAGGGATTCCTTCACATAACTGCGCATAGCGGCGTGCTCAGGCACGGATCAATTAAACAGTCGACCTTTTGGGAATTTACTACCAGGAATCAAATTGATAGCACAATCACAATCCCTATGCGGAGGTAGGGCATCGGACTTGGGCTCATCAAATACATCGCGGTAATCAGACAAGAACTCTGGAACCTCAGAAGGGGTGGATGACGAAATTGACAGAAATGGAACATCACCATGCACCCCCCGACAACCCCAGCTGGACACCGACATGGACTTCCAATCTAATACTGGATTATGGGCTTGTAGCCATGGCAACCGCAACACGACCACATCATGCAGATTATGCAACACCAGAAAGCGAATAACCTCCTGATGTGCAGGAGTCATGCACATGGTCAGCTGGGTCCAGTATTGAGGCTTATTCTTGGCCAAAGGCGTGGCATCAATTCCTCTCAATGGAATAGGACACTGCAAGGGCTCTAAGAGAAACCCACAACGCTTAGCATACTCCAAGTCCATCAAATTCAGGGCAGCGCCTGAATCCACAAATGCCATGACAGAATACGATGACAAAGAACAGATCAAGGTAACGGACAGAAGAAATTTTGACTGTACAGTACCAATGGTGGCAGACCTAGCGAACCGCTTAGTGCGCTTAGGACAATCAGAGATAGCATGAGTGGAATCACCACAGTAGAAACACAGCCCATTCAGACGTCTGTGTTCTTGCCGTTCAACTCTGGTCAAAGTCCTATCGCACTGCATAGGCTCAGGTTTAAGCTCAGGTAATACCACCAAATGGTGCACAGATTTACGCTCACGCAAGCGTCGACCGATCTGAATGGCCAAAGACATAGACTCATTCAAACCAGCAGGCATAGGAAATCCCACCATGACATCCTTAAGGGCTTCAGAGAGACCCTTTCTGAACATAGCTGCCAGCGCAGATTCATTCCATTGAGTGAGCACGGACCACTTTCTAAATTTCTGACAATATACCTCTATCTCATCCTGACCCTGACAAAGAGCCAGCAAATTTTTCTCTGCCTGATCCACTGAAATAGGTTCATCGTACAGCAATCCGAGCGCCAGGAAAAACGCATCGATATTACTCAATGCAGGATCTCCTGGCGCAAGAGAAAACGCCCAGTCCTGAGGGTCGCCGCGCAAAAAAGAAATAACAATCAAAACCTGTTGAACTGGATCACCAGAGGAGCGAGGTTTCAAGGCCAGAAATAATTTACAATTATTTTTGAAACTCAGAAACTTAGTTCTATCTCCAAAAAACAAATCAGGAATAGGAATTCTTGGTTCTAACATAGATTTCTGATCAATAGTGTCTTGAATCTTTTGTACACTTGCCGAGAGCTGATCCACAAATGAAGACAGACTTCTAATGTCCATCACCACACCTGTGTACTGAACCACCCAAATGTCTAGGGGAAAAAAAAAGCAAAACACAGTGCAAAAAAAAAAAAAATGGTCTCAGAACTTCTTTTTTCCCTCTATTGAGAATCATTAGTACTTTGGGCTTCCTGTACTGTTATGAAAGGCAATTCAGTACCACAATGGACATAGCGGTCAGAGCACATACAGTGATCTGACAATAACTCAAAATCATAGAACGAGCTCTGAGACGTGGGAACTCTGCAGACCGCAATCCCTAATCCTCTCCAAACAACACTAGAGGCAGCCGTGGATTGCGCCTAACTCTGCCTATGCAACTCGGCACAGCCTGAGAAACTAACTAGCCTGAAGATAGAAAATAAGCCTACCTTGCCTCAGAGAAATACCCCAAAGGAAAAGGCAGCCCCCCACATATAATGACTGTGAGTAAGATGAAAAGACAAACGTAGGGATGAAATAGATTCAGCAAAGTGAGGCCCGACTTTCTTAACAGAGCGAGGATAGGAAAGATAACTTTGCGGTCTACACAAAACCCTAAAGAATACCACGCAAAGGGGGCAAAAAGACCCTCCGTACCGAACTAACGGCACGGAGGTACACCCTTTGCGTCCCAGAGCTTCCAGCAAAACAATTAGACAAGCTGGACAGAAAAAATAGCAAACAAATAGCAAAGAAGAACTTAGCTATGCAGAGCAGCAGGCCACAGGAATGATCCAGGGAAAAACAAGTCCAACACTGGAACATTGACAGGAAGCCAGGATCAAAGCATTAGGTGGAGTTAAGTAGAGAAGCACCTAACGACCTCACCAGATCACCTGAGGGAGGAAACTCAGAAGCCGCAGTACCACTTCCCTCCACCAACAGAAGCTCACAGAGAGAATCAGCCGAAGTACCACTTGTGACCACAGGAGGGAGCTCTGCCACAGAATTCACAACAGACTCAAACCCGACTTGTGGAAAGAAACCAAATACCATCTTTAAGCTTATCCGAGCCAAGGACTCAAGAGAGTATATTCCAAAGCTCCCTGTGGCCAAAGCCAAGACTTTGTGGAGAAACATGGCTTCTAGCAGATTATCCAACAGGCACAAAGACCTGTCATGATTGGCTATTCAGGGGGGTTTGCTCCTGTGAACTTTCATGCATGCCCGTGGACTGTGTAATACTAGGCACTGCCTGAGATGACCTTTCACTGAGTTAACACCCTTGCTTCTCTTCTAGCAGTGCCCGCTCACACAAGCCCTGTTGGATGCCTTGGAAAATTACCTCAGAGTCTCTGTCCCTTCGAGCAACCTAAAGCACACTTGTGTGCTTTACGGACTATTTCCTGGAGACCATACCATACCGGCTATTCAGGAGGCCTGGCACCTTATGAACTGTGTTAAGGATTGCTATTGAACATGCCTGGTCATGAACTGGGAGATGTCTCTCCAGGACTGCGGCAGGCTGGTCCATAGCCTTCTCAGGCTATACAACATTATGGTTGCACATGATGTCGATGAAAATGAGGGCTGATACCCCTCTCCTTTCTCCCTTCAATGTGTACTTTGTTTCTCCATCTCCACCTGGTCAACATGCAAAGCGTCCTCTTTGTGAGCAGAAAGTGTTTCAGTAGACTCAGAAATGGGATTGTTATAATTATAGCATCATCACTAATAACCATCTTGGTTTATAACTCAGTTTTGGAGAACCTCACAGATGTCAGACATCCATGACCATTCGTCAGTTGCTATGTGTGGAGGCTGACCGGAGTACCAACAGGCATGTTGTAGCTGGTGTTCATCTATTGCCCTCTGCTGCTCACAAAGTCTTGTCAGCATGTGTAATGTGATGTTCCAGGGCGTGATCACGTTGCACACCAGTTGGTTAGCTGGCATTTGCAAGTGCTGCTGCAGCACTGCCAGACTGGTGGCACTTGTAGTTGACTTTCAGAAATGGGCCCACACGCGGTGTACCTTCACAAAAAGCTCAGGCAAGTGTGGGTAGGTTTTCAGAAACCAATGAATCACTAAGTTGAGCACATGGCCCAGGCATGATACTTGTGAGTGCTACCAAACTTTAGAGCTGCCACAAGGTTGCGGCCATTATCATACACGATTAATCCATGCCTAGTTGTAGGTCCAGTGGCGAGAGCCATAGTTGTCTGGTTTGTTATACCTTTTCACAACTGTGCGGAGATGTGCTATTTTTCACCTAAACAAATTAGTTTCAGAAGAGACTGTTGCCGCTTCACCAAGGCAGTGCTGCAGTGTTTCCAGGTTGCAACTGATATGGACGATGTCACGCTCGCGCCCAGACTGGTTGGCGCGGGCGTGCGGGGGTGTGGCCCCACTGGACCACAGACCAGACTACCCTGGAAGGGGCGTAACTAAGTAGTTTCCTAGGTCTTCGCTGGAGCCTCTGATGGTGAGGTCAGACTTGTGCAGCAGGAAGCTGTCGGGGTCGTCACGACAATACCCTTCATCCACCAGTCATTCCAAATCAGATTAAAAGCAGTGGTACCGGAGTGAAGAATGAGTCAGACAAAAGCTGGTTCAAACTCAGAGTCTGCTTATGCTTCCACACATAGTGGTAACCTCACAGCAACTACTGAACTTTATTTCCTAAAATACAATATTACATGGTCCATTGGGGGAAGGTGTGCAGAGGGCGGGGTTAGGCGGGGGTTAAGCAATATATCTAGTATTCAGTCCTTCTGATTGGCTCTGACATCATCTGATGAATCTTCCTTTGTCCACATCTTGTCCACATCGCTTTAAGTATCATTTCCAGAGAAATGATACTTGTCCTTCAGGAATGTGAAACTTGTTTCTTCAGCCTGAAAGTGGGGCAAAGGTGAATACTGGCAGCCATCTTAAATACAGTTAAATTTGCATTAGCAAGCGAAGGGGAAAAACTTATTGTTTCACAGCATAAGAATATATAAAAGTACAAAAGTGTATAAAGACGTATATTTTTACCTTGACAATCCCCCCTAAACACTAAGTTTTTCCCTAAAAAGAAAGATCCTTCGAGACTGTCCATGTGATGGGGAAAGGGGAGGTGGATTTCTTCATCCAGACACCTCAGAAGCTCTCCCCTTGCGAGAGGCCACCAGGCAGCTGAACCCTTCACTAGTCTCACATGGAGTTCTCCCGCTGTCCCTAAACTAAATCTCTTTGCATCATCTGGGAGTAAAGGGTATTGTCTATCTTCTTGAGGGGGACGTACTTAGGGATTTCCCCTGGATCAGTGCCATCGTACTCTGGTGGGTCTACTTCTTGGTTAAGGAAGGTACCAGTCGGAGTTGCCTCAGTGATAACCTTTTTATACAGGGGAATAACACAACAGAGGATTATCGATCTAACTACAAGAAGGGCAAACAGTACTAGAAAAGCTTGTTGAAGAAATCCTTTGAGCCCACCCAACCAACCGGAAAAGAATGATATGTCTACTCCTGCATTAGATTTTAATTCTGCTGCTAACCCATTTATCTTTTTAAGAGCTATCATGGTCTTTCCATTTACCCCAGAGTTCTGAGGGATATAGGTACAACACTCCTATCCCACCATCCCACAGACTCCTCCTTTCTTAGCTAAAATCATATCAAGAGCTAGTTGGTTTTGGAGGGTCATTCTAGTGTTAGGGCTCAACTCCTCAACTATACCCTGGAAGGCTTCACAGGTAAAATTGACAAACCTTTGTTCACTGTAATATATGTAATTGATCCAATCAACATTTTTATTAATCTGCACCTGCGGGATTATGGAAGCAAAGACAGCATAGATCTGGTTCTGGGCTTTAAACTGGTCAGGCACCCCCCTTGGCACTCCAATGCCATCAATGTACACCAATGGATCTTCTTCATAACTCATGTGGAGCTGATCGAGAATTCTCCTCTTTCGGGTATATTCATCAGGTGTCTCTGGATCCCAAGGTAAAATCTTGAACTGCACAGCTAGTTTAACAAGGGTACATTGACCTATCCAGGCATTAGGCAACCTAGGACGGAGCTTACCATCTCCACATAACCAATAAATATCGTACATATACTGTGTATGATTAGCTAGCAAGTCAGTATCCAGGGAACTGTTCTCTTTGCAGAACCCTGTCTCGAAGACCCCTACTGGTGTACCTGTAGTGTCGTGGGAATTATAGCAGGTATAATTATCAGCTAACACAGTTATCCCTCCTGGGACCTTTAGTGTGGGTTCTTCATGTATTAGTGGAACATAATCTGAGCAATCAGTGGGCTTTAGACCCTTCAACAGATTCATAACACAGGCAGTGGTATTGGTATCAGGAAAAAACAATGCATGTGTGTATAGATGTGTATTCGCTGCAGCACAAGCAATACATCCTACAGAGATATTCTGAACTCTTACATTGTATCTTACCCATTCTAACCATAAATTTGTCCTTGGGGCTGTTTATGTTTCTATGGAGAAAACTTCTTGCCAACTAAGACCTGGAATGGGGATTACTTCATTAACTATATTTTGCAAACGTTCACCTGGGCCTGTTTTAGCTGTACTGGTAACGGGGGCCTTGGTTGGTCTGAAGCTAATATCCTGGAGCTGTACATGGCCTAAATTCCCATAGTATCCACTATTAAACACATTATGAAAATATCTTCCCAGCACAATTGTTATCTCTGGTAACACATATATAATACTGGATAATTCCCTCTACCACCCGCTGAGTCTCGGGGCACTTGACTACATTGCAGAAATAAAATCACCAGATATTTACCGGGGCCGTTAGATTTACCCAGAGAATAGTGGCACCGGAATTCTTATTTACAATAGGGGCCGGGGAAGTAGGGATGAGGATGACCCCCAGCCTCAGGACCAAAAACAACAGCAACATTTTTCTTTAATCACTGCTGCGACTAGGCGCTGGTCCGGTTTCTTTTACAGAGTGAAGCGTGGATCCAGGTGCTCTTTCCTTCAAGTCTTACTGACATAGCTTTTCACGACCATAAGACCACCAGACTTCAAATTGTGACCAATATCGGTTTCTGCTGAATCTGGAACGAAAGAAGAAACTAAAACATGGGTGTTAGCAACATTTTTACTAAGCTGAATAACATATTGAACAGCACGGTCAGTTTCTTCTGACAACTACTGAGACTGAAAATTTACAACTGAGAACCTAGCACCAAACAATATCTCATATGGGGACAGGCCATGTTTTGAAATAGGGGTAGTACGAATATGTAAGAGCCCTGGCCATGGAGCCGTAGTCTCCTGCATCATTTTGGTCAATTGTCCCCTCAGTGTGCCGTTCAGCCTCTTAACTTTCCTACTAGATTGTGGATGGTACGGAGTATGGAGGGCTACAGTGGATCCAAGCATTGTCAGAACCTCTTGATACACATGAGAAGAAAAGGCCGGGCCTTGGTCACTTTCAGCAACTTCTGGAACACCATATCTGCATATAACTTTCATCACCGGTTTCTTTGCTGTGGTCTTTGCAGTCACGTTGGTAACGGGGAATACTTCTGGCCAACTGGAGAACATATCGACAACCACCAGACAATATTCATACCTTCCAGACTTAGGCAACGTGATGTAGTCCTGTCGTCCACCTGGAGCTTTTGGAAAGGATAATCGGGCTTAGCAAGATGCTTCGGGGGTACACGTTGAAGTTGACCGGGTTTGCAGGTCTGACAGATACCTCGATGTGTGGGCCCATGCGCCCACGTGACAATAGCAGGGTACATCCGCTTAGGGAGACACACAAGTTGGTCCTTTTTCCAGCGACCATTGTCCATACGTGCTCCATCAGCTTTCCACTGCTTCACTTCTTCCTTTGGAGACATTCTCTGCATCGTCATTAAGCGGTCTTGCGGGGTCCGGCAGAAAACCTCAGTCTGGCATAGATCATCAGGTTCCTGTAGAGTCAGTGTTTCTTGTAACTGTTTACACTGAGAGCGTGTGGTCATCATAGCTGGTATGGTCTGTTCAACGGGTAGAAGAGCAGCGGCTTTTGCTTGCATATCCGCAAAGGCGTTACCACCAGTCTGTTGACTGTTCCATAGTACCGTGCTCCTTAACTTTGATAATGGCCACCTGAGTAGGTAATTCAATTGAGTCCATAAGGGTTTAACAGCTTCAGCATTCTTCACTGGGTCACGGCGGTAGTAACAAATCCTCGATTGGTCCATAGAGCTCCGAAATCATGAGCAATACCAAATGCATACTGTGAGTCCGTGTATATTAGCCCGCCTGTCTTTGGCCAGAGTACATGTAGTAGACAGAGCCTGACGTTCTGCTTCTTGTGCTGACAGGGTGGGAGGGAGTGAGTGCAGCTCCGTGCACTACAGTGTCTTCCGTAGTAACAGCGTATCCGGTGTGGAGTCTGCCAAAATCATCAGCACATCTTGAACAGTCTTTCAGGGCCTTGTAGAGAAATTGCATTATGCGGGATGTGTCCGGTATCCACTGACAACAGTCCAAGGAAACGCTGGAGCTCAGTCTCATCCTTTGTAGCTGACGGCTATTTTTCTTTCTTCTGTGAGGTGTCTGGCACCCTGAAGGAGACAGTGACCCAAAAATATCACTTGACCAAGGCAGAACCGAAGTTTCAAGGCCGAAACCCGACAGTTCAGATCTGCCAGATACTTGCGAAAACTAACAGTGGCAACAATGGCTTCCTGCTCTGTCTGTGCACACAACAAAAAAAACAAAAAATTACCCACATACTGAAGCAGCATAACATAGGGATATTCTAACTGCCAGGGTTAGAGACACTATCCCCCCTATTTTTTTTTTTTTTTTTTATAACACCAGTTTTGGGCACCGGTGCTCAGGAAGGATATAATGGAACTAGAGAGAGTACAAAGGAGGGCAACAAAATTAATAAAGGGGATGGGAGAACTACAATACCCAGATAGATTAGCGAAATTAGGATTATTTAGTCTAGAAAAAAGACGACTGAGGGGCGATCTAATAACCATGTATAAGTATATAAGGGGACAATACAAATATCTCGCTGAGGATCTGTTTATACCAAGGAAGGTGACGGGCACAAGGGGGCATTCTTTGCGTCTGGAGGAGAGAAGGTTTTTCCACCAACATAGAAGAGGATTCTTTACTGTTAGGGCAGTGAGAATCTGGAATTGCTTGCCTGAGGAGGTGGTGATGGCGAACTCAGTCGAGGGGTTCAAGAGAGGCCTGGATGTCTTCCTGGAGCAGAACAATATTGTATCATACAATTAGGTTCTGTAGAAGGACGTAGATCTGGGGATTTATTATGATGGAATATAGGCTGAACTGGATGGACAAATGTCTTTTTTCGGCCTTACTAACTATGTTACTATGTTACTATGTTACATCTCATTATACTCATCTACATAGGGGTTATATAACATAAATACCATCTGACCATCATCTTGGCTCACCAACTCTCTAGGTCTGCTCAGGTGCACTTATACATCCATCATATTGTCTTTGTCTGTATAATGGGAAAGGTTTGTTCTCAGGGTTAGCCAATTATTTTAGCGTAGCTAGCTAGTCAGAGGGCTTCCAGGGATAATACTCCTGTATCTGTCTTACACTACCTGATGTGGTTGGTTCTCTGGTGGTGGGGGTGACTAGATGACCGGTTGGGGGTGACATGACATGCTGGTCTACAGCTCCTTCCCAAAAGGATTACTGTCAGCCTACTCCCAAAATTAATGTCCCCACTACCCACTATCCTGTGTCAGCTTCTTATATCACTACATGTGATCTTATCTGGACAGGAATCAGTGTAATTCACTTAGGTTGGGTTGCAACACAGATTATACAAGTATTTCTCCAGTCTGGGTTTGTCTGACCGCAATATTTACAAATCCATCTGTCTTGGCTTGGTCTGAAAATTAACATGGCGAGAGAGATTTCCAGAGACAGGGTTAAAATGAATATTGGAATATGAGACTAGATTTGTGTAAGGGAGGGGGAGCTGGAGCTGAAGTCTTCTGCTTCTTGGGCCACTGATAAGGAAGCGAGCTGCGTGTCCTTGAAGCTGTGGCGGGGGGAGGACTAGAGCGCGAGTAAAGATCGCTGCAGCTGCTGATACAGACTGGGTTAAGTTCTTCTGAAAACTTTGGCCCCCCTTTCTCTGGCCCGCAGCACAAAGAGGAGAAGTCAAAAAACAATTCACGCAGGGGTTCACCCCTCCCATCGGCCACAAACACACAGATAAGAATTTACAGCATTCCTCAACACAAAAGAAGAAAACAATAACGCAGCGGTTTGACTCCCCCCTCCCATCGGGTGTTTTGGAAAACCACAGTAACGGAATACAGCAATTCTCAGACTCAATTAATTTCTACAAAACCTTCACACAATTCATATACCAAAACACCTTAGAAAAACCAATGATTGAGATATTTTATAACCAAACACGGGCTCTGCATCCTTTCATCCTCCCTCTCCATCAACCTCTTTCTTTAAACCTCGCGCAACTCGCAGATGAGCTTGCACTTGTTCTAACAGTCCTTCATCTTTCAACATTCTTGACTGCCTTCTTCCCCTCCCGTGACTCTACTATTGTCTTGACTTCCACAGCATCCTCATCTAACTCGTGGGGCACGGACTTCTTCTGCCATAAGAGACGCAACATGACTCACAGAATACTACGCCCTTCTGCAGTAGGCCGCTGACAGCGATAACAACACTAGTTTCCCATCGAAAAAAAACACGGAGCCTCGCGTTCGACGTGTTGTCCCTAACCCCATGAACACCAGTGATTAACAGTCTACCCTGTCACGATATTCTAACCAGTCGGGAGGCGGTCTCCTAGTGAGAGCCCTCCACAGAAAAACAGGTGGTCCCCTCTCGGGACGTCTTAATTACCTAGTTGGACAATATCACAGAGGCTGCGTCTCCTATCCCTTCTCAAAGCTGCCCCCAAACCACAACTTCTTCAATCTTTCACTCTATCACTACTAGGCAACAGTCACGGGTAGGGTGGTTGAATGGAGTACAATGACCGGTGGAGGAGGTGTGGTGTACACGAGGACGCGCAGAGTGCGACGTCTCTCAGTTGCTGGTTCGAAGCGTGCCACGGGATCGCGCTCGGTCTCACCACTCGACCGGTCACTCCCCGGACCCAAGGAGACCACAGACTAACCAATAACGGCTGAAACACTAGCAAGTGTGACACATACATAGTATGCATTCTCCACTTACCGTGCTTAGAGGGTGATCAGTCCTCGAGGTCAGCAACTACGGGTGTCGTCCACGGACGTCCAGGCATGGGTCCAGGGGGTCTCGGATCGCGGGCCACGCCCCACGTTGGTTGCGCCAAATTGTCGGGGTCGTCACGACAATACCCTTCATCAACCAGTCATTCCAAATCAGATTAAAAGCAGTGGTACCGGAGTGAAGAATGAGTCAGACAAAAGCTGGTTCAAACTCAGAGTCTGCTTATGCTTCCACACGTAGTGGTAACCTCACAGCAACTACTGAACTTTATTTCCTAAAACACAATATTACATGGTCCATTGGGGGAAGGTGTGCAGAGGGCGGGGTTAGGCGGGGGTTAAGCAATGTATCTAGTATTCAGTCCTTCTGATTGGCTCTGACATCATCTGATGAATCTTCCATCAGCAGATTTGGCTTTCAGTACCATCTTTATGCCGACGACACACAACTATATACGTCATCCCCTGACCTTACCCCCGTTGTACTACAGAATGCCACTGACTGTCTGTCCGCAGTCTCCAACATCATGTCCGCTCTCTATCTGAAACTCAACCTCTCCAAAACTGAACTTCTTCTGCTCCCACCATCTACTAACCTCCCTAAATCTGACATTTCCCTCTCCGTGGGTGGCACCATAATAACACCCCGGCAGCAGGCGCGCTGTCTGGGTGTTATGTTTGACTCTGATCTCTCCTTCACCTCCCATATACAATCTCTTGCCCGCTCGTGCCGCTTACACCTAAAGAACATCTCTAGAATCCGCCCTTTTCTCACCATGGAGACAGCTAAAACCTTCACGGTCGCCCTGATCCACTCCCACCTGGACTACTGTAACGCTCTATTAATTGGCCTCCCCCTCACTCGACTTTCCCCTCTCCAGTCCATCCTTAATGCAGCAGCCAGGGTCGTCCATCTGGCTAATCGTTACTCGTACGCGTCCGCTCTTTGCCAGTCGTTACACTGGCTGCCCATTCATTACAGGATACAATTCAAAGTACTTGTTCTCACCCACAAAGCTCTCCACAGTGCGGCACCCCCTTACATCTCCTCCCTCATTTCTGTCTATCAGCCTAACAGACCACTGCGCTCTGCAAATGACTTTCGGCTAACCTCTGCACTAATCCGTACCTCCCACTCCCGACTCCAAGACTTCTCCCGTGCTGCGCCAATCCTCTGGAATGCTCTACCCCAAGATATTAGGACCATCCATAATTTGCATAGTTTTAGGCGCTCGCTCAAAACACATTTGTTCAGAGCGGCCTATCACGTTCACTAATCAAAGTTATGTTATGTTTGTGTGTGTGTAGCCCATTCACTATCCCCATCTATTCCCCAACCCCTGAAGATGGCTGGACCATGATTGTAAATACATCATTGTAAATACACACCTGTACTTTGTATCTCCCCCACCTCATTGTAGATTGTAAGCTCTCACGAGCAGGGTCGTCTTATTTTGCTTTAATTATTGTATTGTTAACGTTGTTACTTATGACTTTTGTGTTTGAAACTGTTAAACTGTAAAGCGCTGCGGAATATGTTGGCGCTATATAAATAAAGATTATTATTATTATTATTCCTTTGTCCACATCTTGTCCACATCGCTTTAAGTATCATTTCCAGAGAAATGATACTTGTCCTTCTGGAATGTGAAACTTGTTTCTTCAGCCTGAAAGTGGGGCAAAGGTGAATACTGGCAGCCATCTTAAATACAGTTAAATTTGCATTAGCAAGCGAAGGGGAAAAACTTATTGTTTCACAGCATAAGAATATATATAAAAGTACAAAAGTGTATAAAGACGTATATTTTTACCTTGACAAAGCTACCAGGTGCTACTCCAGGGTAGTGTCTGGCTGTGGCTGCTGATCCCACCGGGAAACGGAACATAGACAGGCAAGCGGGCACGGCTGGGACACAGGCAGGCGGACGGGTACAACAGAGACACTGGCAGGTGGGCACAGCTGGCTCTCTGGCAGGCAGGTATGGGTACTAAAGACACTGGCAGGCGGGCACGGCTGGCTCTCTGGTAGGCAGGTACAGGTGGCTCTCTGGCAGGACAGGCGGACAAGGCTGGTACACTGGAAGAACCGGTAGGGACTGGTCTGCAGGCGGGTACGTATGTAAAACAGGTAAGAACCTGTTCAGACAGGAGGGCTAATGAATAGGTAGAGAAAGACCATAAGAGCGGATGCAAAGCGGAAGCACAAGAGCTAGAGCGAAGAACAGAAATGCAGAAGGCGGAGTCAAGCATAGAAATGCAGGAGGTGGAGCCAAGAGCAGGAGGCGGAGCCAAACACAATGCAGGAGGCGGATCCAAGAGCAGGAGGCGGAGCCAAGCACATAAATGCGGGGGCGGAGCCAAGTGCAGAGATGCAGGAGGCGGAGCCAAGTGTAGAAATGAAGGAGGTGGAGCCAAGAGCTGGAAGCGGAGCCAAGGGCAGAAATGCAGGAGGCGGAGCCAAGAGCAGGAGTAGAACCGCAAGGAGCGGAGCCAGGTAGAACCGCAAGGAACGGAGCAAGGTAGAACCACAAAAAGCGGAGCCACAGAGCAGGGCCACAGAGTGCAGAACTGAGAGCAGAGCAAAGTGAGAGTACAGAGCAAAACCACAGAGTGCAGAGCAAGGCCACAGAATGCAGAGCAAGGAGCAAAGCAAGGTTGCAGAGAGTGGAGCTGAAAGCAGAGCAAAGCAAGACACAGAGTGCAGAGCAGAGCAAAGCTAGATACAGAGTGCAGAGCAAAGCAAGACACAGAGTACGCACAGCAGAGAAAGCAAACCAAGACAGGGATATAAACGGACACAGGAACAGGACTAGGCTAAGAAAAAGTCAGGAACAGGGAGGCACAGAGACATGGACACAAGCCAGGGTACGACGCCCCTCTGGGTGGCGGACATAGGCCAGGGTATGAAGCCCCACTGGGTGGCTACACAAGGACATAAGCCAGGGTACTAAGCCCCACTGGGTGGCTACACAAGACACAGACCAGAATACAACGCCCCCCTGGGTGGCGGACACAAGAGTTCAAGAGACAGGGCCTGGCACCTCAGAACTGACTGAGGGAGTAAGTTGCACAGGCCCCCACCAATAGGTGAGGATGTCTTAAATACAGCAAGCCTCATGGCGATTGGCCGGGGACACCTTAGCAAGGTGCACACAGTCTCAATAAGACACAGGAGTTTGCCGGCGCCACCCCCCTATGCACACAGAGCATGCACAGAGCAAACAGCAGACATGAGGCACACAGCATGGAGCTGGCAGCAGAGAGAAGTCACAACAAGGCCCAGGGAAGTGAGTTGAGTGTAATGCAGGTGAGGGATGAGAGGCCATGCAGTGATGCCAGCAGGGTTGTTACAGACGACATACTCCAAGATCAGAATGTTGCGATGGAGGATGAGGAGGAAGAGAGGGTGTAAGAACTGGTGTAGAGGTGAAGGAAACCCTGATGGAACTAGGCGTCGGTAGCATGTTTGTCTTCCCAGGGTCTGACTCGGTCCCGGCCTTGACAAGGCTCACCAAGTGTGCCGCTAGGCAAATGTATTGTCACTGGCCAGAATCACTTGTCCACATGACAGTCATTAGATGGGCCTTTTTCAGTAACTGCACTGGTCAGGGCATGGGTGATGTTATGGGACACATGCTGGTCTAAGGTGGTGACAACACACTGGGAAAAATAGTGGAGACTTGGGTCCGAGTTCCGAGGGATGACCACCGCCATGAGATTGTGGAAAGCCTCAGTGTCCACAAGCCTAAGCGGCAACCTTTCCAGGCCAAGCAGCCTGGAAATGTGTTTGCTTAGTGTATTTGGCCTGTGAGTGAGTGGCTGGGTAGTTCTCCTTGCTTTGCAAGGCCTAGTGTAGGGACAGCTGAATGCTGCACTGGCACAAAGAATGGAACATGGTTGCTGAAGGTGCTTGCGAATGTGCAACAACAGATGCAGGGGGAGGCATCCACACGTGCGTCCTAGACAGGGAATTCGCAAGCACATAGTACAGGGCAAGAGACAGAGGTGTCACCTACAGTCACTGATTATGGATCCAGGTGTTTGGCTCACCTAGTCGGGTACTATGATGACATGTGCCTGAGCATGGTGGTGGTGGTCAGGCTGGTAGTGGTCACGCCTCTACTGATCTTGGTATGGCACAGGTTGGAAATGATCACTTTTTTATCATCTCCACTTTCTTTTAAAAAGTGCCAGACTGGGGAACACCTAACAGGCGGCTCTCACTAAAAAATCTTAGGGTCATCCTACGGCCCTGGCTCCAAATTTTTAGAGGGTCATCTGCGGCCCTCACTCAAAATCTTTAGAGGGTAAAGAGGCAGCCCTCGCTCCAAATCTTTTAGAGGGTTAAAAGGCGTTCTTTTCTCAAAATATTGAGAGGGTAAACAGGTGGCCATCGCTCAAAATATTGAGAGGGTAAACAGGCAGCGATTGTTCTAAATTGTTAGAGGGTCACCGTACGACATTCGATCTTAATTTTTCCAGAGTGTTTATGGTGCCCTCTTTCATAAATTTTACAGGATGTATATGAGGCCTAACTCTACAATTCTTTTACAAATATATATATATATATATATATACCCTTCAGGGGTGAATGTTTTTCAGCCCTTACAATTAATGCATAGGCTTTATGAGTCTAGGAGTCCCACTACCTAACAATTTTAACAGAATGTGTATGAGCCCTCTGCTATGTCTAATAAGTATTAGGGACCTCTTCCTTCTAATTTTTGGCAGCTCCTCTACTGTCCGCATAGGCTTTGTGAGTTTTAGAGTCCGTCCTTCATAAATTAGCAGGATGTGTCTGAATATATCAAACACACCGCAGCCCAGATAAGGCAGGAAGATGTTACAATTACATTTACCGGTGACTACTGGGGGGCGCAGTGTTATTTGCCCATCAACTATGTCAACTACTGTGGTCATATGCGATGGGGAAACACGGTGAGAGATGGCCTGGTTATTAAGGCTATGTTCATATGTAACAAAGTGGCACGGGGTGGTAGTCATGGCCGAGTCCATCAAACAACAGTCAGTGAGCACTCTGGCCCCTTGTACATGAAATAACACATGGAGTCCCAGTCCTGCAGTACAGTCAGTTACCTTCATCACACGCTCACTTCAGTTGCCAGGGATCAGTCTCTGGAAACACCACAGGACAGAGTTCTATTCCAACTGAAGAAGCTTTACTGAACACGGTGCAAATAAGACAATGGTCCCTGCGCTTTCTCTGTGACTTCAGTAAGCTGCACAACACCAGTTCCTGCCTTGGTCCCGAACCCTGTACTTCTCCTGGGGACGATTCTGCAGAGCCAGTGTCTATTTTCGCTGACCATCAGCCTGCGGCAGCTCTTTTCTCCCCTTGTACGGGGGATCTTCAGTCCACACTATGGTGCAGGTCTCCCTCTGGGCAAGCCTGCCTGGGCTCTACTGTAAGAGCAGGAAGTCCCTTCCCTAAAGGTACCGTCACACTAAGCGACGCTGCAGCGATACCGAAAACGATCCGGGTCGCTGTTTGGTCGCTGGAGAGCTGTCACACAGACAGTTCTCCAGCGACCAACGATCCCGAGGTCCCCGGTAACCAGGGTAAACATCGGGTTACTAAGCGCAGGGCCGTGCTTAGTAACCCGATGTTTACCCTGGTTACCATCCTAAAAAGTAAAAAAACAAACGCTACATACTTACCTACCGCTGTCTGTCCTCGGCGCTCTGCTTCTCTGGTCTGGCTGTGAGCGCCGGGCAGCCGGAAAGCAGAGCGGTGACGTCACCGCTCTGCTTTCCAGCCGCTGTGCTCACAGCCAGACCAGAGAAGCAGAGCGCCGGGGACAGACAGCGGTAGGTAAGTATGTAGCGGTTGTTTTTTTTACTTTAACGATGGTAACCAGGGTAAACATCGGGTTACTAAGCGCCGCCCTGCGCTTAGTTACCCGATGTTTACCCTGGTTACCAGCGAAGACATCGCTGAATCGGTGTCACACACGCCGATCCAGCGATGTCCACGGGAGATCCAGCGACCAAATAAAGTTCTGGACTTTCTTCCCCGACCAGCGACAGCACAGCAGGGGCCTGATCGCTGCTGCCTGTCACACTGGACGATATCGCTAGCGAGGACGCTGCAACGTCACGGATCGCTAGCGATATCGTCTAGTGTGACGGTACCTTTAGTCCAGAGGCTTTGCACCATTCCTCTTTAAACTTCTCCCAACTAGTTAACCCTTAACTCTCTATCTCTAAATCCCTATGCTAAACATGTACAAATACATGTATAATAATAATAAATACATTCACATTACAGTGTAGAACATTAAGAGAACATATACAGTACACTACACATTGCAAGAACATCAGAAAACCGTACATTTAGGATACAACATATGACAATGACATAACAGTATAAAACATTAATGAACCATCAGGGTACCGCATGTGTTCAGTTTATAGGAGACAGAAGGCAATTGAGGGTCCTCGCCACCTCCTTATACTTACATAGCATTTTTTTCATGAGTCTTATGCAAATTAAAAGCTGCTGTTTTTTTTCCTAGAAAAAAAAACAACCACATCCATCAGGATATCTCAGCCCAATCTCCTCAGTGCCCGGATCCCCTTCCCTGCCGCACCTCAAGCTCATTAGACATCTTTGAGCCTGTTTCAGAAGAAGAAGTTTCCAAGCTCCTCGCTTCTGCCCGGCCTACAACCTGCAATAGTGACCCCATTCCTTCACCTCTCCTGCAGTCTCTCACCAGTGGTCACCACTCACCTGACTAAAATATTTAACCTCTCTCTTTCCTCAGGTATCTTTCCCTCCTCATTTAAACATGCCATCATAACCCCTTTACTTAAAAAGCCATCCCTGGACCAGAACTGCACGGCTAACTACAGACCTGTCTCTAACCTTTCCTTCATCTCTAAACTCCTGGAACGCTTGGTCCACTCCCGTCTTTCCCGCTATCTCTCGGATAACTCTCTTCTCGACCCCTTACAATCTGGTTTCCGCTCTTTACACTCCAGTCAAACTGCCCTCACTAAAGTCTCTAATGATCTAATAACAGCTAAATCCAAAGGTCATTGCTCTCTGCTGATTCTCCTGGATCTCTCTGCCGCATTTGACACTGTGGATCACCAGCTCCTTCTCACTATGCAATATGCTGAAAAAAAAAAAGACTAAATAGCCACAGCCAGCTCACCGATCCACGCAGGTGCACGGAACTTCATCTCGGACCAGGATGAGTGAATAGCAGAAGGAATAGAAGAAAGGCGTTCCAGCTCCTTTAAAAATTTCAAAAACTGTATTTCTCCATTAAAATGCGAAACAGCAATCCTTGCCTTGGTGCGAAAATGTGAGTGCAGAGTACATGCGACGCGTTTCGATCTAAATGATCTTACTCAATGCATGATGTTTGACAAACTGCAGTGGCTATTAATATACAGATGGACCAATCTCTTCACTGATACAAGTCACATGACTCATTACCACAGGTCCTATACATGTGAACTCCACTGCAGCTGCAAGAGATGAACAAACAAATAAGCCAAGGTAACACAACATACTTAACCCCTTCCCGACCCATGACGCCACGTAGGCGTCATGAAAGTCGGTGCCATTCCGACCCATGACGCCTATGCGGCGTCATGGAAAGATCGCGTCCCTGCAGATCGGGTGAAAGGGTTAACTCCCATTTCACCCGATCTGCAGGGACAGGGGGAGTGGTAGTTTAGCCCAGGGGGGGTGGCTTCACCCCCTCGTGGCTACGATCGCTCTGATTGGCTGTTGAAAGTGAAACTGCCAATCAGAGCGATTTGTAATATTTCACCTATTATAACGGGTGAAATATTACAATCCAGCCATGGCCGATGCTGAAATATCATCGGCCATGGCTGGAAATACTAGTGTGCCCCCACCCCACCCCACCGATCGCCCCCCCAGCCCTCCGATCTGGCCGGTACACTGCTCCGGCTCCCCTCCGTCCAGTGCTCCGCTCCCCCCCGTGCTCTTGTCCGCTCCCCCCGTGCTCCAATCACCCCCCCCGTGCTCCAATCACCCCCCCTGCACTCCGATCCACCCCCCCCGGTGCTCCGTTCCACCCCCCCGTGCTCCATTCCAGCCCCCCCGTGCTCCGTTCCACGCCCCCAGTGCTCCGTTCCACCCCTCCCGCACTCCGATTCCCCCCCCGTGCTCCGATCCCCCCCCGTGGTCCCCCCCCACCCCATCATACTTACCGATCCAGCTGGGGTCCCGTCCGTCTTCTCCCTGGGCGCCGCCATCTTCCAAAATGGCGGGCGCATGCGCAGTGCGCCCGCCGAATCTGCCGGCCGGCAGATTCGTTCCAAAGTGCATTTTGATCACTGAGATAGATTATATCTCAGTGATCAAAATAAAAAAAATAATAAATGACCCCCCCCCCTTTGTCACCCCCATAGGTAGGGACAATAAAAAAATAAAGAAATTTTTTTTTTTCCACTAATGTTAGAATAGGGTTAGGGTTAGGGTTAGGGTTAGGGTTAGGGCTAGGGGTAGGGGTAGGGGTAGGGTTAGGGGTAGGGTTAGGGTTAGGGCTAGGGTTAGGGTTAGGGCTAGGGTTAGGGTTTCAGTATGTGCACACGTATTCTGGTCATCTGCGGATTTTTCCGCTGCGGATTTGATAAATCCGCAGTGCTAAACCGCTGCGGATTTACCGCGGTTTTTCTACGCATTTCACTGCGGTTTTACAACTGCGATTTTCTATTTGAAAGAAGTGACATGCTGCGGAATGTAAACCGCTGCGTTTCCGTGCAGTTTTTCCGCAGCATGGGCACAGCGATTTTTGTTTCCCGTAGGTTTACATTGAACTGTAAACTCATGGGAAACTGCTGCGGATCCGCAGCGTTTTCCGCAGCGTGTGCACATACCTTTAGAATTAGGCTATGTGCACACGGTGCGGATTTGGCTGCGGATCCGCAGCAGTGTTCAATCAGGTTTACAGTACCATGTAAACATATGAAAAACCAAATCCGCTGTGCCCATGGTGCGGAAAATACCGCGCGGGAACGCTGCGTTGTATTTTCCGCAGCATGTCAATTCTTTGTGCGGATTCCGCAGCGTTTTACACCTGTTCCTCAATAGGAATCCGCAGGTGAAATCCGCACAAAAAACACTGGAAATCCGCATAAAAATCCGCAGGTAAAACGCAGTGCCTTTTACCCACGGATTTTTCAAAAATGGTGCGAAAATATCTCACACGAATCCGCAACATGGGCACATAGCCTTAGGGTTAGGGTTGGAATTAGGGTTGTGGTTATGGTTAGGGGTGTGTTGGGGTTAGGGTTGTGGTTAGGGTTGTGTTTAGGGTTATAGCTACAGTTGGGATTAGGGTTAGGGGTGTGTTGGGGTTAGTGTTGGAGGTAGAATTGAGAGGTTACCACTGTTTAGGCACATCAGGGGTCTCCAAACGCAACATGGCGCCACCATTGATTCCAGCCAATCTCGTATTCAAAAAGTCAAATGGTGCTCCCTCACTTCCGAGCCCTGACGTGTGCCCAAACAGTGGTTTACCCCCACATATGGGGTACCAGCATACTCAGGACAAACTGCGCAACAATTACTGGGGTCCAATTTCTCCTGTTACCCTTGTGAATCAAAAAAAATGCTTGCTAAAACATAATTTTTGAGGAAAGAAAAATGATTTTTTATTTTCACGGCTCTGCGTTGTAAACGTCTGTGAAGCACTTGGGGGTTCAAAGTGCTCACCACATATCTAGATAAGTTCCTTGGGGGGTCTAATTTCTAAAATGGGGTCACTTGTGGGGGTTTCTACTGTTTAGGCACACCAGGGGCTCTGCAAACGCAACGTGACACCCGCAGACCATTCCATCAAAGTCTGCATTTCAAAAGTCACTACTTCCCTTCTGAGCCCCGACGTGTGCCCAAACAGTGGTTTACCCCCTCTCATGGGGTATCAGCGTACTCAGGAGAAACTGGACAACAACTTTTGGGGTCCAATTTCTCCTGTAACCCTTGGGAAAATAAAAAATTCTGGGCTAAATAATTATTTTTGAGGAAAGAAAACGTATTTATTATTTTCACGGCTCTGCATTATAAACTTCTATGAAGCACTTGGGGGTTCAAAGTGCTCACCACACATCTAGATAAGTTCCTTTCGGGGTCTAGTTTCCAAAATGGGGTCACTTGTGGGGGGTTTCTACTGTTTAGGCACATCAGGGGCTCTGCAAACGCAACGTGACGCCCGCAGAGCATTCCATCAAAGTCTGCATTTCAAAACGTCACTACTTCAATTCCAAGCCCCGGCATGTGCCCAAACAGTAGTTTACCCCCACATATGGGGTATCACCGTACTCAGGAGAAACTGGACAACAAATATTGGGGTCAAATTTCTCCTGTTACCCTTGGGAAAATTAAAAAATTCTGGGCTAAATAATTATTTTTGAGGAAAGAAAACATATTTATTATTTTCACGGCTCTGCATTATAAACTTCTATGAAGCGCTTGGGGGTTCAAAGTGCTCACCACACATCTAGATAAGTTCCTTTCGGGGTCTAGTTTCCAAAATGCGGTCATTTGTGGGGGGTTTCTACTGTTAAGCCACATCAGGGGCTCTGCAAACGCAACGTGACGCCCACAGAGCATTCCATCAAAATCTGCATTTCAAAACGTCACTACTTCACTTCCGAGCCTCGGCATGTGCCCAAACAGTGGTTTACCCCCACATATGGGGTATCAGCGTACTCAGGAGAAACTGGACAACAACTTTTGGGGTCCAGTTTCTTCTGTAACCCTTGGGAAAATAAAAAATTCTGGGCTAAATAATTATTTTTGAGGAAAGAAAACGTATTTATTATTTTCACGGCTCTGCATTATAAACTTCTATGAAGCACTTGGGGGTTCAAAGTGCTCACCACACATCTAGATAAGTTCCTTTGGGGGTCTAGTTTCCAAAATGGGGTCGCTTGTGGGGGGTTTCTACTGTTAAGCCACATCAGGGGCTCTGCAAACACAACGTGACGCCCACAGAGCATTCCATCAAAGTCTGCATTTCAAAACGTCACTACTTCACTTCCGAGCCCCGGCATGTGCCCAAACAGTGATTTACCCCCACATATGGGGTATCACCGTACTCAGGAGAAGCTGGACAACAACTTTTGGGGTCAAATTTCTCCTGTTACCCTTGGGAAAATAAAAAATTGCGGGCTAAAAGATCATTTTTGAGAAAATAATTTTTTTTTTTTTCATGGCTCTGCGTTATAAACTTCTGTGAAGCACTTGGGGGTTCAAAGTCCTCACCACACATCTAGATTAGTTCCTTTGGGGGTCTAGTTTCCAAAATGGTGTCATTTCTGGGGGATCTCCAATGTTTAGGCACACAGGGGCTCTCCAAACGTGACATGGTGTCCGCTAATGATTGGAGCTAATTTTCCATTTAAAAAGCCAAATGGCGTGCCATCCCTTCCGAGCCCTGCCGTGCGCCCAAACAGTGGTTTACCCCCACATATTGGGTATCTGCGTACTCAGGACAAACAGGACAACAATATTTGGGGTCCAATTTCTCCTATTATCCTTGGCAAAATAGGAAATTCCAGGCTAAAAAATCATTTTTGAGGAAAGAAAAATTATTTTTTATTTTCATGGCTCTGCGTTATAAACTTCTGTGAAGCACCTGGGGGTTTAAAGTGCTCAATATGCATCTAGATAAGTTCCTTGGGGGGTCTAGTTTCCAAAATGGGGTCACTTGTGGGGGAGCTCCAATGTTTAGGCACACAGGGGCTCTCCAAACGCGACATGGTGTCCGCTAACAATTGGAGCTAATTTTCCATTCAAAAAGTCAAATGGCGCGCCTTCCCTTCCGAGCCCTGCCGAGTGCCCAAACAGTGGTTTACCCCCACATATGAGGTATCGACGTACTCGGGAGAAATTGCCCAACAAATTTTATGATCCATTTTACCCTACTGCCCATGTGAAAATGAAAAAATTGAGGCGAAAATAATTTTTTTGTGAAAAAAAAGTACTTTTTCATTTTTACAGATCAATTTGTGAAGCACCTGAGGGTTTAAAGTGCTCACTAGGCATCTAAATAAGTTCCTTGGGGGGTCTAGTTTCCAAAATGGGGTCACTTGTGGGGGAGCGCCAATGTTTAGGCACACAGGAGCTCTCCAAACGCGACATGGTGTCCGCTAACGATGGAAATAATTTTTCATTCAAAAAGTCAAATGGCGCTCCTTCCCTTCCGAGCCTTACCATGTGCCCAAACAGTGGTTTACCCCCACATGTGAGGTATTGGTGTACTCAGGAGAAATTGCCCAACACATTTTAGGATCCATTTTATCCTGTTGCCCATGTGAAAATGAAAAAATTGAGGCTAAAAGAATTTTTTTGTGAAAAAAAAGTACTTTTTCATTTTTACGGATTAATTTGTGAAGCACCTGGGGATTCAAAGTGCTCACTATGCATCTAGATAAGTTCCTTGGGGCGTCTAGTTTCCAAAATGGGGTCACTTGTGGGGGAGCTCCAATTTTTAGGCACACGGGGGCTCTCCAAACGTGACATGGTGTCCGCTAAAGAGTGCAGCCAATTTTTGATTCAAAAAGTCAAATGGCGCTCCTTCCCTTCCAAGCCCTGCCGTGCGCCCAAACAGTGGTTTACCCCCACATATGAGGTATCAGCGTACTCAGGACAAATTGGACAACAACTTTCGTGGTTCAGTTTCTCCTTTTACCATTGGGAAAAATAAAAAAATTGTTGCTAAAAGATAATTTTTGTGACTAAAAAGTTAAATGTTCATTTTTTCCTTCCATGTTGCTTCTGCTTCTGTGAAGCACCTGAAGGGTTAATAAACTTCTTGAATGTGGTTTTGAGCACCTTGAGGGGTGCAGTTTTTAGAATGGTGTCACTTTTGGGTATTTTCAGCCATATAGACCCCTCAAACTGACTTCAAATGTGAGGTGGTCCCTAAAAAAAATGGTTTTGTAAATTTCGTTGTAAAAGTGACAAATCGCTGGTCAAATTTTAACCCTTATAACTTCCTAACAAAAAAAAATGTTGTTTCCAAAATTGTGCTGATGTAAAGTAAACATGTGGGAAATGTTATTTATTAACTATTTTGTGTCACATATCTCTCTGGTTTAACAGAATAAAAATTCAAAATGTGAAAATTGCGAAATTTTCAAAATTTTCGCCAAATTTCCGTTTTTATCACAAATAAACGCAGAATTTATTGACCTAAATTTACCACTAACATGAAGCCCAATATGTCACGAAAAAACAATCTCAGAACCGCTAGGATCCGTTGAAGCGTTCCTGAGTTATTACCTCATAAAGGGACACTGGTCAGAATTGCAAAAAACGGCAAGGTCTTTAAGGTCAAAATAGGCTGGGTCATGAAGGGGTTAAAAAATGTAGATACACAATAATAAAAACAATGATACAATAAGTAACTAGCAGTAATGATACATGATCTCATTTTTACGATTTAGACCAAATGGGTGTCTTGTTCCCAAATTGAAAATCCAGAATGCTTCTCTGGTCAGAAGCCGTCTTTTGACATCTCCACCTCGCTGTGATAAATTAATATGCTCTATGCCCTGGATTGTCATGGTAGATGTATTCCCTTCATGGTGCACATTAAAATGCTTGGCGACAGCTGATATATTTTTACTAGCGATGTCATTTCTTCCTAAGTCCCTTAAGTGTTCAGATATCCTAGTCTTCAGCTTTCTGGTCGTGCAGCCTATATACGCTGCATTGCATTCAGTGCAATCGATTTTATAAACCACGTTCTTAGTGTGACAATTAATGAAACTTTTTATGTGATAGGTTTGGGTTTTATCTCTGTTCTGGAACATATTTTTTAGCAGTGCATTACGGCAAGTGGTACAAGCGGCAACTCCACACTTATAAAAACCTTTACATTCAAGCCAGGTTTTGGAAACCGGCTATGAAGAAAAGAAACTCGGTGATAAAGAGTTGCCAATAGTGGGCGCCCTTCTCGCCACAACGTTAAGACCATCCCTAAGGATTTCAGAGAGAAAAGCATCTTCTTTTAATAAAGGTAACCTTTTCAAAATAATATTTTTTATCTCCTGAAATTGAGTGCTATACTGAAAGCACACATACGGTTTTTTCTTTCTGGCCTCTTTTTCTTTGCTTGGGTCAAAAGACTATCTCTGGGCTTACTATCCACTATTGTAGTTACTTATTGTATTATTGTTTTTATTATTGTGTATCTACATTTTTTAAGTATGTTGTGTTACCTTGGCTTATTTGTTTGTTCATCTCTTGCAGCTGCAGTGGAGTTCACATGTATAGGACCTGTGGTAATGAGTCATGTGACTTGTATCAGTGAAGAGATTGGTCCATCTGTATATTAATAGCCACTGCAGTTTGTCAAACATCATGCATTGAGTAAGATCATTTAGATCGAAACGCGTCGCATGTACTCTGCACTCACATTTTCGCACTAAGGCAAGGATTGCTGTTTCGCATTTTAATGGAGAAATAAAGTTTTTGAAATTTTTAAAGGAGCTGGAACGCCTTTCTTCTATTCCTTCTGCTATTCACTCATCCTGGTCCGAGATGAAGTTCCGTGCACCTGCGTATATCGGTGAGCTGGCTGTGGCTATTTAGTCTTTTTTTTTCAGCATATTGCATTTTCTGGACTTTGCCGTGATCTCACGATTCTTATCCTGCCATATATTATTTTTTGTGTGACTGTTAGTAGTGCAGAGCACTGAAGGGCACCATGAATAACAATGAAAGATCAGCAAAGGCTGCTCAAGTTTTTGGTGACTTCAACAGCGCCTCAGCTGTTAATTCTGATTTTTCCTTGCACATGTCGGAATTAGAAAAACTCTCCAAACAAGAGATGCGAATTTGGTGGAATAATACTACACTACATAATTATCTGGCAAAAGAGATGATCCCACGGGGCTTAAGAATAAAAAAGTCTCCACCACGATCTATTCTGAAGACTTTCAGAAAGAATGGAACCAGGTACTGACGAATTGCTCATTGAATCTGATGAGACTGCTAATAAAAAATGAGGAACTGAAATTGGGTGAAATACAAAAGAACATTGAGGAACTAAATATCACCCTTGATAAATTCAGGGATTCCTCACATTTCGAATCCTCGTTAAAAATAATGAAGAATAATATCAGCATGCTTGAAACTGAAATCATGGATCGTAAAAAACGGAAATTCGAGAGAGATCTCAAAGATTATGCCTCGGATAAAGTTTATGAGTGGGGTCAGTGGGACAGAAATTATAAATCCCCGAGATCCATTTTACAAACCAGCTCAGCTCATAGAAAACCGACCAATAAATCGCAGGTGGGCTTTATATCGTCAGATGCCGAATCAACGGATACAAATATCAGTACATCAGATATATCCCTGGAAAATAACACGTGGGAGAACAGGAGGACATCATACAAACCGTCAAAAAACGTAAAAGACGGGGTGGGAGAAAGCATAAAAAATACACCAAGAGTGACCACCAGATATCGGAGCAGACAGAAAAAGAAATAAGATGTAATGTCATTAACCTCTCCAATTGTGAACTTACAACTGATCAATTAGATGTATTGTCCCTGGGTTTGAATTTCGTGCCGGACAATGAATTTAATTTATTTATGACTATTATGGACGTTAATAAGTTTATACGAAATCTTACCATAAAAAAAACATTTCTCCAACAGTGAAGAGGAGAGAGTCTCAGAAACGCAAAGACAAGAGGAAAATGAGTTTGCACATTTGGACTTTGGCGAGCAATTAGCGCTTTCGTGTCTATTGGATTTATCGGCACAGAATGAAACGGAATTTACACATAATAAACAGACTACTCATTTTGGCACTAAAAATCCATATTTCTACCCAATTCAATCTAGGGTGGAGTGTATGGATAGGTTCCAAGATAAGATAGAAAAAGATTTGAAGGACCTCAAGGACAAAATGTCTAAAACAACATCTACTATATAAAGCTGAATGTGTATGTGTGTGTGTATGTCCGGGATTGGCATCTGCACCGTCGCAGCTACAGCCACAAAATTTTGCACAGTCACACGTCTGGACCCTGAGAGCGTCATAGGCTATATTGTGAGGTGAAATTTTAACCCCGCACGTTCCAATTCACCAAACAATTTTGCCCCTATCTACATAATGGGGAAATAGTGTAAGGAAAAGTGTTGGAGGCGTCGAAGCTACAGAAACAAAATTTTGCACAGTCACACGTCTGGACCCTGAGAGCGTCATAGGCTATGTTGTGAGGTGAAATTTTAACCCCGCGCTTTCCAATTCACCAAACAATTTTGCCCCTATCTACATAATGGGGAAAAAGTCAAATGAAAAGTGTTGGAGGCGTCGCAGCTACAGCCACAAAATTTTGCACAGTCACACGTCTGGACCCAAGAGCGTCATAGGCTATGTTGTGAGGTGAAATTTTAACTCTGCGCTTTCCAATTCACCAAACTATTTTTCCCCTATCTACATAAAGGGGAAAAGTGAAAGGAAAAGTGTAGGAGGCAAATTGACAGCTGCCATATGTGAACAAGGGGGATTTAAAGAATGAGAGCGATGGCGCCAAAGAGTATATACCGTACAGTTGCTAAGGCGGGGCCCCGACATGGGATACTCACCACACACGGGGATATGAACACACACACAAAATGCGCCACACACTACCACGTGCTTGAACACATATACCACCCTCAGCACACATTTCACCACACATACACCAACCTCGCCACATAAAAGTCGAAACACAAAAGTCGCCACTCAAAACTCGCCACGCGCAAAACTCGCCACATGCAAAAACTAGGCTCACGCAAAACTCGCCACAAGTGCAAAACTCACCTCATGGAAAACTCGCCACACGCAAAACTTGCACACGCGGAAAAATTGCCATATGCACAAAATTTGCAACACATGCAAAAGTTGCCTCACACAAAACTTGCACATACTCAAAAGGCACCAGACATAAAACTCACCACGCGCAAAACTCGCCATGCGCAAAACTTGCTGCACACAACTTGCTACACTAACCTGTTACATGCAACTCGACACACAAAAAGTTGCTACACGCATGTTGCCACACAAAACTCATCTCACAAAAGTCGCTACATGCATGTCGCAACACACAACTCAACACACACAACTTGACAAACGAAACTCGCTCTAAAACACACACAAGTCTGGTATTATCCTTCAAAAATAAAAATCTGATTAATAAGCAGACAAACTACAAGAGCAACAAATGTACCATATAGGAAAGACAGCAGCTGTCAGTCACATGGCCTGTCTATTATGTGTATGTGTGAGCTAATATATACTGCCAGGGGGAGGGCTTCCTGTTGGCTGGGGATTTATCAGGTTGCCAATTTAGCTTACAAATACTGAGGTAAAAATACTGAGCAAATAACGTGTTAACGAGTTCTAATACAGGAGATCACACAGGTATATACTATATACAGGGGAGATGACACACAGATATATACTATATACAGGAGAGATAACACACAGGTATATACTATATAGAGGAGGAGATGACATACAGGTACATACTATATACAGGGGAGATGACATACAGGTATATACTATATACAGGAGCAGATTACCTACAGGTATATACTAAATGCAGGAGGAGATGACACACAGGTATATACTATATACAGGAGCAGATTACCTACAGGTATATACTATATACAGGAGGAGATGACATACAGGTATATACTATATACAGGGGAGATGACACACAGCAGGTATATACTATATACAGGGGAGTTGACATACAGGTATATACTATATAGAGGAGGAGATGACATACAGGTACATACTATATACAGGAGGAGATGACATACAGGTATATACTATATACAGGAGCAGATTACCTACAGGTATATACTAAATGCAGGAGGAGATGACACACAGGTATATACTATATACAGGAGCAGATTACCTACAGGTATATACTATATACAGGAGGAGATGACATACAGGTATATACTATATACAGGGGAGATGACACACAGCAGGTATATACTATATACAGGGGAGTTGACATACAGGTATATACTATATACAGGAGATGACATACAGGTGTATACTATATATAAGGGAGATTACAAACATGTATATACTGAGGTGAAAATGAAAAGGTGTGAGTGCAAAATGAGAGGAGTGAGGGATAATAGTGTAGTGATAGGAAAATGACAGATGTGAGGTCGAAATGACAAGTGTTAGGGGGGAATGAGAGGAGTGAGGGAGAAAATGAGAGGTGTGAGGGAGAAAATGAGAGATGTGAGGGGAAAAATGAGAGGCGTGATGGGAAAATAAGAGAAGTGACGTGCTATAACTAACCACAGATATTTACTTTGCCCAGGCAACGCCGGGCTCTTCAGCTAGTATAAAAATAAAACTAATAATCTCACATATAAACAAAAGAAAGCTCTTACAGAATTGAAAAACAAAAAAGAGATAATTATAAAAAAAAGTGACAAAGGGGGCATGATAGTCGTTATGAACAAAAATGATTATAAAGATAAAATGTTGGAACTACTAACGGACGATGTAACATATGGTAAAATGAGGGGAAATCCATCAAAGAGATATAATGAGGAAATTAACATCATCATAAATGAAGGCTTGAGCCTAGGTATCCTCAGTAAAAAACAAGCAGATTATCTATATGTTCCCCATCCTAAAATGCCCATACTATATGGTTTGCCTAAAGTACACAAAGGGGTGGGTTTACCAGCAATGAGACCCATAGTTTCGGGCATAGGCTCAATGAATGAGCATTTGGGCTCATCTCCACTTGTGTGAGAAAAAAACGGTCCGATTTACGGACCGAAAAAACTGATGTAACGTCTGCGAGTGCCATGCGAGTGTCATGCGAGTGTGATGCGATTTTTTTTTTTCGCAACATCCGTATGACATCCGTATTGCTGTCCGATTTTTACGCACGGGTCTCCTTAGAAAAGCCGGCAATTCAGCGCAGAGTACAGTAAAATCACACTGACAGGTTAGATTAGAGTAGATATATACACATAGAATAGGTATATATACATATATATATGTCAGGGAGACACCTATATATATATATTTATATTTAATGCAGCGCGAGACAGCTTTAAAGCTGGTAATTCAATTACCGGCTTTTGCTTTCTCCTTCCTAAACCCGACATGATATGAGACCTGGTTTACATACAGTAAACCATCTCATATCACCATTTTTTTTGCATATTCCACACTACTAATGTTAGTAGTGTGTATATGCAAAATTTGGCCGTTGTAGCTATTATATTTAAGGGTTAAATGGCGGAAAAAATTGGCGTGGGCTTCCGCACAATTTTCTCCGCCAGAGTAGTAAAGCCAGTGACTGAGGGCAGATATTAATAGCCTAGAGAGGGTCCACGGTTATTGGCCCCCCCTGGCTAAAAACACCTGCCCCCAGCCACCCCAGAACAGGCACATCTGGAAGATGCGCCTTGTTATGAAAGGCAATTCAGAATCACAATGGACATGGAGGTCAGAGCACATACAGTGAACTGACAATAACCCAAAATAATAGAACGAGCTCTGAGACGTGGGAACTCTGCAGACCGCAATCCCTAAGCCTATCAAACCACACTAAAGGTAGCCGTGGAGCGCTCCTGACCAGAACCTAGGCGCCTCGTCACAGCCTGAGAAACTAGCTAATCCTGAAGATAGATAAATAAGCCTACCTTGCCTCAGAGAAATTCCCCAAAGGAAAAGGCAGCCCCCCACATATAATGACTGTGAGTAAGATGAAAACACAAACATAGAGATGAAACAGATTTAGCAAAGTGAGGCCCGACTAGCTGAACAGAACGAGGATAGGGAAGATAACTTTGCGGTCAGCACAAAAACCTATAAAAAACCACGCAGAGGGGACAAAAAGACCCTCCGCACCGACTAACGGTACGGAGGTGGTCCCTCTGCGTCTCAGAGCTTCCAGCAGGCGAGAAAAACCAATAAAGCAAGCTGGACAGAAAAATAGCAACAAAATAACATAAGCAAAACTTAGCTTTGCAGAGCAGCAGGCCACAGGAATGATCCAGGGAAAAAACAAGTCCCACACTGAAACATTGACAGGAAGCATAGATCAAAGCATCAGGTGGAGTTAAGTAGAGAAGAAGCTAACGAGCTCACCAGATCACCTGAGGGAGGAAACTCAGAAGCTGCAGTACCACTTTCCTCCACAAACGGAAGATCCCAGAGAGAATCAGCCGAAGTACCACTTGTGACCACAGGAGTGAAGTCTGCCACAGAATTCACAACAGTACCCCCCCCCCCTTGAGGAGGGGTCACCGAACCCTCACCAGAGCCCCCAGGCCGACCAGGATGAGCCACATGAAAGGCACGAACAAGATCGGGAGCATGGACATCAGAGGCAAAAACCCAGGAATTATCCTCCTGAGCATAACCCTTCCATTTAACCAGATACTGGAGTTTCCGTCTTGAAACACGAGAATCCAAAATCTTCTCCACAATATACTCCAATTCCCCCTCCACCAAAACCGGGGCAGGAGGCTCAACAGATGGAACCATAGGTGCCACGTATCTCCGCAACAATGACCTATGGAATACGTTATATATGGAAAAAGAATCTGGAAGGGTCAGACGAAAAGACACAGGATTAAGAACCTCAGAAATCCTATACGGACCAATAAAACAAGGTTTAAACTTAGGAGAGGAAACCTTCATAGGAATATGACGAGAAGATAACCAAACCAGATCCCCAACACGAAGTCGGGGACCCACACGGCGTCTGCGATTAGCGAAAAGTTGAGCCTTCTCCTGGGACAAGGTCAAATTGTCCACTACCTGAGTCCAAATCTGCTGCAACCTGTCCACCACAGTATCCACACCAGGACAGTCCGAAGACTCAACCTGTCCAGAAGAGAAACGAGGATGGAACCCAGAATTGCAGAAAAACGGTGAAACCAAGGTAGCCGAGCTGGCCCGATTATTAAGGGCGAACTCAGCCAAAGGCAAAAAAGACACCCATTCATCCTGATCAGCAGAAACAAAGCACCTCAGATATGTTTCCAAGGTCTGATTGGTTCGCTCGGTCTGGCCATTAGTCTGAGGATGGAAAGCCGAGGAAAAAGACAAGTCAATGCCCATCCTACCACAAAAGGCTCGCCAAAACCTCGAAACAAACTGGGAACCTCTGTCAGAAACAATATTCTCTGGAATGCCATGCAAACGAACCACATGCTGGAAGAACAAAGGCACCAAATCAGAGGAGGAAGGCAATTTAGACAAGGGTACCAGATGGACCATCTTAGAAAAGCGATCACAGACCACCCAAATGACCGACATCTTTTGAGAAACGGGAAGGTCAGAAATAAAATCCATAGAGATATGTGTCCAAGGCCTCTTCGGGACCGGCAAGGGCAAAAGCAACCCACTGGCACGAGAACAGCAGGGCTTAGCCCGAGCACAAATCCCACAGGACTGCACAAAAGCCCGCACATCCCGCGACAGAGAGGGCCACCAAAAGGATCTAGCCACTAACTCTCTGGTACCAAAGATTCCAGGATGACCAGCCAACACCGAACAATGAAGTTCAGAGATAACTCTATTCGTCCACCTATCAGGGACAAACAGTTTCTTCGCTGGGCAACGATCAGGTTTATTAGCCTGAAATTTTTGCAGCACCCGCCGCAAATCAGGGGAGATGGCAGACACAATTACTCCTTCCTTGAGGATACCCGCCGGCTCAGATAAACCCGGAGAGTCGGGTACAAAACTCCTAGACAGAGCATCCGCCTTCACATTTTTAGAGCCCGGAAGGTACGAAATCACAAAGTCAAAACGGGCAAAAAACAACGACCAACGAGCCTGTCTAGGATTCAAGCGCTTGGCAGACTCGAGATAAGTCAAGTTCTTATGATCAGTCAATACCACCACGCGATGCTTAGCTCCTTCAAGCCAATGACGCCACTCCTCGAATGCCCACTTCATGGCCAGCAACTCTCGGTTGCCCACATCATAATTACGCTCAGCAGGCGACAACTTCCTGGAAAAGAAAGCGCATGGTTTCATCACTGAGCAACCAGAACCTCTCTGCGACAAAACAGCCCCTGCTCCAATCTCAGAAGCATCAACCTCGACCTGGAACGGAAGAGAAACATCTGGTTGACACAACACAGGGGCAGAAGAAAAACGACGCTTCAACTCTTGAAAAGCTTCCACAGCAGCAGAAGACCAATTGACCACATCAGCACCCTTCTTGGTCAAATCGGTCAACGGTTTAGCAATACTAGAAAAATTGCAGATGAAGCGACGATAAAAATTAGCAAAGCCCAGGAACTTTTGCAGACTTTTCAGAGATGTCGGCTGAGTCCAATCATGGATGGCCTGGACCTTAACAGGATCCATCTCGATAGTAGAAGGGGAAAAGATGAACCCCAAAAATGAAACCTTCTGCACACCAAAGAGACACTTTGATCCCTTCACAAACAAAGAATTAGCACGCAGGACCTGAAAAACCGTTCTGACCTGCTTCACATGAGACTCCCAATCATCCGAGAAGATCAAAATGTCATCCAAGTACACAATCAGGAATTTATCCAGGTACACTCGGAAGATGTCATGCATAAAGGACTGAAACACTGATGGAGCATTGGCAAGTCCGAACGGCATCACGAGATACTCAAAATGACCCTCGGGCGTATTAAATGCAGTTTTCCACTCATCACCTTGCTTAATTCGCACCAGATTATACGCACCACGAAGATCTATCTTTGTGAACCAACTAGCCCCCTTAATCCGAGCAAACAGATCAGATAACAATGGCAAGGGGTACTGAAATTGAACCGTGATCTTATTAAGAAGGCGGTAATCTATACAAGGTCTCAGCGAACCATCCTTCTTGGCTACAAAAAAGAACCCTGCTCCTAATGGCGACGATGACGGGCGAATATGCCCCTTCTCCAGGGATTCCTTCACATAACTGCGCATAGCGGTGTGCTCAGGCACGGACAAATTAAACAATCGACCTTTTGGGAATTTACTACCAGGAATCAAATTGATAGCACAATCACAATCCCTATGCGGAGGTAGGGTATTGGACTTGGGCTCATCAAATACATCCCGGTAATCAGACAAGAACTCTGGAACCTCAGAAGGGGTGGATGATGAAATTGACAGAAATGGAACATCACCATGTACCCCCTGACAACCCCAGCTGGACACCGACATGGATTTCCAATCTAATACTGGATTATGGGCTTGTAGCCATGGCAACCCCAACACGACCACATCATGCAGATTATGCAACACCAGAAACCGAATAACCTCCTGATGTGCAGGAGCCATGCACATGGTCAGCTGGGTCCAGTATTGAGGCTTATTCTTGGCCAAAGGCGTAGCATCAATTCCTCTCAATGGAATAGGACACTGCAAGGGCTCCAAGAAAAACCCACAACGCTTAGCATATTCCAAGTCCATCAAATTCAGGGCAGCGCCTGAATCCACAAATGCCATGACAGAATATGATGACAAAGAGCAGATCAAGGTAACGGACAGAAGAAATTTTGACTGTACAGTACCAATGGTGGCAGACCTAGCGAACCGCTTAGTGCGCTTAGGACAATCAGAGATAGCATGAGTGGAATCACCACAGTAGAAACACAGACCATTCAGACGTCTATGTTCTTGCCGTTCAACTCTGGTCAAGGTCCTATCACACTGCATAGGCTCAGGTTTAAGCTCAGGTAATACCGCCAAATGGTGCACAGGTTTACGCTCACGCAAGCGTCGACCGATCTGAATGGCCAAAGACATAGACTCATTCAAACCAGCAGGCATAGGAAATCCCACCATGACATCCTTAAGGGCTTCAGAGAGACCCTTTCTGAATATTGCTGCCAGAGCAGATTCATTCCATTGAGTGAGCACTGACCACTTTCTAAATTTCTGACAATATACCTCTATCTCATCCTGAGCCTGACAAAGAGCCAGCAAATTTTTTTCTGCCTGATCCACTGAATTAGGCTCATCGTACAGCAACCCAAGCGCCAGGAAAAACGCATCGATATTACTCAATGCAGGATCTCCTGACACAAGAGAAAACGCCCAGTCCTGAGGGTCGCCGCGCAAAAAAGAAATGACGATCCTAACCTGTTGAATTGGGTCACCAGAAGAGCGAGGTTTCAAAGCCAGAAATAGTTTACAATTATTTTTGAAACTCAGAAATTTAGTTCTATCTCCAAAAAACAAATCTGGAATAGGAATTCTCGGTTCAAGCAAAGAATTCTGGACCACAAAATCTTGAATATTTTGAACTCTTGCCGTGAGCTGATCCACACATGAAGACAGACCTTTAATGTCCATTGCTACACCTGTGTCCTGAACCACCCAAATGTCTAGGGGAAAAAAAAGACAAAACACAGTGCAAAGAAAAAAAAATGGTCTCAGAACTTCTTTTTTCCCTCTATTGAGAATCATTAGCACTTTTGGCTTCCTGTACTGTTATGAAAGGCAATTCAGAATCACAATGGACATGGAGGTCAGAGCACATACAGTGAACTGACAATAACCCAAAATAATAGAACGAGCTCTGAGACGTGGGAACTCTGCAGACCGCAATCCCTAAGCCTATCAAACCACACTAAAGGTAGCCGTGGAGCGCTCCTGACCAGAACCTAGGCGCCTCGTCACAGCCTGAGAAACTAGCTAATCCTGAAGATAGAAAAATAAGCCTACCTTGCCTCAGAGAAATTCCCCAAAGGAAAAGGCAGCCCCCCACATATAATGACTGTGAGTAAGATGAAAACACAAACATAGAGATGAAACAGATTTAGCAAAGTGAGGCCCGACTAGCTGAACAGAACGAGGATAGGGAAGATAACTTTGCGGTCAGCACAAAAACCTATAAAAAACCACGCAGAGGGGACAAAAAGACCCTCCGCACCGACTAACGGTACGGAGGTGGTCCCTCTGCGTCTCAGAGCTTCCAGCAGGCGAGAAAAACCAATAAAGCAAGCTGGACAGAAAAATAGCAACAAAATAACATAAGCAAAACTTAGCTTTGCAGAGCAGCAGGCCACAGGAATGATCCAGGGAAAAAACAAGTCCCACACTGAAACATTGACAGGAAGCATAGATCAAAGCATCAGGTGGAGTTAAGTAGAGAAGAAGCTAACGAGCTCACCAGATCACCTGAGGGAGGAAACTCAGAAGCTGCAGTACCACTTTCCTCCACAAACGGAAGATCCCAGAGAGAATCAGCCGAAGTACCACTTGTGACCACAGGAGTGAAGTCTGCCACAGAATTCACAACAGCGCCTATTCTGGCACTTGGCCACTCTCTTCCCATTCCCGTGTAGCGGTGGGATATGGGGTAATGAAGGGTTAATGCCACCTTGCTATTGTAAGGTGACATTAAGCCTAATTAATAATGGAGAGGCGTCAATTATGACACCTATCCATTATTAATCCAATACTAGTAAAGGGTTAAAAAATTACACAAACACATTATTAAAAATTATTTTAATGAAATAAAAACAAAGGTTGTTGTAATATTTTATTTAACGCCCAATCCAATCACTGAAGACCCTCGATCTGTAAATAAAAAAACATAATAAACCAACAATATACATACCTTCCGCAGATCTGTAAAGTCCAACGATGTAAATCCTTCTGAAGGGGTTAAAATATTTTGCAGCCAGGAAAGCTCCCAGGCTTTCTAGGAAAGTTCCCACGATCTATGAACAGCCAGCAGAGGGCGCCTCACCGCAAATGCAGGTAAATATAGGTCATTGACCTACTTTACCTTCATTCCCTGGGGTTTTGCAGCGAGGAGTAGCGCTGCATTAGCAGAACTCCTTGCTGCAAAATATTTTAACCCCTTCAGAAGGATTTACATCGTTGGACTTTACAGATCTGCGGAAGGTATGTATATTGTTGGTTTATTATGTTTTTTTATTTACAGATCGAGGGTCTTCAGTGATTGGATTGGGCGTTAAATAAAATATTACAACAACCTTTGTTTTTATTTCATTAAAATAATTTTTAATAATGTGTTTGTGTAATTTTTTAACCCTTTACTAGTATTGGATTAATAATGGATAGGTGTCATAATTGACGCCTCTCCATTATTAATTAGGCTTAATGTCACCTTACAATAGCAAGGTGGCATTAACCCTTCATTACCCCATATCCCACCGCTACACGGGAATGGGAAGAGAGTGGCCAAGTGCCAGAATAGGCGCATCTTCCAGATGTGCCTTTTCTGGGGTGGCTGGGGGCAGGTGTTTTTAGCCAGGGGGGGCCAATAACCGTGGACCCTCTCCAGGCTATTAATATCTGACCTCAGTCACTGGCTTTACTACTCTGGCGGAGAAAATTGCGCGGGAGCCCACGCCAATTTTTTCCGCCATTTAACCCTTAAATATAATAGCTACAACGGCCAAATTTTGCATATACACACTACTAACATTAGTAGTGTGGAATATGCAAAAAAAATGGTGATATGAGATGGTTTACTGTATGTAAACCAGGTCTCATATCATGTCGGGTTTAGGAAGGAGAAAGCAAAAGCCGGTAATTGAATTAACAGCTTTAAAGCTGTCTCGCGCTGCATTAAATATAAATATATATATAGGTGTCTCCCTGACATATATATATGTATATATACCTATTCTATGTGTATATATCTACTCTAATCTAACATGTCAGTGTGATTTTACTGTACTCTGCGCTGAATTGCCGGCTTTTCTAAGGACACGGGTGCGTAAAAATCGGACAGCACTCGCATGGTGCGAGTGCTGTGCGTTTTTTTTCTCGCACCCATTGACTTGCATTGGCGAGTCTCGTCCGAGAATCTCAGCAATACGCAGCATGCTGCGATTTTTTTCTCAGCCGACACACATTTTTCTCAGTCCGATTTCGGCTGGGAAAAAAATCGCAAATGGAATGTTACCTATTGATTAACATTGGTCCGAGTGCAATCCGATTTTTTATCGGATTGCACTCGTCCGTTTTCCTAGCAAGTGGAGATGAGCCCTTTATGTGAGTGGGTGGATTCCATCTTACAACCGCTTGTAGTCAAATTACCCGGTCACATTTAAGATTCCAGAGAGGTCCTCCGAACTTTTTCTACCAAAGTGTGGAACGAAAACCATTCATGGCTATGTTGTGATGTAATTTCATTATACACGTGTATCCCACACACATTGGCCATGGAAGCGGTACGTTTCTATTTGGAAAATTTCAGTACTTATACACAAGACTTTACTAATTATGTCCTGGATGTCACTTTTTTTCTTTTGAAGCACAACATTTTTTCCTTTGAAAAAACGGTATATGAGCAAAGAACAGGTGTTCCGATGGGGGCTAAATATTCACCCTCATTAGCTAATCTTACTATGTCGTATTGGGAACGTAATTTCATTTATTGTGCAGATAACCCTTTTGCCAGTCTCCTTGTCTGGTACGGTAGATACATTGATGACACCCTTATCATCTGGGGTGGCGATGTGTCTACCGTGCCGGACTTCATGGAGTACATTAATGGGAACGATTATGGCATTAGATTCACCCACAGATGGAACCAGAATGAAATCTCCTTCCTGGATCTTGATCTAATGGGTGTAAACGATGAGATCATCAATAGTAAAACGCATGTTAAACCCATCAGTGGGAACACGGTACTACACGCTAAAAGTAGCCACCCCAAACATACCGTCAAATCGATTCCCGTTGGGGAATACACGCGGCTCAAAAGAAATTGTAGTAAAGATACGGCAAGCAAAGAGGAGTTTTCTTTGTTAAAAACTAAATAAAAAAAAAGAGGGTATCCAGATTGGACCCTCAGCAGAGCACAAAAAATAGTGGATAGTAAGCCCAGAGATAGTCTTTTGACCCATGACAAAGAAAAAAACAAAGAAAAAGAGGCCAGAAAGAAAAAATCTCTCCAAAACTGAACTACTTGTGTTTCTCCCTTCTACTAACCTCACTCTACCCAACATCGAAATTACCACGGAGGGTTCAACCATAACTCCCAAGCAGCATGCCCGCTGTCTTGGGGTCATATTCGACACCGAACTTTCCTTTACTCCCTATATCCGATCACTCACTCGCTCTTGTCACCTGCATCTTAAAAACATCTCCAGAATCCGACCTTTTCTCACCTTTGAAACTGCTTAGACTCTTACTGTCGCTCTTATTCATTCCCGTCTGGACTACTGCAACTCTCTTCTGATCGGTCTCCCTCTTTCCAAACTTTCTCCTCTCCAATCCATCTTGAATGCGGCAGCCAGGGTCATATTTCTGTCCAGCCGCTTCACCGATGCCTCCATCTTGTGCCAGTCATTACACTGGCTACCCATTCGCTACAGGGTCCAGTATAAACTCATCTCTCACCCACAAAGCTCTCCACAGTTCTGCACCGCCTTATATCTCCTCTCTCATCTCCGTCTATCGCCCTACACGTGCCCTCCATTCTACAAATGACCTAAGACTAACATCCCCCGTAATCCGAACC
Source organism: Ranitomeya imitator (assembly GCF_032444005.1). Taxonomy (NCBI): domain Eukaryota; kingdom Metazoa; phylum Chordata; class Amphibia; order Anura; family Dendrobatidae; genus Ranitomeya; species Ranitomeya imitator. The sequence continues at coordinate 836,423,449 of NC_091284.1, read as the reverse complement.
TCGCACCTCCGTCTCCAAGACTTCTCTCGTGCTGCGCCAGCTCTCTGGAATGCACTTCCCCAGACGATCAGACTGATACCTAGCCCCGACCTATTCAAGCGCGCTCTGAAAACTCATCTCTTCAAACAAGCCTACCACATCAACTACTCAGTAAACTAACTTTGCCCTGTTCCCTCCCTCCAAATATTATTCTAAATCTGCCCCCTACTATTCATCTGTCTCCACACCCTCCATGCACACGATAACCGCACTTGATACTTGACTATTGCACTTAAACACACGGGCTGATGACCGGATCATGGAGCTTTGTATGAAAATTTCTATTTATTATAATTGCCAGACCTGAAATAACGAGCACTTTTCACCTATTGTGTCCCCCCATTTCCTTGTAGATTGTAAGCTTGCGAGCAGGGACCTCACCCCTAATATCAGTTTAAATTGTCTTAACTTGTACTGAATTTATTGTCTGTACATGTCCCCGCTTAATTGTAAAGTGCTGCGGAATATGTTGGCGCTATATAAAAATTATCATTATTATTATAGTACCAGCAAAAGCTATGAGATTTCAGAAATCTCATGCACACGACTGATTTTTTTTCACGACATGGAAAACTGCTGCTTTTTTTTAATAAAACAGCATGTCAATTGTTTCAGTGTTTTTTCACCATTGAAAGCAATGAGAAGTTGCAAAAATGCTACGTGTGAACATCCTAAAAGGTGGAGGAGCTTTTTTTTTTCTTTTTAATTTTGCCTTACCGTATATACTCGAGTATAAGCGGACCTCCGAATTTTGCCACAAAAAACTGGGAAAACTTAATGACTCAAGTATAAGCCTAGGGTGGAACATGCAGCAGCTACCGGTAAATGTCAAAAATAAAAATAGATACCAATAAAAGTAAAATTAATTGAGACATCAGTAGGTTAAGTGTTTTTGAATATCCATATTGAATCAGGAGCCCCATATAATGCTCCATACAGTTCATGATGGGCCCATAAGATGCTCCATATTAAAATATGCCCCATATAATGCTCCACAAATTGTTTATTATGACCCCATAAGATGCCCCATACAGATATTTGCCCCCATATCATGCTGCACATGGGCCCATACAGATATTTGCCCCATATAATGCTGCACATGGCCCAATAAGATGCTCCATACAGATATTTGCCCCCATATAATGCTGCACATGGCCACATAAGATGTTCCATACAGATATTTGCCCCGTATAATGCTCCACAAATGTTGATTATGACCCCATAAGATGCTCCATACAGATATTTGACCCCATATCATGCTGCACATGGCCACATAAGATGTCCCATACAGATATTTGCCCCCACTGTTGTGAATTCTGTTGTCGGGCTCCCTCCTGTGGTCATGAATGGTACTTCGGCTGGTTCTGTCCATGGACTTCCTCTGGTGGGTGTTTCTGAGTTTCACAGGTGACGAGGTTAATTTGTTAGCTGCTGCTCTATTTAACTCCACTTAGATCTTTGCTCCATGCCACCTGTCAATGTTCCAGTATTGGTCTGTTCACTCCTGGATCGTTCTTGTGACCTGTCTTCCCATCAGAAGCTAAGTTCCAGCTTGTATTTTTTTGGTTTGCTATTTTTCTGTCCAGCTTGCTATTTAATTTGTTGTCTTGCTTGCTGGAAGCTCTGGGATGCAGAGGGAGCGCCTCCGCACCGTGAGTCGGTGCGGAGGGTCTTCTTGCGCCCTCTGCGTGGTCTTTTTGTAGGTTTTTGTGCTGACCGCAAAGTAACCTTTCCTATCCTCGGTCTGTTCAGTAAGTCGGGCCTCACTTTGCTAAATCTATTTCATCTCTGTGTTTGTATTTTCATCTTTACTCACAGTCATTATATGTGGGGGGCTGCCTTTTCCTTTGGGGAATTTCTCTGAGGCAAGGTAGGCTTTATATTTCTATCTTCAGGGCTAGCTAGTTTCTTAGGCTGTGCCGAGTTGCATAGGGAGCGTTAGGCGCAATCCACGGCTATTTCTAGTGTGTTTTATAGGTTTAGGGATTGCGGTCAGCAGAGTTCCCACATCCCAGAGCTTGTCCTTATTATCAGTAACTATCAGGTCATTCCCTGTGCTCTTAACCACCAGGTCCATTATTGTCCTTACCACCAGGTCATAACAGTACAGGTGGCCCAAAGTACTAATGCATCTCAGAGGGATAAGAGAAGTTCTGAGACCATTTTTTTTTCTTTGCAGTGTGTTTTGTCTCTATTTTCCACTTTACCTCTGGGTGGTTCAGGACACTGGTGTAAACATGGACATTCAAGGTCTGTCCTCTTGGATGGATAATCTCACTACAAGGATACAAAACATTCAAGATTTTGTGGTTCAGAATCCGATGTCAGAGCCTAGGATTCCAATTCCTGATTTGTTTTTTGGTGATAGATCTAAGTTCTTGAATTTCAAAAATAATTGTAAATTGTTTCTTGCCTTGAAACCTCGCTCCTCAGGTGACCCTGTTCAACAAGTAAAGATCATTATTTCTTTGTTACGTGGTGACCCTCAAGACTGGGCATTTTCCCTTGCGCCAGGAGATCCGGCATTGCGTGATGTTGATGCGTTTTTCCTGGCGCTTGGATTGCTTTATGACGAACCTAATTCAGTGGATCAGGCAGAGAAAATCTTGCTGGCTCTGTGTCAGGGTCAGGATGAAGCGGAGATATATTGTCAGAAGTTTAGAAAGTGGTCTGTGCTCACTCAGTGGAATGAATGTGCCCTGGCAACAATCTTCAGAAAGGGTCTCTCTGAAGCCCTTAAGGATGTCATGGTGGGGTTTCCCATGCCTGCTGGTCTGAATGAGTCTATGTCCTTGGCCATTCATATCGATCGACGCTTGCGTGAGCGTAAAGCTGTGCACCATTTGGCGGTACTATCTGAGCATGGGCCTGAGCCTATGCAATGTGATAGGACTTTGACCAGAGCTGAACGGCAAGAACACAGACGTCGGAATGGGCTATGTTTTTACTGTGGTGATTCCACTCATGCTATCTCCGATTGTCCTAAGCGCACTAAGCGGTTCGCTAGGTCTGCCACCATTGGTACGGTACAGTCTAAATTTCTATTGTCTGTTACTCTGATTTGCTCTTTGTCATCCTATTCTGTTATGGCATTTGTGGATTCAGGCGCTGCCCTGAATTTGATGGACTTGGAGTATGCTAGGCGCTGTGTTTTTTTCTTGGAGCCCTTGCAGTATCCTTTTCCATTGAGAGGAATTGATGCTACGCCTTTGGCCAAGAATAAGCCTCAGTATTGGACCCAATTGACCATGTGCATGGCTCCTGCACATCAGGAGGATATCCGCTTTCTGGTGTTGCATAATCTGCATGATGTGGTCGTTTTGGGGTTGCCAAGGCTACAGGTTCATAATCCAGTATTGGACTGGAAATCTATGTCTGTGTCCAGCTGGGGTTGTCAGGGGGTACATGGTGATGTTCCATTTTTGTCTATTTCGTCTTCCACTCCTTCTGAAGTTCCAGAGTTTTTGTCGGATTATCGGGATGTATTTGATGAGCCCAAAGCCAGTGCCCTACCTCCTCATAGGGATTGCGATTGTGCAATTAATTTGATTCCTGGTAGTAAGTTTCCTAAGGGCCGATTGTTCAATTTATCTGTGCCAGAACACGTCGCTATGCGGAGTTATATAAAGGAATCCTTGGAGAAAGGCCATATTCGCCCGTCGTCATCACCGTTGGGAGCAGGGTTCTTTTTTGTGGCCAAGAAGGATGGTTCTTTGAGACCTTGTATTGATTACCGCCTTCTTAATAAAATTACAGTCAAATTTCAGTATCCTTTGCCGTTGCTGTCTGATTTGTTTGCTCGTATTAAAGGGGCTAGTTGGTTCACCAAGATAGATCTTCGAGGGGCGTATAATCTTGTGCGTATTAAACAAGGCGATGAATGGAAAACAGCATTTAATACGCCCGAGGGCCATTTTGAGTACCTGGTTATGCCATTCGGGCTTTCTAATGCTCCATCAGTATTTCAGTCCTTTATGCATGACATCTTCCGAGAGTACCTGGATAATTCCTGATTGTGTATTTGGATGATATTTTGGTCTTTTTGGATGATTGGGAGTCTCATGTGAAGCAGGTCAGAATGGTGTTCCAGGTCCTTCGTGCAAATTCCTTGTTTGTGAAGGGCTCAAAGTGTCTCTTTGGAGTTCAGAAGGTTTCATTTTTGGGGTTCATTTTTTCCCCTTCTACTATCGAGATGGACCCTGTTAAAGTCCAGGCCATTTACGATTGGACTCAGCCGACATCTGTGAAGAGCCTGCAAAAGTTCCTGGGCTTTGCTAATTTTTATCGGCGCTTCATCGCTAATTTTTCTACTGTTGCTAAACCGTTGACTGATTTGACCAAGAAGGGTGCTGATGTGGTCAATTGGTCTTCTGCGGCTGTAGAGGCTTTTCAGGAGTTGAAGCGTCGTTTTTCTTCTGCCCCTGTGTTGTGCCAGCCAGATGTTTCGCTCCCGTTTCAGGTTGAGGTTGATGCTTCTGAGATTGGAGCTGGGGCTGTTTTGTCGCAAAGAAGTTCTGAGGGCTCGGTGATGAAGCCATGTGCTTTCTTTTCTAGAAAGTTTTCGCCTGCTGAGCGTAACTATGATGTTGGTAATCGTGAATTGTTGGCCATGAAGTGGGCATTCGAGGAGTGGCGTCATTGGCTGGAAGGAGCCAAGCATCGCGTGGTGGTCTTGACAGATCACAAGAATTTGACTTATCTTGAGTCTGCCAAACGGTTGAATCCAAGACAGGCTCGATGGTCGTTATTTTTCTCCCGTTTTGATTTTGTGGTTTCGTACCTTCCAGGCTCTAAGAATGTGAAGGCTGATGCCCTGTCAAGGAGTTTTGTGCCTGACTCTCCGGGTGTTCCTGAGCCGGCGGGTATTCTCAAAGAGGGGGTAATTTTGTCTGCCATCTCCCCTGATTTGCGGCGGGTGCTGCAAAAATTTCAGGCTGATAGACCTGACCGTTGCCCAGCGGAGAAACTGTTTGTCCCTGATAGATGGACTAGTAGAGTTATCTCTGAGATTCATTGTTCAGTGTTGGCTGGGCATCCTGGAATCTTTGGTACCAGAGATTTCGTGGCTAGATCCTTCTGGTGGCCGTCTTTGTCGCGGGATGTGCGTTCTTTTGTGCAGTCCTGTGGGACTTGTGCTCGGGCTAAGCCCTGCTGTTCTCGTGCCAGTGGCTTGCTTTTGCCCTTGCCGGTCCCGAAGAGGCCCTGGACGCATATTTCTATGGATTTTATTTCGGATCTCCCCGTCTCTCAAAAGATGTCGGTCATTTGGGTGGTTTGTGATTGCTTTTCTAAGATGGTCCATTTGGTACCTTTGTCTAAATTGCCTTCCTCCTCTGATTTGGTGCCATTATTTTTCCAGCATGTGGTTCGTTTACATGGTATCCCGGAGAACATCGTTTCTGACAGAGGTTCCCAGTTTGTTTCAAGGTTTTGGCGATCCTTTTGTGCTAGGATGGGCATTGATTTGTCTTTTTCCTCGGCTTTCCATCCTCAGACAAATGGCCAAACCGAACGAACTAATCAAACTTTGGAAACATATCTGAGATGCTTTGTTTCTGCTGATCAGGATGATTGGGTGTCCTTTTTGCCGTTGGCTGAGTTCGCCCTTAATAATCGGGCCAGCTCGGCTACTTTGGTTTCGCCGTTTTTCTGCAATTCTGGTTTCCATCCTCGTTTCTCTTCAGGGCAGGTTGAGTCTTCGGACTGTCCTGGTGTGGATACTGTGGTGGATAGGTTGCAGCAGATTTGGACTCATGTGGTGGACAATTTGACATTGTCCCAGGAGAAGGCTCAACGTTTCGCTAACCGCCGGCGCTGTGTGGGTCCCCGACTTCGTGTTGGGGATTTTGTCATGATTCCAATGGCAGGGAATCACAAAAGGACAAGCACCAACGAGCTCTAGGGTGATGGAACCTGAGCTGACCGCGACCCTAAACCTGAACACACAAATAACAATAGCCGGGGAACGTGCCTACGTTGATCCTAGACGTCTCGCACCAGCCGAAGATCTAACTTCCCCTATTAGAAGAAACACAGACCTCTCTTGCCTCCAGAGAAATACCCCACAGAAATAGCAGCCCCCCACATATAATGACGGTGAAATGAGAGGAAGGCACATACACAGTATGAAAACAGATTCAGCAAAATAAGGCCCGCTAAAACTAGATAGCAGAGGATACAAAAGTAAACTGCGCGGTCAGCAAAAAACCCTTCAAAAAAAAACATCCTGCAATTACTTGAACTCATGTTCCAACTCATGGAACATGAGGAGCAATTACAGCCCACTAGAGCAACCAGCAGCAAAGAAACAATTATATGCAAGCTGGACAAGACAAAAATAAAGCAAAACGTGGAACAAGAAAATCAAAAACTTAGCTTGTCCTGAAGATTACTGAAGCCAGAAGCTGAGGTAACAAAACACTCTGATAACCTTGATAGCCGGCGGGGAAATGACAAGAAAGCCCGGTTAAATAGGAAACTCCCAAATCCTAATAAAACAGGTGGACACCAAAGACAGCAGAACACAAATCACCCAGTACCACCAGTAACCACCAGAGGGAGCCCAAAAACAGAACTCACAACAGTACCCCCCCCTTGAGGAGGGGTCACCGAACACTCACGAGAACCACCAGGGCGACCAGGATGAGCCCTATGAAAAGCGCGGACCAAATCATCAGCATGAACATCAGAGGCAACCACCCAAGAATTATCCTCCTGACCATAACCCTTCCACTTGACCAAATATTGGAGTTTCCGTCTGGAAACACGAGAATCCAAGATCTTCTCTACAACATACTCCAATTCTCCCTCCACCAGCACCGGAGCAGGAGGCTCAAGCGAAGGAACAACAGGTACCTCATACCTCCGCAACAACGACCGATGGAACACATTATGAATAGCAAACGATGCCGGGAGATCCAAATGAAACGACACAGGGCTAAGAATTTCCAAGATCCTATAAGGACCGATGAACCGAGGCTTGAACTTAGGAGAAGAGACCTTCATAGGAACAAAACGAGAAGACAACCACACCAAGTCCCCAACACGAAGTCGAGGACCCACGCGGCGACGGCGATTAGCAAACTGCTGAGCCTTCTCCTGGGACAACTTCAAATTGTCCACCACATGACTCCAAATCCGATGCAACCCATCCACCACCATGTCCACTCCAGGACAATCAGAAGGCTCCACCTGACCAGAGGACAAACGAGGATGAAACCCCGAATTACAAAAGAAAGGAGAAACCAAGGTAGCAGAACTAGCCCGATTATTAAGGGCAAACTCGGCCAGCGGCAAAAAGGTAACCCAGTCATCCTGATCAGCAGAAACAAAACACCTCAAATAAGTTTCCAAGGTCTGATTAGTTCGCTCCGTCTGGCCATTTGTCTAAGGATAGAATGCAGACGAAAAGGACAAATCAATGCCCATCTTAGCACAGAATGTCCGCCAAAATCTAGACACAAACTGGGATCCCCTGTCAGAAACGATGTTCTCCGGAATCCCATGCAAACGAACCACGTTCTGGAAAAACAGAGGGACCAACTCAGAGGAGGAAGGCAACTTAGGCAAGGGTACAAGATGAACCATTTTAGAAAAGCGGTCACACACAACCCAGATGACAGACATTTTTTGAGAGACAGGGAGATCCGAAATAAAGTCCATGGAAATGTGCGTCCAAGGCCTCTTCGGGATAGGCAAAGGTGACAACAATCCACTGGCTCGAGAACAGCAAGGCTTAGCCCGAGCACAAACCTCACAAGACTGCACAAAAGAACGCACATCCCTCGACAAGGAAGGCCACCAAAAAGACCTGGCCACCAAGTCTCTAGTACCAAATATTCCAGGATGACCTGCCAACGCAGAAGAATGGACCTCGGAGATGACTCTACTGGTCCAACTATCCGGAACAAACAGTCTCTCAGGCGGACAACGATCAGGTTTACCCGCCTGAAACTCCTGCAAAGCACGTCGCAAGTCTGGGAAGACGGCCGACAAAATCACCCCATCCCTAAGGATACCAGTGGGCTCAGAATTTCCAGGGGAGTCAGGCACAAAACTCCTAGAAAGAGCATCCGCCTTCACATTCTTTGAACCTGGCAGGTATGAAACCACAAAATTGAAACGAGAGAAAAACCGTGACCAACGAGCCTGTCTAGGATTCAGACGCCTGGCAGACTCAAGGTAAATCAGATTTTTGTGATCAGTCAAGACCACCACACGATGTCTAGCACCCTCCAGCCAATGACGCCACTCCTCAAATGCCCACTTCATGGCCAAATGTTCCCGATTACCCACATCATAATTCCGCTCAGCGGGCGAAAATGTTCTAGAAAAGAACGCACATGGCTTCATCACCGAGCAATCGGAGCTTCTCTGTGACAAAACCGCCCCTGCGCCAATCTCGGAAGCATCAACCTCAACTTGGAAAGGAAGCGAAACATCAGGCTGACGCAACACAGGAGCAGAAGAAAACCGGCGTTTAAGTTCCTGAAAGGCCTCCACAGCCGCAGGAGACCAATCAGCAACATCAGCACCCTTCTTAGTCAAATCCGTCAAAGGCTTAACAACACTAGAAAAATTAGTTATAAAACGACGATAGAAATTAGCAAAGCCCAAGAACTTCTGCAGACTCTTAAGAGATGCAGGCTGCGTCCAGTCACAAATAGCCCGAACCTTGACGGGATCCATCTCAATAGTAGAAGGGGGAAAAATATACCCCAAGAAAGAAATCTTCTGGACTCCAAAGAGACACTTTGAGCCCTTTACAAACAAGGAATTAGCCCGCAGGACCTGAAACACCTTCCTGACCTGCTGAACATGAGACTCCCAGTCATCAGAAAAAACCAAAATATCATCCAAATACACAATCATAAATTTATCCAGATATTCACGGAAAATATCGTGCATAAAGGACTGGAAGACTGAAGGAGCATTAGAAAGTCCAAAAGGCATTACCAAATACTCAAAATGGCCCTCAGGCGTATTAAATGCGGTTTTCCACTCATCACCTTGCTTTATTCGTATAAGATTATACGCACCCCGAAGATCAATCTTAGTGAACCATTTAGCCCCCTTAATGCGAGCAAACAAATCAGTCAACAAAGGCAAAGGATACTGATATTTTACGGTAATCTTATTCAAAAGACGATAATCTATACAAGGCCTCAAGGACCCATCTTTTTTGGCCACGAAAAAAAAACCTGCTCCCAAAGGGGACGAAGATGGACGGATATGTCCCTTTTCCAAGGACTCCTTAACATAATCCCGCATAGCAGTATGCTCTGGCACTGACAGATTGAACAAACGACCTTTAGGAAATTTACTACCAGGAATTAAATCTATAGCACAATCGCAATCCCTGTGAGGAGGAAGCGAACTGAGCTTAGGCTCCTCAAAAACATCCCGATAATCAGACAAAAATACAGGAACCTCAGAAGGAGTAGATAAAGCGATAGAAATCGGAGGTGCATCATCATGAACCCCCTGACATCCCCAGCTTAACACAGACATTATTTTCCAGTCCAGGACTGGGTTATGAGTTTGTAACCATGGCAGACCAAGTACTAGAACATCATGTAAATTATACAGTACCAGGAAGCGAATCACCTCCTGATGAACGGGAGTCATACGCATGGTCACTTGTGTCCAGTACTGAGGTTTATTCATAGCTAAAGGTGTAGAGTCAATTCCCTTCAAAGGAATAGGGACTTCCAGAGGCTCAAGACTAAACCCACATCGCTTGGCAAATGACCAATCCATAAGACTCAAGGCAGCGCCTGAATCTACATAGGCATTGACGGAAATGGATGATAATGAGCAAATCAGAGTCACAGACAGAATGAACTTAGACTGTAACGTACTAATGGCAACAGACTTATCAACCTTTTTTGTGCGTTTAGAGCATGCTGATATAACATGAGCTGAATCACCACAATAAAAGCACAGCCCATTTTTCCGCCTATAGTTTTGCCGTTCACTTCTAGACTGAACTCTATCACATTGCATTGTCTCAAGTGCCTGTTCAGAAGACACCGCCAAATGGTGCACAGGTTTGCGCTCCCGTAAACGCCGATCAATCTGAATAGCCATAGTCATAGACTCATTCAGACCCGTAGGCGCAGGGAACCCCACCATAACATCTTTAATGGCCTCAGAAAGGCCATCTCTGAACTTTGCAGCCAGGGCGCACTCATTCCACTGAGTAAGCACTGACCATTTCCGAAATTTTTGACAATATATTTCTGCTTCATCTTGCCCCTGAGAGAGAGCTAATAAAGCTTTTTCAGCCTGAATCTCCTGGTTAGGTTCCTCATAGAGCAAACCCAATGCCAGAAAAAACGCATCCACATTAAGCAACGCAGGATCCCCTGGTGCCAATGCAAATGCCCAATTTTGAGGGTCACCCCGCAGGAAAGATATAATAATCTTAACCTGCTGAGCAGGGTCTCCAGAAGAGCGAGATTTCAAAGAAAGGAACAGCTTGCAATTGTTCCTAAAATTCAGAAAACTAGATCTATCTCCAGCAAAGAACTCTGGAATAGGAATTCTAGGTTCAGACATAGGAGCATGTACAACAAAATCTTGTATATTTTGAACCTTAGCAGCAAGATTATTCAAGCTGGAAGCTAAACTCTGGACGTCCATGATAAACAGCTAAGGTCAGAGCCATTCAAGGATTAAGAGGAGGGAAAAAAAAAAAAAAAATCAGCCAGGCTGCAATTAAGGCTAAGCAGCAACCTCAGAGGAGAGAAAAAAAAAAAACTTCCTCAGACTACTTTTCCTCCTACTTCAGCCCAAACATTTTGGCCGGCTATACTGTCATGATTCCAATGGCAGGGAATCACAAAAGGACAAGCACCAACGAGCTCTAGGGTGATGGAACCTGAGCTGACCGCGACCCTAAACCTGAACACACAAATAACAATAGCCGGGGAACGTGCCTACGTTGATCCTAGACGTCTCGCACCAGCCGAAGATCTAACTTCCCCTATTAGAAGAAACACAGACCTCTCTTGCCTCCAGAGAAATACCCCACAGAAATAGCAGCCCCCCACATATAATGACGGTGAAATGAGAGGAAGGCACATACACAGTATGAAAACAGATTCAGCAAAATGAGGCCCGCTAAAACTAGATAGCAGAGGATACAAAAGTAAACTGCGCGGTCAGCAAAAAACCCTTCAAAAAAACCATCCTGCAATTACTTGAACTCATGTTCCAACTCATGGAACATGAGGAGCAATTACAGCCCACTAGAGCAACCAGCAGCAAAGAAACAATTATATGCAAGCTGGACAAGACAAAAATAAAGCAAAACGTGGAACAAGAAAATCAAAAACTTAGCTTGTCCTGAAGATTACTGAAGCCAGAAGCTGAGGTAACAAAACACTCTGATAACCTTGATAGCCGGCGGGGAAATGACAAGAAAGCCCGGTTAAATAGGAAACTCCCAAATCCTAATAAAACAGGTGGACACCAAAGACAGCAGAACACAAATCACCCAGTACCACCAGTAACCACCAGAGGGAGCCCAAAAACAGAACTCACAACAGGATTTGGTTTGGTTGTCGTCTCGTTATGTTCCTATGAAGGTTTCCTCTCCTAAGTTTAAGCCTCGTTTCATTGGTCCGTATAAGATTTCTGAGGTTATCAATCCTGTGTCATTTCGTTTGGCCCTTCCTGCTTCTTTTGCCATCCATAATGTGTTCCATAGGTCGTTATTGCGGAGATACGTGGCACCTGTGGTTCCATCCGTTGATCCTCCTGCCCCGGTGTTAGTTGAGGGGGAGTTGGAGTATGTGGTGGAGAAGATTTGGGATTCTCGTGTTTCGAGACGGAAACTCCAGTACCTGGTCAAGTGGAAGGGTTATGGTCAGGAAGATAATTCCTGGGTTTTTGCCTCTGATGTTCATGCTGCCGATCTGGTTCGTGCCTTTCATTTGGCTCATCCTGGTCGGCCTGGGGGCTCTGGTGAGGGTTCGGTGACCCCTCCTCAAGGGGGAAGTACTGTTGTGAATTCTGTTGTCGCGCTCCCTCCTGTGGTCATGAATGGTACTTCGGCTGGTTCTGTCCATGGACTTCCTCTGGTGGGTGTTTCTGAGTTTCACAGGTGACGAGGTTAATTCGTTAGCTGCTGCTCTATTTAACTCCACTTAGATCTTTGCTCCATGCCACCTGTCAATGTTCCAGTATTGGTCTGTTCACTCCTGGATCGTTCTTGTGACCTGTCTTCCCATCAGAAGCTAAGTTCCAGCTTGTATTTCTTTGGTTTGCTATTTTTCTGTCTAGCTTGCTATTTAATTTGTTGTCTTACCCAGATAGACAATACCATACCCAGATAGATTAGCGAAATTAGGATTATTTAGTCTAGAAAAAAGACAACTGAGGGGCGATCTAATAACCATGTATAAGTATATAAGGGGACAATACAAATATCTCGCTGAGGATCTGTTTATACCAAGGAAGGTGACGGGCACAAGGGGGCATTCTTTGCGTCTGGAGGAGAGAAGGTTTTTCCACCAACATAGAAGAGGATTCTTTACTGTTAGGGCAGTGAGAATCTGGAATTGCTTGCCTGAGGAGGTGGTGATGGCGAACTCAGTCGAGGGGTTCAAGAGAGGCCTGGATGTCTTCCTGGAGCAGAACAATATTGTATCATACAATTATTAGGTTCTGTAGAAGGACGTAGATCTGGGGATTTATTATGCTGGAATATAGGCTGAACTGGATGGACAAATGTCTTTTTTCGGCCTTACTAACTATGTTACTATGTTACTATGTCTTGCTTGCTGGAAGCTCTGGGACGCAGAGGGAGCGCCTCCGCACCGTGAGTCGGTGCGGAGGGTCTTTTTGCGCCCTCTGCGTGGCCTTTTTGTAGGTTTTTGTGCTGACGGCAAAGTAACCTTTCCTATCCTCGGTCTGTTCAGTAAGTCGGGCCTCACTTTGCTAAATCTATTTCATCTCTGTGTTTGTATTTTCATCTTTACTCACAGTCATTATATGTGGGGGGCTGCCTTTTCCTTTGGGGAATTTCTCTGAGGCAAGGTAGGCTTTATATTTCTATCTTCAGGGCTAGCTAGTTTCTTAGGCTGTGCCGAGTTGCATAGGGAGCGTTAAGCGCAATCCACGGCTATTTCTAGTGTGTTTGATAGGTTTAGGGATTGCGGTCAGCAGAGTTCCCACGTCCCAGAGCTTGTCCTTATTATCAGTAACTATCAGGTCATTCCGTGTGCTCTTAACCACCAGGTCCATTATTATCCTGACCACCAGGTCATAACACCCCATATCATGCTGCACATGGCCACATAAGATGCTCCATACAGATATTTGCCCCCATATAATGCTGCACATGGCCCCAGATACCCCATGCAGATATTTGCCCACATATAATGCTGCACATGGCCACATAAGATGCTCCATACAGGTATTTGCCCCATATGCTGTTGCTGCGATTAATAAAAAAATTACATACTCACCTCAGGCCCCCGGCACTTGCTATGCTCACCTTTCCCGTTCCACCGCTGACCGCCGCTGTGTCTTCCCATCCTCTGTGCCGACGTTCAGGAAGAGGGCGGCGCGCACTAATCACATCACTGCTCCCTCTGACCTGAGCGTCACTGCGGAAGACACAGCGGCGTCGACGGTGGAACGAGGAGCAGGTGAGTATTGCGCACTGCCCCGTCATACTTACCTGCTCCTTGCTCCGTTGCTGAACGTCTGTTCCCCGGCGCTGCATTTTCTTCCTGTAGTGAGCAATCACTGTTACCGCTCATTACAGTAATGGATATGCGGCTCCACCTCTGTGGGAGGTGGAGCCGCATATTCATTACTGTAATGAGCGGTACCAAGTGACCGCTCACTACAGGAAGAAGCTGCAGCGCTGGAAGAAGCAGGGACGTGCAGGGACCGCGCCAGGACCAGGTGAGTATAAGTAGACAGCCCCCACTCCCCTGCCGACCCCTGGGTATGACTCGAGTATAAGCCGAGAGGGGGACTTTCAGCCCAAAAAAGTGGGCTAAAAATCTCAGCTTATACTCGAGTATATACGGTATATATAAGGAAGGAATGTTTCATAATATTTTTTCCTGTAAAATACATTTAATCTTCAGTTTGTAGGTTTTATTGTCAGTCTGTAAAAGTGGCGTAATACTCAAACAACATTGTTCCAAGCAGCGACCTGGGATTCAGAGATGTATCCAGGGGTCTTCCCCTTTCCATTGGAGTGCTGTTCCATCCATTTCAGCGATTTTTGCTGCCCCTCATTGACTGCCATTATACTTGTTACTCGAATAGAGCTCCATTCGAGCACTTGAGCATTTTAGTGCTCATCACTAATAATATCACATTGTCCTCGCAGTGAACACTGACCAGAAAAAAAAATTCCACTAGGAGGTTTTAGTGAAAAAAATAGGACATAAATTTGAATTATAGCCTGCACCCATTTTTCCTTTGTCAGACCCAGGGGAAACGAGTATCATACATCTATCCAAATTCCCATGGCAACTCTTCCACAAAGAAGGTCCCACAATCCATAAGATGTTTCTGTATTTTATTCCTTTTAATTTTGTACTGTTTTTCCTTGAATGTCTTTTTATTATGTCATTTTTTAATCATTTTTGTAAGCACTGTACTTTTTCAAAAAATTAAATTTAAAATGTAATAAATGTTTTCGGTTCTGGTCTTAAGGTACCAACAACCTCAAAGAGGGAAATTATTGCCTGGTTGTGTCACCTTGTATATTAGAGTGCAGGCAGTGTACCTGTCACGTGCTTGAGAAAGCTGGGTGTACGGCTGTATTAGTGGGTTGTGCAGGTCAGGTCAATGAGATAGGTGAGTGGACGAGTAAGGCCATGTTCACACGTTCGGTATTTGGTCAGTATTTTACATCAGTAAGCCAAAATCAGGAGTGGAACAATCAAAGGAAAAGTATAGTAGAAACATGTGCACCAATTCTGCATTTTTCACCCACTCTTGGTTTTGGCCTAAAAATACTGATATAAAATACTGAACATGGCCTCAGTGTGAGAAACAGTCTCCGTTTTTGATCACATCCAAGTCACTTGTGCCAGGAGTGGGCAACTTCTTGACACCCATACTAGAGTTTTCTGTTCTAGGTTCATCCATCACAGATGATTTTGGCCATTAATACACACCAGCAGTAACTGAGATCAAACCCAAGCATCACTTGTTTGGTTAGTAATAATCGTTCTCTATATAGTAATTACGTTACGCATTAGAAAATTTATTTAGGAAATAGCGACCACAATATTGTGCAGTTTCACCTGTCTTTCACTAGGGGGACTTGTCAGGGAGTCACAAAAACATTGAACTTTAGGAAGGCAAAGTTTGAACAGCTTAGAGATGCCCTTAATCTGGTAGACTGGGACAATATCCTCAGAAATGAGAATACAGATAATAAATGGGAAATGTTTAAGAACATCCTAAATAGGCAGTGTAAGCGGTTTATACCTTGTGGGAATAAAAGGACTAGAAATAGGAAAAACCCAATGTGGCTAAACAAAGAAGTAAGACAGGCAATTAACAGTAAAATGAAAGCATTTGCACTACTAAAGCAGGATGGCACCATTGAAGCTCTAAAAAACTATAGGGAGAAAAATACTTTATCTAAAAAACTAATTAAAGCTGCCAAAAAGGAAACAGAGAAGCACATTGCTAAGGAGAGTAAAACTAATCCCAAACTGTTCTTCAACTATATCAATAGTAAAAGAATAAAAACTGAAAATGTAGGCCCCTTAAAAAATAGTGAGGAAAGAATGGTTGTAGATGACGAGGAAAAAGCTAACATATTAAACACCTTCTTCTCCACGGTATTCACGGTGGAAAATGAAATGCTAGGTGAAATCCCAAGAAACAATGAAAACCCTATATTAAGGGTCACCAATCTAACCCAAGAAGAGGTGCGAAACCGGCTAAATAAGATTAAAATAGATAAATCTCCGGGTCCGGATGGCATACACCCACGAGTACTAAGAGAACTAAGTAATGTAATAGATAAACCATTATTTCTTATTTTTAGTGACTCTATAGCGACAGGGTCTGTTCCGCAGGACTGGCGCATAGCAAATGTGGTGCCAATATTCAAAAAGGGCTCTAAAAGTGAACCTGGAAATTATAGGCCAGTAAGTCTAACCTCTATTGTTGGTAAAATATTTGAAGGGTTTCTGAGGGATGTTATTCTGGATTATCTCAATGAGAATAACTGTTTAACTCCATATCAGCATGGGTTTATGAGAAATCGCTCCTGTCAAACCAATCTAATCAGTTTTTATGAAGAGGTAAGCTATAGACTTGGACCACGGTGAGTCATTGGACGTGGTATATCTCGATTTTTCCAAAGCGTTTGATACCGTGCCGCACAAGAGGTTGGTACACAAAATGAGAATGCTTGGTCTGGGGGAAAATGTGTGTAAATGGGTTAGTAACTGGCTTAGTGATAGAAAGCAGAGGGTGGTTATAAATGGTATAGTCTCTAACTGGGTCGCTGTGACCAGTGGGGTACCGCAGGGGTCAGTATTGGGACCTGTTCTCTTCAACATATTCATTAATGATCTGGTAGAAGGTTTACACAGTAAAATATCGATATTTGCAGATGATACAAAACTATGTAAAGCAGTTAATACAAGAGAAGATAGTATTCTGCTACAGATGGATCTGGATAAATTGGAAACTTGGGCTGAAAGGTGGCAGATGAGGTTTAACAATGATAAATGTAAGGTTATACACATGGGAAGAGGGAATCAATATCACCATTACACACTGAACGGGAAACCACTGGGTAAATCTGACAGGGAGAAGGACTTGGGGATCCTAGTTAATGATAAACTTACCTGGAGCAGACAGTGCCAGGCAGCAGCTGCCAAGGCAAACAGGATCATGAGGTGCATTAAAAGAGGTCTGGATACACATGATGTGAGCATTATACTGCCTCTGTACAAATCCCTAGTTAGACCGCACATGGAGTACTGTGTCCAGTTTTGGGCACCGGTGCTCAGGAAGGATATAATGGAACTAGAGAGAGTACAAAGGAGGGCAACAAAATTAATAAAGGGGATGGGAGAACTACAATACCCAGATAGATTAGCGAAATTAGGATTATTTAGTCTAGAAAAAAGACGACTGAGGGGCGATCTAATAACCATGTATAAGTATATAAGGGGACAATACAAATATCTCGCTGAGGATCTGTTTATACCAAGGAAGGTGACGGGCACAAGGGGGCATTCTTTGCGTCTGGAGGAGAGAAGGTTTTTCCACCAACATAGAAGAGGATTCTTTACTGTTAGGGCAGTGAGAATCTGGAATTGCTTGCCTGAGGAGGTGGTGATGGCGAACTCAGTCGAGGGGTTCAAGAGAGGCCTGGATGTCTTCCTGGAGCAGAACAATATTGTATCATACAATTATTAGGTTCTGTAGAAGGACGTAGATCTGGGTATTTATTATGATGGAATATAGGCTGAACTGGATGGACAAATGTCTTTTTTCGGCCTTACTAACTATGTTACTATGTTACTATGTAAAATATCCCGATTAAACATATAATACAGTGATAACATTAAATGTCTTCTCTTTTGTGTGTCTTTTGATGGTTAACAAGAACAGATTTACGATTGAAAGATTTCCCACATTCTGAGCATAAAAATGGCTTCTCCCCTGTGTGCATTCTCAGATGTTCAATAAGATTTGATCTGTGACTAAAACACTTCTCACATTCAGGGCATAAAAATGGCTTCTCACCTGTGTGAATTCTTCTATGTCCAAAAAGATCTGATTTTTGGGTAAAACACTTCTCACATTCTGAACATGAAAATGGCTTCTCACCTGTGTGAGTTTTTAGATGCTCCATAAGATGTGATTTCTGACGAAAACATTTTTCACATTCTGAACATGAAAATGGCTTATCCCCTGTGTGACTTCTCTGATGTCTCTCAAGATGACCTTTAAGCATGAAAAATTTGCCACATTCTGAACAGAAGTATGGTTTCTCCCCCGTATGAATTCGCTCATGTGTAACAAGACTTGATTTCTGAGTAAAACATTTTCCACATTCAAAACATAGAAATGGTTTCTCTCCTGTGTGAGTGTTCAGATGTTTAATAAGAACTGATTTAATGGTAAAACATTTTCCACATTCAAGACATGGAAATGGCTTCTCCCCTGTGTGAATCCTTTGGTGTTTCTCAAGAGAATCTTTACGCGTATAGCTTTTTCCACATTTCACACATGAAAATGGCTTCTCCCCTGAGTGGGTTTTTTTATGTCTCTCACGATGACCTTTAACCATAAAACATTTCCCACATTCAGAACATGAAAATGGCTTCTCTCCTGTATGAGTTCTTAGATGTTCCATAAGATTTGATCTGTGACTAAAACACGTCCCACATTTTGGACATAAAAATGGCTTTTCTCCTGTGTGACTTCTCTGATGTCCAACAAGATCTGATTTCTGAGTGAAAGATTTTCCACATTCTGTACATGAAAATGGCTTCTCCCCTGTGTGAGTTTTTATATGTTCCAAAAGATGTGATTTCTGACTAAAACGTTTATCACATTCTGAACACGGATATGGCTTCTCTCCTGTGTGAATTCTCTGGTGTGCCACAAGAATTGATTTCCTATTAAAACACTTCCCACATTCAGAACATGAAAATGGCCTTTCATCCTTGTGAATCGTCTTGTGTGTGGTAAGATTCGATTTCTTTTTAAAATGTTTCCCACATTCTGAACATGTGAACCCATTATCAAGTTTATGTCCAGTGCTACTTTTGGAAATCTGTAGCTGGCTGTCATTAACTTTATTATAAGGAGATAAGAAGAGATGTCCATGTGAGCCACTCATCCAGTCTTCACCTGGGAAAAAAAAAAAAAAATCCTAATCCCATTAGTTGATATTTTTTCAATTATATGTGAAAATCTACATACTGTAAGCAAGAAAGATATCAAAATACAATCAAAAGATCAGCGTTGGACATAGGACACATTTACATTATAAGTCCTGTGAGGATAATAGCATTGGTGCTGGAACAACTTCATCTAAGCACACAAGTAAAAAAAAAAAAAATACAATAACGATGATAATGCACAGTTTCTTATACAAAAATTAAAATTATAATCTGTTAGTCTTCTACAAGGTCATTAGTAAACATAAAAAATTAGGGAAAACAATGGGGTGAATGAATAACCATCCTCTGTTTTTTATCAGACAGTTCTCTTTACTTACCGTATATACTCGAGTATAAGCCGAGATTTTCAGCCCAAATTTTTGGGCTGAAAGTGCCCCTCTCGGCTTATACTCGAGTCACGGTGGGCGGCAGGGTCGGCGGGTGAGGGGGAGAGGGCACTGAGGCATACTCACCTAGTCCCGGCGCTCCTGACGCTGCCCCTGCTGTCCCACGGTCTCCCGGTGCCGCAGCTCTTCCCCTGTTCAGCGGTCACGTGGGACCGCTCATTAGAAAAATGAATATGGACTCCACTCCCATAGGGGTGGAGCCACATATTCATTCCTCTGAGCGGTGCCAGTGACCGCTCACAGGAAGAGCTGCGGCACCCGAAGACAGTGTGACAGGCAGGGGCAGCGTCAGTAGCGCCGGGACTAGGTAAGTATTTTATATTCACGATGACGCATATAGTGTGCGCGCCGTCCTCTGGCTGAACAGTCAGTGCAGAGAGACGCCGAGACGAGACGCCGGGAGCTGCAAGCAAGAGAGGTGAGTATGGCTTTTTTTTGTTATTATTGCAGCAGCAGCAATGGCACAGCTTTATAAGGAGCATCTATGGGGCAAAAATGAACGGTGCAGATCACTATATGGCACAGCTATGGGGCAATAATGAACGGTGCAGAGCACTATATGGCACAGCTATGGGGCAATAATGAACAGTGCAGAGCACTATATGGCACAGCTATGGGACAATAATGAACGGTGCAGAGCATTATATGGCACAGCTATGGGGCAAGAATGAACGGTGCAGAGCAATATATGGCACATCTATGGGGCAATAATGAACGGTGCAGAGCACTATATGGCACAGCTATGGGGCAATAATGAACAGTGCAGCGCACTATATGGCACAGCTATGGGGCAATAATGAACAGTGCAGAGCACTATATGGCACAGCTATGGGACAATAATGAACGGTGCAGAGCATTATATGGCACATCTATGGGGCAATAATGAACGGTGCAGAGCACCCAGTGGATGTAGTGTATATGGACTTTTCAAAAGCTTTTGATACGGTGCCACACAAAAGGTTGATACATAAAATGAGAATAATGGAGATAGGGGAAAATATGTGCAAGTGGGTTGAGAGCTGGCTCAGGGATAGGAAACAAAGGGTGGTTATTAATGGAGCACACTCGGACTGGGTAGCGGTTAGCAGTGGGGTACCACAGGGGTCAGTATTGGGCCCTCTTCTTTTTAACATATTTATTAATGACCTTGTAGGGGGCATTCAGAGTAGAATTTCAATATTTGCAGATGACACTAAACTCTGCAGGGTAATCAATACAGAGGAGGACAATTTTATATTACAGGATGATTTATGTAAACTAGAAGCTTGGGCTGATAAATGGCAAATGAGCTTTAATGGGGATAAATGTAAGGTCATGCACTTGGGTAGAAGTAATAAGATGTATAATTATGTGCTTAATTCTAAAACTCTGGGAAAAACCGTCAATGAAAAAGACCTGGGTGTATGGGTGGATGACAAACTTAAATTCAGTGGCCAGTGTCAGGCAGCTGCTACAAAGGCAAATAAAATAATGGGATGCATTAAAAGAGGC
This sequence comes from Ranitomeya imitator, assembly GCF_032444005.1. Classification (NCBI taxonomy): domain Eukaryota; kingdom Metazoa; phylum Chordata; class Amphibia; order Anura; family Dendrobatidae; genus Ranitomeya; species Ranitomeya imitator. The sequence continues at coordinate 836,402,613 of NC_091284.1, read as the reverse complement.
ATAGATGCTCATGAGGAGAACATAATTTTACCTCTATACAAGTCACTAGTTCGACCACACTTAGAATACTGTGCACAGTTCTGGTCTCCGGTGTATAAGAAAGACATAGCTGAACTGGAGCGGGTGCAGAGAAGAGCGACCAAGGTTATTAGAGGACTGGGGGGTCTGCAATACCAAGATAGGTTATTACACTTGGGGCTATTTAGTTTGGAAAAACGAAGACTAAGGGGTGATCTCATTTTAATGTATAAATATATGAGGGGACAGTACAAAGACCTTTCTGATGATCTTTTTAATCATAGACCTGAAACAGGGACAAGGGGGCATCCTCTGCGGTTGGAGGAAAAAAGGTTTAAGCATAATAACAGACACAGATTCTTTACTGTAAGAGCAGTGAGACTATGGAACTCTCTGCCGTGTGATGTTGTAATGAGTGATTCATTACTTAAATTTAAGAGGGGACTGGATACCTTTCTGGAAAAGTATAATGTTACAGGGTATATACACTAGATTCCTTGATAGGGCGTTGATCCAGGGAACTAGTCTGATTGCCGTATGTGGAGTCGGGAAGGAATTTTTTTCCCCAATGTGGAGCTTACTCTTTGCACATGGGGTTTTTTTGCCTTCCTCTGGATCAACATGTTAGGGCATGTTAGGTTAGGCTATGGGTTGAACTAGATGGACATATAGTCTTCCTTCAACCTTAATAACTATACTATACACTATATGGCACAGCTATGGGACAATAATGAACGGTGCAGAGCATTATATGGCACAGCTATGGGGCAAGAATGAACGGTGCAGAGCAATATATGGCACATCTATGGGGCAATAATGAACGGTGCAGAGCAATATATGGCACATCTATGGGGCAATAATGAACGGTGCAGAGCACTGTATGGCACAGCTATGGGGCAATAATGAACAGTGCAGAGCACTATATGGCACAGCTATGGGGCAATAATGAACAGTGCAGAGCACTATATGGCACAGATATGGAGCAAGAATGAACGGTGCAGAGCACTATATGGCACAGCTATGGGGCAATAATGAACGGTGCAGAGCACTATATGGCACAGCTATGGGGCAAGAATGAACGGTGCAGAGCACTATATGGCACAGCTATGGGGCAAGAATGAACGGTGCAGAACACTATATGGCACAGCTATGGGGCAATAATGAACGGTGCAGAGCACTATATGGCACAGCTATGGGGCAAGAATGAACGGTGCAGAGCACTATATGGCACAACTATGGGACAATAATGAACGGTGCAGAGCACTATATGGCACAGCTATGGGGCAATAATGAACGGTGCAGAGCACTATATGGCACAGCTATGGGGCAATAATGAACAGTGCAGAGCACTATATGGCACAGCTATGGGGCAATAATGAACAGTGCAGAGCACTATATGGCACAGATATGGAGCAAGAATGAACGGTGCAGAGCACTATATGGCACAGCTATGGGGCAATAATGAACGGTGCAGAGCACTATATGACACAGCTATGGGGCAAGAATGAACGGTGCAGAGCAATATATGGCACAGCTATGGGGCAAGAATGAACGGTGCAGAGCACTATATGGCACAACTATGGGACAATAATGAACGGTGCAGAGCACTATATGGCACAGCTATGGGGCAATAATGAACGGTGCAGAGCACTATATGGCACAGCTATGGGACAATAATGAACGGTGCAGAGCACTATATGGCACAGCTATGGGGCAATAATGAACGGTGCAGAGCACTATATGGTACAGTTATGGGACAATAATGAACGATGCAGAGCACTATATGGCACAGCTATGGGACAATAATGAACGGTGCAGAGCACTATATGGCACAGCTATGGGACAATAATGAACGGTGCAGAGCACTATATGGCACGGCTATGGGACAATAATGAACGGTGCAGAGCACTATATGGCACAGCTATGGGGCAATAATGAACGGTGCAGAGCATTATATGGCACAGCTATGGGGCAATAATGAATGGTGCAGAGCACTATATGGCACAGCTATGGGGCAAGAATGAACGGTGCAGAACACTATATGGCACAGCTATGGGACAATAATGAAGGGTGCAGAGCACTATATGGCACGGCTATGGGACAATAATGAACGGTGCAGAGCACTATATGGCACAGCTATGGGACAATAATGAACGGTGCAGAGCACTATATGGCACAGCTATGGGGCAATAATGAACGGTGCAGAGCACTATATGGCACAGCTATGGGGCAATAATGAACTGTGCAGAGCACTATATGGCGCAGCTATGGGGCAAGAATGAACGGTGCAGAGCACTATATGGCGCAGCTATGGGGCAAGAATGAACGGTGCAGAGCACTATATGGCACAGCTATGGGGCAATAATGAAGGGTGCAGAGCACTATATGGCACGGCTATGGGACAATAATGAACGGTGCAGAGCACTATATGGCACAGCTATGGGACAATAATGAAGGGTGCAGAGCACTATATGGCACGGCTATGGGACAATAATGAACGGTGCAGAGCACTATATGGCACAGCTATGGGACAATAATGAAGGGTGCAGAGCACTATATGGCACGGCTATGGGACAATAATGAACGGTGCAGAGCACTATATGGCACAGCTATGGGGCAATAATGAACTGTGCAGAGCACTATATGGCACAGCTATGGGGCAAGAATGAACGGTGCAGAGCACTATATGGCACAGCTATGGGGCCATAATGAACAGTATGGAGCATCTATTTTTATTTTTGAAATTCACCGGTAGCTGCTGCATTTTCCACCCTAGGCTTATAATCGAGTCAATACGTTTTCCCAGTTTTTTGTGGCAAAATTAGGGGGGGTCGGCTTATACTCGGGTCGGCTTATACTCGAGTATATATGGTAATTCCACTTATTCCATCATTCTCCATCCTTCATAATTGCATAGTATCTAATGCCTTTAATAAAGCATATCTACATAACCAACACTGTCCTTATAGCTGTGCTGACATCCCGTGGCTGGTATTACCCCGCTAATAAGTAGAATCCCCAATACTGACCCCGAGTTACCACACTGGTAACTGTGACCACATCTAAGGATGTTCAAATAAGAAAATAACAATAAACAAGGTCTTACCATACACCGAGACAGATAAAGGTTTTTCAAGTCCATTTGTCGTGTCATCATGATATTCCTGCTAAGATCCCACATTTGACATGAGAAAAAAATAAGCAACCAACAATAGTTTCTTACATCAAATGAAGATAAAAAAAAACAAAAAAAACTTAACCTCCGCAATTAACGAACAGACAGCAACAGTCAACCAAATGTTTCACACATCAACATAAATGTTTCTTTTATTTTTCTACATTGATGGATCTCAGAGTATAGAGCTGTTTACATTGATAGTTTTTTTTAGATTATTCAGCTTTTGGCAGCGAAAAGCCTTAGAAGCAGCTTATTGGCATTGTGCAATTATTTTCATCTACATGGTAAAACTAAATATTTATCGTCACTGAATATTGTCGTGTGATGTCAAAACTGGTGGAAAATGAATATAAACATTTAAGAAATCAAAACTATTTGTAGCTGCTACTGATCCCAGACGACATAGCGCCTAAACGCCACTGCTGGAGGTTAGAAAAGCGTCACAACATCAGCCTATGGAGGATTTCCTGTAATCTCAGCTCCATTTACCTGATGATCCAGGAGGACATTCTGCTTCTCCTCTGGACGATCCTGGGAATATAGAGGACTGGGACTTCTCAGACTGGACTCATCTATAAGAAATATACACAGTGACTGAATACATCGTCTACATGTGATGAGCAGATGATGTGGGGTCTAGGTGACCTCAGACCCGGCCTCTCCTCTGCAATCAGGAAGGTTTCCTCTTACCCGGAGATGTGAGGGGCTGGTGATCCTCCATCATGACGTCCTTGTACAGATCCTTGTGTCCTTCTATATACTCCCACTCCTCCGTGGAGAAATAGACGGTGACGTCCTGACATCTTATAGGAACCTGACACACACAATGATCAGTCATTAGTAGACCAATCCTCGGCCTTATTACTGCCTTGGGGTCATACTTGATTCCGAGCTTTCATTCACCCCCCACATCCAATCACTGGCTCGCTCTTCATATCTGCACCTCAAAAACATTTCTAGAGTTCGCCCTTTTCTTACTTTCGACTCTGCAAAAACTCCTACTGTTTCACTTATTCATTCTCGTCTGGACTATTGTAACTCTCTACTAATCGGCCTCCCTCTTACCAAACTCTCCCCGCTCCAATCTGTCCTGAATGCTGCAGCCAGGATCATATTCCTCACCAACCGGTACACCGATGCCTCTACCTTGTGCCAGTCATTACACTGGTTACCCATCCACTCCAGAATCCAGTACAAAACTACTACCCTCATCCACAAAGCGCTCCATGGCTCAGCACCACCCTACATCTCCTCCCTGGTCTCAGCCTACCACCCTACCCGTGCTCTCCATTCTGCTAATGACCTGAGGTTAATATCCTCATTAATCAGAACCTTCCACTCCCGTCTCCAAGACTTTACACGTGCTGCGCCGATTCTTTGGAATGCACTACCCAGGTGAATACAATTACGGTAATCCCCAATCCCCACAGCTTTAAGCGTGCCATAAAAATGCATTTGTTCAGATTGGCCTACCGCCTCAACGCATTAACCTAACGATCCCTGTGTGGCCCATTCAAAAAACTTCAACCATAATCAGGTTCCTCGTATCATGTTCTCATACAATTTATGCAGTTAATAGCCCTCTGTGTCTGTACTGTTACATATTTAGGCAGTTAACTGGTTCATGCAGCTTTACATGAACACCCGAGCCTTACACTATGGCCAGTCCGAACAACGAAAGCAATTGTTACCATCCCCCTCTCGTGTCTCCCCTTTTCCTATAGTCTGTAGCTTGCGAGCAGCAGGGCCCTCACTCCTCCTGGTATCTATTTTGATCTGTGTTTATTGTCATGCTGTAATGTCTATTGTCTGTACAAATCCCCTCTATAATGTAAAGTCATGCGGAATATGTTGGCGCTATAGAAATAAAATTATTATTATACAATGTCCCAGCATTCCCGGCAGCGCTCACCTCTCCGCTCAGCAGCTCAGTGATCCTGTGGGTCAGTTCCAGGATCTTCTGCTCATCGATTAGTAAATGAGGTGGAGGCTCGGTGATGTCACTCGGGGTCCTGCTCCGCCCTCCTGACACACGGGGGGTCACACACTCCCCAGACGACGTCTTCACTACTGTGTGATCCTGTGTATGAGGAGACGCCGATCACTACATCTATTCTAAGGATCCTTCACCTTTCCCGTCATTTCCCTGCTTTATTCCTAGAGATCAGAGTGATGTGAAGCTCTCACCTCTCCAGTGATCCAGTAGATTATCTCCAGCGTGAGGTCTAATATCCAAGCAGCCATGTGGCTTCTGTCCTGCTCCATCCTCAGAGGGTCATCAATGAAAAGGGTAATGGTTTTTAAAAGAAAACTTTTGATGCTCTGCACCCTTAAGGGAACCTAAGGAAAAAACAGGATTGAGAGCAAATTTATGGGTGAAGTCTGTCCAGTTTAACATTCATGGCACTGAAAAATTGGACGTGCTTAGTGCACAGATTGGCCACTACAGTCCCCCAGCCACAGACAGACTTACCTTCTCTGGTAGGACCGGGAGCCTAGCATTCATCACACATGGGATTACGGTAATCTACTCATGTATGGGGCACTAATTAAAAACAGCCGCAGGCTGACGAGAGGAGATCTGCTGACTCTAAGGCCGGCTTCACACTCAGCGTATGAAAATACGGTCCGTATATTACGGCCGTAATACGCTGAAATGTCCCGAAAATAGTGGTCCGTAGCTCCTCCGTAGGCAGGGTGTGTCAGCGTTTTTTGCGCATGGCATCCTCCGTATGTAATCCGTATGGCATCCGTACTGCGTGGTTTTCTCGCAGGCTTGCAAAACCGACATACCGCTATAGAAATGATCCATGTGTCCCAAAAAGAAAAAAAAAAAAATATATATATATATACTGTCTATATATATATATATATATATATATGTCATTAGACACATATATGTATATATATTAATATTTTTTCCAGCGCTATACAGCTTGAAAGCCGGTAATTCAATTACCGGCTTTTTCTTTCTCCTTCCTAAAACCCGACATGATTTGAGACATGGTTTACATACAGTAAACCATGTCTTCTCTCCATTTTTTTTGCAGATTCCACACTACTAATGTCAGTAGTGTGTATCTGCAAAATTTGGCCGTTCTAGCTCTTAAAATAAAGGGTTAAATGGCGGAAAAAATTGGCGTGGGCTCCCGCGCAATTTTCTCCGCCACAGTAGTAAAGCCAGTGACTGAGGGCAGATATTAATAGCCTGGAGAGGGTCCATGGTTATTGGCCCCCCCCTGGCTAAAAATATCTGCCCCCAGCCACCCCAGAAAAGGCACATCTGGAAGATGCGCCTATTCTGGCACTTGGCCACTCTCTTCCCATTCCCGTGTAGCGGTGGGATATGGGGTAATGAAGGGTTAATGCCACCTTGCTATTGTAAGGTGACATTAAGCCTAATTAATAATGGAGAGGCGTCAATTTTGACACCTATCCATTATTAATCCAATTGTAGTAAAGGGTTAAATAAAAGACAAACACAATATTTAAAATTATTTTAATGAAATAAACACAATGGTTGTTGGAGTATTTTATTCTACGCCCAATCCAGTCACTGAAGACCCTCGTTCTGTAAGTAAAAAAACATAATAAACCAACAATATACTTACCCTCCGCAGATCTGTAACGTCCAACGATGTAAATCCTTCTGAAGGGGTTAAAACAGTTTGCAGCAAGGAGCTTTGCTAATGCAATGCTACTCCTCGCTGCAAAACCCCGGAGAATGAGTCTAAATATAGATCAATGAGCTATATTTAGCTTCATTTGCGGTGAGGCGCCCTCTGCTGGCTGTTCATAGATCGTGGGAACTTACCTAGAAAGCTCCCAGGCTCCCAGCTCCCAGGCTTTCTAGGTAATTTCCCACGATCTATGAACATCCAGCAGAGGGCGCCTCACCGCAAATGAAGCTAAATATAGCTCATTGATCTATATTTAGACTCATTCTCCGGGGTTTTGCAGCGAGGAGCAGCCTGCATTAGCACAGCTCCTTGCTGCAAACTGTTTTAACCCCTTCAGAAGGATTTACATCGTTGGACGTTACAGATCTGTGGAGGGTAAGTATATTGTTGGTTTATTATGTTTTTTCTTTCACAGAACAAGGGTCTTCAGTGACTGGATTGGGCGTAGAATAAAATACTCCAACAACCATTGTGTTTATTTCATTAAAATAATTTTAAATATTGTGTTTGTCTTTTATTTAACCCTTTACTACAATTGGATTAATAATGGATAGGTGTCAAAATTGACGCCTCTCCATTATTAATTAGGCTTAATGTCACCTTACAATAGCAAGGTGGCATTAACCCTTCATTACCCCATATCCCACCGCTACACGGGAATGGGAAGAGAGTGGCCAAGTGCCAGAATAGGCGCATCTTCCAGATGTGCCTTTTCTGGGGTGGCTGGGGGCAGATATTTTTAGCCAGGGGGGGGCCAATAACCGTGGACCCTCTCCAGGATATTAATATCTGCCCTCAGTCACTGGCTTTACTACTCTGGCGGAGAAAATTGCGCGGGAGCCCACGCCAATTTTTTCCGCCATTTAACCCTTTATTTTAAGAGCTAGAACAGCCAAATTTTGCAGATACACACTACTGACATTAGTAGTGTGGAATCTGCAAAAAAAATGGAGAGAAGACATGGTTTACTGTATGTAAACCATGTCTCAAATCATGTCGGGTTTAAGAAGGAGAAAGAAAAAGCCGGTAATTGAATTACCGGCTTTCAAGCTGTATAGCGCTGGAAAAAATATTAATATATATACATATATGTGTCTCACTGACATACATATATATATATATATACCTATTCTATGTGTACACATTTATTCTACCTATTCTACTGTAAGCTGTCAGTGTGATATTTCTGTACACCGCACTGAATTACCGGCTTTTCTCTCTAACAGCGCTGCGTATTTCTCGCAAGTCACACTGCTTGTCCGTGTGTAATCCGTATTTTTCACGCTTCCATAGACTTTCATTGGCGTATTTCTTGCGCAGTACGGTGACAAACGCAGCATGCTGCGATTTTGTACGGCCGTAGAAAGCCGTATAATACTGATCAGTAAAATACGGCAGATAGGAGCAGGGGCATAGAGAATAATTGTGCCATATTTTTTGCGAGTTTTACGGACGTAGTTTCTGCGCTCTTACGTCCGTAAAACTCGCAAGTGTGAAGCCGGCCTAACAATGTTCTACAAAACACCGACCAGTCGCTCCAAACAGAATAACGCAAGTGACTGCATAATATACAAACGAGAGAATTCAGGAGCAGAAACCGCTGCATTACTATTATTTGTGTACTATGCAGTCATGGCCGCTTGCCCCTGTTCGCACCTGCTTCATTCCGTCATGGGTGCTCGTCTGTTTTTTTTTTTTTTTTCTTTAAAGCTGTCTGTGTTCTAGAGCTTGTTCAGTAGTGTCGTAGAAGACCTCAGAGTGGGACACAGGGCAATTGGAGACTTTACAGTTCTTGTAATTCACAGTAAATTGATCAGGTGCAAATCCAATTTTTTGGAAAAATTCAGTAAAACTGACAAATTCCACTGTCATAAGACGCAAGTAACTCTCTGTCGATCTATCTATATATAACCCTCTGTGTATATAAATATATATTTAGCCCTCTGTGTCTGTACTGCTACATACTTAGGCAGGTAACTGGTTCATGCAGCTTTACATGAACACCTGAGCCTTACACTATGGCCGGTCCGAATAACTAAAGCAATTGTTACCATCCACCTCTCGTGTCTCCCCTTTTCCTATAGTTTGTAGCTTGCGAGCAGCAGGGCCCTCATTCCTCTGGTATCTGTTTTGAACTGTGATTTCTGTTATGCTGTAATGTCTATTATCTGTACAAGTCCCCTCTATAATTTGTAAAGCGCTGCGGAATATGTTGGCGCTATATAAATAAATATTATTATTATTATTATTATTATATATAACATACACACACAGAATTGAGGCCCTGGAGAATGTAGGACATTTTCACTGGTGACCGTGCTCCTTTTTTGAGGAGACACCAACCCAAAAAGATTCCAGAAATGATTGTTAATGGTTGTGCAGTCGATTTGCCGGCTCCTCCTCCGTGATTCCAGGAGATCTTCCCTTTTTCCCGAATGTTCTCGGACACTTGTAGGTACATGACAGGATTACCTTTAGTGCCGGCTGGACGGATCTTTTCACTCTGAGCCCAGAGACTCCAGAGAAGCAGCAGGCGGAGGGAGTGAGAACATGGCAGGACTTGTCCCCTTCACCATCCCCCGTCCTCTACTGAGCTGACAGGAGCAAAGATGGGGGAAAAAATACAAAATCCCCCAGAGCTCTGGTCACTGCGCCTTTTCTGATCTCTGGGGGAGGTTTTCTGATGAGATATGTCTCCTCCATTCTCCTCCAGCATTTCCTGTCAGGCTGACTGTCCTCTGTAAACTACAACTTCCAGAATCCTTTGCTGGTCTTATCCTCCTGCCCTCAGTAACATTACCGCCTGTGTATCATATGCAGAGTGTGAGTCCTCCGCCATCAGTGTCACTCCTGTACCCCCTCGCTCACCGCTGCAGCCTTCACCCCATTAAGGTGTCTCTTCCCGCCACATGCCGTATGTGTACGACACGGTGACGAGACAGGCCCATGATCCATCACTATATACACATACAGGTCCTTCTCAAAAAATTAGCATATAGTGTTAAATTTCATTATTTACCATAATGTAATGATTACAATTAAACTTTCATATATTATAGATTCATTATCCACCAACTGAAATTTGTCAGGTCTTTTATTGTTTTAATACTGATGATTTTGGCATACAACTCCTGATAACCCAAAAAACCTGTCTCAATAAATTAGCATATTTCACCCATCCAATCAAATAAAAGTGTTTTTTAATAACAAACAAAAAAACCATCAAATAATAATGTTCAGTTATGCACTCAATACTTGGTGGGGAATCCTTTGGCAGAAATGACTGCTTCAATGCGGCGTGGCATGGAGGCAATCAGCCTGTGACACTGCTGAGATGTTATGGAGGCCCAGGATGCTTCAATAGCGGCCTTAAGCTCATCCAGAGTGTTGGGTCTTGCGTCTCTCAACTTTCTCTTCACAATATCCCACAGATTCTCTATGGGGTTCAGGTCAGGAGAGTTGGCAGGCCAATTGAGCACAGTAATACCATGGTCAGTAAACCATTTACCAGTGGTTTTGGCACTGTGAGCAGGTGCCAGGTCATGCTGAAAAATGAAATCTTCATCTCCATAAAGCATTTCAGCCGATGGAAGCATGAAGTGCTCCAAAATCTCCTGATAGCTAGCTGCATTGACCCTGCCCTTGATGAAACACAGTGGACCAACACCAGCAGCTGACATGGCACCCCACACCATCACTGACTGTGGGTACTTGACACTGGACTTCAGGCATTTTGGCATTTCCTTCTCCCCAGTCTTCCTCCAGACTCTGGCACCTTGATTTCCGAATGACATGCAAAATTTGCTTTCATCAGAAAAAAGTACTTGGGACCACTTAGCAACAGTCCAGTGCTGCTTCTCTGTAGCCCAGGTCAGGCGCTTCTGCCACTGTTTATGGTTCAAAAGTGGCTTTACCTGGGGAATGCGGCACCTGTAGCCCATTTCCTGCACACGCCTGTGCACGGTGGCTCTGGATGTTTCCACACCAGACTCAGTCCACTGCTTCCTCAGGTTCCCCAAGGTCTGGAATCGGTCCTTCTCCACAATCTTCCTCAGGGTCCGGTCTCCTCTTCTCGTTGTACAGCGTTTTCTGCCACATTGTTTCCTTCCAACAGACTTACCATTGAGGTGCCTTGATACAGCACTCTGGGAACAGCCTATTTGTTGAGAAATTTCTTTCTGGGTCTTACCCTCTTGCTTGAGGGTGTCAATGATGGCCTTCTTGACATCTGTCAGGTCGCTAGTCTTACCCATGATGGGGGTTTTGAGTAATGAACCAGGCAGGGAGTTTATAAAAGCCTCAGGTATCTTTTGCATGTGTTTAGAGTTAATTAGTTGATTCAGAAGATTAGGGTAATAGGTCGTTTAGAGAACCTTTTCTTGATATGCTAATTTATTGAGACAGGTTTTTTGGGTTATCAGGAGTTGTATGCCAAAATCATCAGTATTAAAACAATAAAAGACCTGACAAATTTCAGTTGGTGGATAATGAATCTATAATATATGAAAGTTTAATTGTAATCATTACATTATGGGAAATAATGAAATTTAACACTATATGCTAATTTTTTGAGAAGGACCTGTATATCATCAGGACATTGTGGACGCATCTACATAGGACGTGTAGGAATGTGGACTGTCTTATAAGGCTACTTTCACACTAGCGTCGTATGACGCACGTCGCAATGCGTCGTTTGGCAGAAAAAACGCATCCTGCAAAGTTGTCTGCAGGATGCGTTTTTTCTCCATAGGCTTGTATTAGAGACGCATTGCCACATGTCGCAACCGTCATGCGACGGTTGCGTCGTGTTGTGGCGGACCGTCGGCCCAAAAAACATTGCATGTAACTTTTTTGGTGCGTTGTGTCCGCCATTTCCGACCGCGCATGCGCGGCCGGAACTCCGCCCCCTCCTCCCCGAAGCTCACAATGGGGCAGCGGATGCGTTGTAAAACTGCATCCGCTGCCCACATTGTGCTGCGCTTTCACAGCATGCGTCGGTACGTCGCCACGACGCATTGCGTCGTACGACGCTTGTGTGAAAGTAGCCTTACCCTGTTACCAACTTCCCACCCCTGAAGACAACAGATACACTAAGTAACATGCATCTAATGTAATGTATTATGGTAATGTACAGTATATAAAGTGTTAATACATAATGTGAGGATAGCATAAGGATAAGCCTAGGACAACATATGATATAGAATAAGGATAATACAGTAGATTTAGCATATGATAGGAAATGGATAATGTTAGGATTAATTCAGTGGGGGGCACTAGTACTGATAATAAGGGGCACTTCCTGGTTACTGGGAGTTTACTGTCAGTGAAGCGGAGAGTGTAGGCCAAGTTCAGGTGCGGTGGCTGCTAGGAGGAGCACGGGCCAACCGGACATTCCTGATGGACACTCCACCAGCATCTGGAGCCTAGGGCTTGGGCCAGGTACCAAGGAGCGGGCCTGGTCTTGAAACATCACAAGTTCAGTGGACATGGAATTACATGGGGGGCAGAAGAAGGAAGTGCAAATTACTGTGCCCTATCCCACTTGATCCTACCTGGTGAACTTGGACTGCTTAGTAAAAGGTTGACTGTTATAAAGAACTAAATGGTGGACCGATTCAAACGCATCGGGTATTCTAGAATATGTATGTATGTATGTATATAGCAGCCACATAGTATATAGCAGAGGACACGTAGTATATAGCAAATACTACGTGGCCTGTGCTATATATTATGTGGCTGCTAATACCTGATGCGTTAATACAGGCCACGCAGTATATAACAAAGCCCAAACAGTATATAACACAGCCCACATACTATATAACACATCCCACGCAGTATATAGCAGCCACGCAGTATATAACACCGGCGCCGTAGTATATAATACAGGGCACGTAGTATATAGCACAGCCCATGCAGTATATCACACAGCCCACGGAGTATATAACACAGCCCACAGAGTATATATCACAGCCCACGTACTATATAACACAGCCCACGTACTATATAACACTGCCCATGCAGTATATAGCAGCCACGCAGTATATAACACAGGCGACGCAGTATATAACACAGCCCATGTAACATATAACACAGGACACATAGTATATAGCACAGCCCACGGAGTATATAACACTGCCCATGTAGTATATAGCAGCCAAGCAGTATATAACACAGGCGCCGTAGTATATAATACAGGGCACGTAGTATATAGCACAGCCCACGCAGTATATCACACAGCCCACGGAGTATATAACACAGCCCACAGAGTATATATCACAGCCCACGTACTATATAACACAGCCCACGTACTATATAACACAGCCCATGCAGTATATAGCAGCCACGCAGTATATAACACAGGAGACGCAGTATATAACACAGCCCATGTAACATATAACACAGGGCACATAGTATATAGCACAGCCCACGCAGTATATAACACTGCCCATGTAGTATATAGCAGCCAAGCAGTATATAACACTGCCCACGCAGTATTTAGCAGTGTGGGCACCATATCCCTGTTAAAAAATATAATTAAAATAAAAAATAGTTATATATTCACCCCCTGGGATCCAGCGAAACTCTGGCGATACGCACGCGGCTGCCGCCATCTTCCGTTCCCGGGATGCATTGCGAAATTAGCCAGATGACTTAGCGGTCTCGAGACCTCTAAGTCTTCTGGGGAATTTTGCAATGCATCTCCAGGAACGGAAGATGGCGGCCGGCGCGGGCGCATCGTGGGACGATGGAAGGTGACAATAGCAGGTTTTTTGTTTTTTTATTATTTTTAACATTACATCTTTTTACTATTGATGCTGCACAGGCAGCATCAATAGTAAAAAAGTTGGGGACACAGAGGGTTAATAGCAGCAGTAACGGAGTGCGGTACCCACGGCCCGTTACCGCTGGCATTAACCCTGTGTGAGCGATGAGTGGAGGGGATTACGGAGCGGCCGCCGGGCACTGACTGCAGAGGAGTAGGGGAGGGACTAATTGGACTGTGCCCGTCGCTGATTGGTCACGGCAGCCATGACAGGCAGCTGGCGAGACAAATCAGCGACGTGGGATTTCCGTGACGGAAGTTGCCGACAGAAAGATGGAAGTACCCCTTAGACAATTATATATATAGACTAGATGGTGGCCCGATTCTAACGCATCGGGTATTCTAGAATATGTATGTCAACGTAGTATATTGCACAGCCCACGTAGTATGCTGCCCAGCCACGTAGTATATTGCCCAGCCACGTACTATATTGCCCAGCCACGTAGTATATTGCCCAGCTACGTAGTATATTGCCCAGTGACGTAGTATATTGCCCAGTCACGTAGTATATTGCCCAGCCAAGTAGTATATTGCCCAGGTATGTAGTATATTGCCCAGTCACGTAGTATATTGCCCAGTGACGTAGTATATTGCCCAGCCACATAGTATACAGCACAGAGCCACGTAGTATACAGCACAGACATGTAGTATATTGCCCAGTCACGTAGTATATTGCCCAGCCACGTATGTAACAGGTTAAAAAATAAAAAAGAAACATATACTCACCTTCCGAGGGCCCCTTGTAGTTCTGTCGCCTGTGTGCGGTGCACGCGGCAGCTTCCGGTCCCAGGGTTGGTATGAGCGCAGGACCTGTGATGACGTCGCGGTGACATGACCGTGATGTCATGGCAGGTCCTTCTCGCATACCATCCTTAGCACTGGAACCTGACGTTTGTATTGCCGAGGACAGGGCGACACGTCGGAGGGTGAGAATAATGTTTTTTTTTATTATTATTACTTGTAACATTAGATCGTTTTACTATTGATGCTGCATACGCAGCATCAATAGTAAAAAGTTGGTCACACAGGGTTAATAGCTGCGTAACCGGAGTGCGTTACACCGCGCTCCGGTAACGCTGGCATTAAACTGTGTGAGGGCTGACTGGATGACTGGAGGGGAGTATGGAGCGGGCACTGACTGCGGGGAGGAAGGAGCGGCCATGTTGCCGCCGGACTGTGGCCGTCGCTGATTGGTCGTGGCAATGGTCGTGGGCGTTTTGCCACAACCAATCAGCGACTTGGATTCCATGACAGACAGAGGCCATGATCAATGAATATCCGGGACAGACAGAAAGACGGAAGTGACCCTTAGACAATTATATAGTAGATTATAGGTACCACAGTGGTTAATGAAGGTGCCAGGGACTGCAAGGGTTAACAATTAAAATAAGGTGGGATGATATCGTTTGACTTGGGGTCTGATGAATGTTAATTGGTTATAAAGGAAAGAGAGGGGGTAAAAGAGGCATACAAGTTTTTGAGCAGGAAAGTTCCCCCCTCTATCCTATTTCTGTCCTGAGGTAAAACATTCGAACGGAAGACTCTGCATTCTTGATCTTCATGAACATTTGTTATACTTTTGCCCTGTTACCTCCCTCAGCATACCTTTTGTGCCCATACCACCTGCCAGACCCCTGCCTCTCTTTCCCTCTACCTCCGTGGAGCATTCACTGTACAAGTAAAAGTCTACGTTAATGAGTCGCCCGACAGGGCCGTGGGGTATTCGGTACCGGGTCCGGTACTCAAAGGGGATGTCACAGTGACGGCGACCCGGTCTGTGGCCCTGGGCGCCCATGTTAAAGGGAAGGTTTTTAAAGGGATATGGTGAATAAAGTTTGTTCATGACACCACCTGTGGTATTCAGTCAGTCCTCTGGGGTGATGGTTTGGCAGCTAGATGGTATAACTTCCCGCCGGTGAAGTAGGCCCCCAGGGCACCCAAGGTGTACGGCTCTGATGGTGTGGTGGATGGTATAGCAAAGAACGAGGACACAGGTTTGCAGTCTTTACCTGGTTTACTGATAGTAGCAGGCCTCAGTCCAGGGTACCAAGCACAGGTGTAGCTGTGGGCCAGCCGGCCTGAAGGCATTAGTGGATCTCTCTCCCAGGTGAGGTCCGTGAGCCTTTCTTACTTGCGCTAGTTGGCGAGGTCCCTGCTGCTTGTAGCTTGCTGGCAAGGTACCCTCTCTCTCCTGTCCTGAGACAGATGTCTGCACGGTGGGCAGTGTGAGCCATTTTATAGGGTCTCTATCACGACCTGGGCTCTTCAGGTTACAGGTAAACATATCATTCATTCTCTGAGCTGAAATATCCTGCATGTCTATTGCTCCAGTCCCTGACAGCAAGCAGCTTGGATGGTATCTGAGTCATTCTATCTTCGGCATTGAATCCTGCATGTATCTATATATGTTAGTCATCCTATTATGCCTTTGTTTGTGTTTATAGATATTTAACTCACTTTTGCATGTCCTTACTCAGAGAGATCACATAACTGTTTCAAAGCGGTTTATGATCCATGTAGACCTGGACATTTGTTTATCTGATCACTACATTTATTGTGTCCTGTTGTCTCAACTGAGTTAGATTGATTGCTAACGAGCTTTAACCCCAAAAAAAAAAAAAAAAAAAAAAAAAGAGAGATCTAAGGGCTAGCCTTCTATAAATGTAGACTTAGCTTGGGGAAGCATTCATGCAGGGGTGCATTCATGCACTGTTATTTGTGTATTTTTTATTCAAAGTACTTTTTTTCTAAGTACTCGGCAGTTATAACATGGCAGTTAGACAGGGCAGGAGACAGGTAAGACAATCTAAATCTAATCCATATTCACTTGAAACAGCACAAATACTCACCATATTTATTTGTATAATCTATATTCTGGCTGCTGCATTCACTCACATTCACAGCCCTTGCATTAACTCTCTACACTCCATCCATATCGGCCCCTCTGTCCTTGCCTCTCCTATGTATAGCTCTCATGCTTTGTTCACATTGCTTAACAGCACAGATCCATTCAGTCCCAACATCCAACACAAGAGACGCTCTCACAAATCACTTAACCATCTGCTCACTCTTTCGATCCTCCTTCTCCTAGTCGCTGGAGACATATCTCCAAACCCCGGCCCCCCATGTTATAGCCAGTCAAACCTCCCAATTGCTACACCCAGAAACCCCTCTAACCTTATTAATATTCCCTGCATGCCTGCTGTCTCTTTCAATTGTGCCCTTTGGAATTCTCGCTCTGTGTGTAATAAACTCTCCTTCATTCATGACTTCTTCCTTTCTAATTCTCTTAATCTCCTGGCTCTTACTGAAACCTGGATCCAGCAGTCAGACACCACTGCTGCTGCTGCTCTTTCATATGGTGGACTACACTTTTCTCATACCCCAAGATCAGACAACAGAGCAGGTGGAGGCGTTGGCCTGCTCCTTTCACCCAAATGTACTTTCCATGTTATCCCCCAAGTACCCTCACTTGTCTTCCCTTCCTTTGAGGTCCATGTGGTCAGACTCTACGTCCCCTTCTCCATGCGAGTGGCGGTGGTGTATCGTCCTCCCGGCCCCTGTCATCAGTTCCTGGATCACTTTGCCACCTGGCTTCCACACTTTCTCTCCTGTGACACCCCCACCCTTATCATGGGTGATTTCAACATCCCCATTGCCTCTCCCCTCTCCCCATCTGCTTCTCACCTTTTATCTCTATCCTCCTCTTTTGGCCTCTCGCAGCATACTAACTCTCCAACACATGAAGATGGAAACTCCCTTGACTTGGTCTTCTCCCGACTTTGCTCAGTGGATGATTTCACAAACTCCCCTCTCCCGCTCTCTGACCACAACCTTCTTTCATTCTCTATCAAGAACTGCCATCCCGCTCAGGTCACCCCCACTTTCCACACTTATAGAAACATCCAGGCCATTAACACCCAGAAACTTATGAAGAACTTGCAGTCCTCATTGGCCCCTATCTCCTCCATCTCATGTCCTGATTCTGCATTGAAGCATTACAATGAAACCCTGCAAAGTGCTCTGGATGAAGCTGCTCCTCCTATACATAAAACAACTCGGCACAGACGGCAACAACCGTGGCACACGCTGCAAACACGTTTCCTGCAGCGGTGCTCCAGGTGCGCAGAACGTTTGTGGAGAAAATCTAATCTACCCGAAGATTTCATCCATTATAAGTTCATGCTAAAGACATACAATTCTTCCCTTCACCTCTCCAAACAAACCTACTTCAACACCCTCATCACCTCCCTGTCCAATAACCCTAAACGTCTCTTTGACACGTTCCAGTCCCTACTCAACCCAAGAGAGCAGGCCCCAACCACGGATCTCCGTGCTGACGATCTGGCCAATTACTTCAAAGAAAAAATTGACCACATTCGACAGGAAATCATCTCCCAATCCCTTCATACCATGCACTGTCCTCCCTCCCCCACTGCATCTAGTTCACTCTCTGACTTTGAAGCAGTTACAGAAGAAGAAGTAAGCAGGCTCCTTGCATCTTCTCGCCCGACCACTTGCACCAGTGACCCCATTCCATCACATCTCCTCCAGTCCCTTTCCCCGGCTGTCACCTCTCACCTAACAAAAATATTCAACCTTTCCCTCACTTCCGGTATTTTTCCCTCCTCATTTAAGCATGCCATCATATATCCATTACTTAAAAAACCATCCCTCGATCAAAACTGTGCCGCTAATTATAGACCTGTCTCTAATCTTCCCTTCATCTCTAAACTCCTCGAACGCCTGGTCCACTCCCGTCTTACCCGCTATCTCTCAGATAACTCTCTTCTCGACCCTCTTCAATCTGGCTTCCGCTCTTTACACTCTACTGAAACTGCCCTCACTAAAGTCTCCAATGACCTACTAACAGCTAAATCTAATGGTCACTACTCCATGCTAATTCTCTTGGATCTCTCTGCAGCATTCGACACTGTGGATCATCAGCTCCTCCTCACTATGCTCCGCTCCATCGGCCTCAAGGACACCGTTCTCTCCTGGTTCTCCTCCTATCTCTCTGACCGATCCTTCACTATATGTTTTGCTGGTTCCTCCTCCTCTCACCTTCCCCTTACGGTTGGGGTTCCTCAAGGATCAGTCCTAGGCCCCCTCCTCTTCTCTTTGTATACTGCCCCTATTGGACAAACAATCAGTAGATTTGGTTTCCAGTACCATCTCTATGCTGACGACACCCAATTATATACATCTGCTCCTGATATCACACCGACCTTTTTAGAAAACACCAGTGATTGTCTTACCGCTGTCTCTGACATCATGTCCTCCCTCTACCTGAAACTAAACCTGTCAAAAACTGAACTCCTCGTGTTCTCTCCCTCTACTAACCTACCTTTGCCTGACATTGCCATCTCCGTGTGCGGTTCCACGATTACTCCAAAGCAACATGCCCGCTGCCTTGGGGTCATCCTTGATTCTGACCTTTCATTCACCCCCTACATCCGATCACTGGCTCGCTCTTACCTGCATCTCAAAAACATTTCTAGAATTCGCCCTTTTCTTACTTTCGACTCTGCAAAAACTCTGACTGTTTCACTTATTCATTCTCGTCTGGACTATTGTAACTCTCTATTAATCGGCCTCCCTCTTGCAAAACTCTCCCCGCTCCAATCTGTCCTGAATGCTGCAGCGAGGATCATATTCCTCACCAACCGTTACACCGATGCCTCTACCCTGTGCCAGTCATTACACTGGCTACCCATCCACTCCAGAATCCAGTACAAAACTACTACCCTCATCCACAAAGCACTCCATGGCTCAGCACCACCCTACTTCTCCTCCCTGGTATCAGTCTACCACCCTACCCGTGCCCTCCGCTCCGCTAATGACCTCAGGCTAGCATCCTCAATAATCAGAACCTCCCACTCCCGTCTCCAAGACTTTACACGTGCTGCGCCGATTCTTTGGAATGCACTACCTAGGTTAATACGATTAATCCCCAATCCCCACAGTTTTAAGCGTGCCCTAAAAACTCATTTGTTCAGACTGGCCTACCGCCTCAATGCATTAACCTAACGATCCCTGTGTGGCCTATTTATATATATATAAAAAAAAAAAAAGGTTCCTCGCATCATGTTCTCATACACTTTATGCAGTATTAGCCCTCTGTGTCTGTACTGCTACATACTTAGGCAGTGAACTGGTTCATGCAGCTTTACATGAACACCCGAGCCTTACACTATGGCCGGTCCGAATAACTAAAGCAATTGTTACCATCCACCTCTCGTGTCTCCCCTTTTCCCCATAGTTTGTAAGCTTGCGAGCAGCAGGGCCCTCACTCCTCCTGGTATCTGTTTTGAACTGTATTTCTGTTATGCTGTAATGTCTATTGTCTGTACAAGTCCCCTCTATAATTTGTAAAGCGCTGCGGAATATGTTGGCGCTATATAAATAAAAATTATTATTATTATATTATTATTATTATTCAGGTTATTGCTTCACCTCAGACTTGGTGTGGGCAAATAACATACAGTCCTATGCCCTCCGGTTCTGTCATGCGTCCTGGAGAGCAACACGACCTCGGGCTCTGAGGGTGTCCAGTCGCCGCTCCCCTCTGAGCCCCTTCCTCCACTGTGCTCCTTTCCTCAGATGCTCCATTACATTCAACCCCTCGGGTTCTATTCCTTTCCTGGAGCTGCAGCTCAGTCCTGGCTGCACGTCTCCGCACACTCTCTCCTCTTCTCCCTCTCCTCATTGTCTGCTATAGACTGTCTGACTCCTCCTCCAGATCAGAACACTTAAAGCTAGGGAAGCTCCCCTGAATCCGGGTTCAGAGCTCCTCCTTCTGGCCTGGATTCAGAACATGTTGTTTGTAGGTGCTTACCTGGTAAAGAGAATCCTCCTTGCCTGCAAGCATGATATCACCCTCCCCGAAAGGAAGGCAACACCACTGTAACAACCGGTTACCTGGGGTGTTACACTAACCATTGCTCTGCCTCCTGCCGTTACTGCATCCCGCAACCTGCTCACATCTACTGCTCTGGAAAAAACTAAGAGACCACCACATCAAATCCCTGTCATGGCCGCCCAATTTCCAGACCTGAACCCCATTGAAAACCTCTGAAATGTAATCATAAGGGAGATGGATAGTCACAAGCCATCAAACAAAGAAGAACTGTTTAAATTTCTGTACCAGGAGTGGCATAAGGTCACCCAAAAGCAGCGTGAAAGACTGGTGGAAAGCTGCCAAGACGCATGAAAGCTGGGATTAACAAACATGGTTATTCCACAAAATATTGATTTCTGAACTCTTACTGAGTTAAAATATTAGTATTGTTGTTTCTAAATGATTATGAACTTGTTTTCTTTGAATTATTTGAGGTCTGAAAGCACTGTTTTTTTTTTTGGGGGGGGGCGGTGGTTTGACCATTTTTCTTTGTCAGAAAAAAAACAAACAAAATTTATTGCTTGGAACTTCGGAGACATGTTGTCAGGAGTTTATAGAATAAAAGAACAATTTACATTTTACTCAAAAATCTAATATATAAAGCTGAATGTGTGTGTGAATGTATGTATGTATGTCTGGGATTGGCATCTGCACTGTCGCAGGTACAGCCACAAAATTTTGCACAGTCACACGTCTGGACCCCGAGAGTGTCACAGGCTATGTTGTGAGGCGAAATTTTAACCCCGCGCGTTCCAATTCCCCAAACAATTTTGCCCCTATCTACATAATGGGGAAAAAAGTGAAAGGAAAAGTGTTGGAGGCGTCGCAGCTACAGAAACAAAATTTTGCACAGTCACACGTCTGGACGCAAGAGCGTCATAGGCTATGTTGTGAGGTGAAATTTTAACCCCGCGCTTTCCAATTCACCAATTTTGCCCCTATCTACATAATGGGGAAAAGTGAAAGGAAAAGTGTTGGAGGCAAATTGACAGCTGCCAGATGTGAACAAGGGGGACTTAAAGAATGAGAGCGATGGCGCCAAAGAGTATATACCGATCAGTTGCTAAGGTGGGGCCCCGACATGGGATACTCACCACACACGGGGATATGAACACACACACAAAATGCGCCACACACTACCACGTGCTTGAACACATATTGCCCTCAGCACACATTTCACCACACATACACCAACCTCGCCACATAAAAGTCGTAACACAAATGTCACCGCTCAAAACTTGCCACGCGCAAAACTTGCCACATGCAAAAACCAGGCTCACGCAAAACTCGCCACAAGTGCAAAACTAACCTCATGGAAAACTCGCCACACGCAAAACTTGCACACGCGGAAAAATTGCCACATGCACAAAAGTTGCAACACATGCAAAAGTTGCCTCACACAAAACTTGCACATACTCAAAAGGCACCACACAAAACTCGCCACGCGCAAAACTCGCTGCACACAACTTGCTACACTAACCTGTCACATGCAACTCGACACACAAAAAGTTGCTACACGCATGTTGCCACACAAAACTTATCTCACAAAAGTCGCTACATGCATGTCGCCACACGCAACTCAACACACACAACTTGACAAACGAAACTCACCCTAAAACACACACAAGTCTGGTATTATCCTTCAAAAATAAAAATCTGATTAATAAGCAGACAAACTACAAGAGCAACAAATGTACCATATAGGAAAGACAGCAGCTGTCAGTCACATGACCTGTCTATTATGTGTATGTGTGAGCTAATATATACTGCCAGGGGGAGGGCTTCCTGTTGGCTGGGGATTTATCAGGCTGCCAATTTAGCTTACAAATACTGAGGTAAAAATACTGAGCAAATATCGTGTGAACGAGGTCTAATACAGGAGGAGATGACACACAGGTATATACTATATACAGGGGAGATGACACACAGATATATACTATATACAGGAGAGATAACACACAGGTATATACTATATAGAGGAGGAGATGACATACAGGTACATACTATATACAGGAGGAGATGACATACAGGTATATACTATATACAGGAGGAGATGACACACAGGTATATACTATATATAGGAGGAGATGACACACGTATATACTATATTCAGGGGAGATGACACACAGATATATACTATATACAGAAGAGATGACACAGGTATATACTATATAGAAGAGGAGATGACATACAGGTACATACTATATACAGGAGGAGATTACATACAGGTATATACTATAGACAGGAGGAGATGACACACAGGTATATACTATATACAGGAGCAGATGACCTACAGGTATATACTATATACAGGAGGAGATGACACAGGTATATACTATATACAGGAGGAGATGACATACAGGTATATACTATATATAGAAGGAGATGACATACAGGTATATACTATATACAGGGGAGATGACACACAGCAGGTATATACTATATACAGGGGAGATGACATACAGGTATATACTATATACAGGAGATGACATACAGGTGTATACTATATATAAGGGAGATGACAAACATGTATATAATGAGGTGAAAATGAGAGGTGTGAGGTGAAAATGAAAAGGTGTGAGTGCAAAATGAGAGGAGTGAGGTAAAATAGTGGAGTGATCGGAAAATCACAGATGTGAGGTCGAAATGACAAGTGTTAGGGGGGAATGAGAGGAGTGAGGGAGAAAATGAGAGGTGTGAGGGGGAAAATGAGAGGCCTGATGGGAAAATAAGAGAAGTGAGGTGCTATAACTAACCACAGATATTTACTATGCCCAGGCAACGCCGGGCTCTTCAGCTAGTATACCTATAAAGAGAAAAATCAGACAAACTGAGCATTTTGCAGTGGTCTCTTAATTTTTTCCAGAGCTGTATATAGAGGCAGTCTTTGGTGTCCCATGCATTGTGTGCGGTGTCTCCTGAAGAGGGAAGCCTGGAGGCAGTGGAGACCTGTGGCCTACTAGTGAGTGTAATGCATCCCACACTATACAGCACACTGGGACTGGGACACCCCTTGTCTGTAAAGGGCCAGAGCGCAACAGCAGCTCGATCACTTCACTTGAAGAGAAAGATGCAGCGAAAGCAATGATGAGCTGAACACCGACGACAAGATGACTGTGAGTAGCTTGAATTGGCTAGATGGACCTGCCCATCATGGGCGTACCTGATGATACATCAGGCAGAAATTTGTCAAGCCTAGGAAGAGGCTTGTCCAGAGAGGTCGGCCCATGGTGAGCAGTGCTAGCCCCCAATGGGTACGATGAAAGAAAAAGAAACCACGTCCATTGCAGGTTGCAGGGAGTCAATGGAGAACAGCTGGAAAACAGGCAGGAGAGACAGATATAGCTCCACCCTGGAATGGGGGGAGCCCTGGAAAAGTACACCCTCTGAACAGCAGTCCGGCGGCATTATTGGTGAAAGAGAGAGAGAGGAGAAGAGTCAGGTGATATGGAGAGATTCTACAATGCTGCGCTTCATGGTGGGCCCTGACAATGATGTTGATCAATGAGTGGAACAGGCTGCCAAGAGAGGTGGTGAGTTCTCATTCAATGGAAGTCTTTAAGCAGAGGCTGGACAGACATCTGTCTGAGATAGTTTAGTGAATCCTGTATTGATCAGGGTTTGGACACGATGAACCTTGAGGTCCCTTCCAACTCTAACTTTCTATGATTCTATGAAAAGCTGCGGGAGCAGGAGATACTGCCGGAAGAACTGCCGTCTCTGATGGATCTCAGCGAGCCTGTTTGAAAACTTCAGCACCCAGAACATGACCTCAAGACCGAAGTTTATTGGTCGGCCCCTGAACCCGAGTCTGACATACAAAAAGAACTGGTTGTGTCAGTGTGGCTGAAGCCCGGTGGCTGAGAAAGCTAAATGGGTGTCAAGGGTGATCCAAAGGAAAAAGCAATGGGAAAAATAGCTATGGGCCCAGTTGCAGCTCCGCAAAGGTAGCAACGTTGGCCACTGACTAACTAAAGGTATCATGCGGCATTATCATTCCAGGTAGGGCTATGGATTTATCCGGGAGGCGGTCACTGTAAAAAAATCCATATGAATGCTGGGTCCTTGCCACATGGGCCCTATATCCTGCAGCCAGGAGATTGACTCACTTTTATCAAGGAGTACAGACCACGAGGGTGGTATGCAGTTGCGCCGACTGTAATCCCTCCAGAAGAAGAAAATCCCAGAGGAATGTGGCAGGAGAAGGTGAGTCCTTGTGTGACCGCTCAACTGCAACAGGTAGAGCCTGCAGCCAAGGCCCCAATGCCCCTTAGCCCCAGAAGAACAGTGGTCAATTGTTGTCCAGCAGCGTGTTCTCCACCACCAGTACCAGTTGTCTGGCCAAGCCTGAGGCAGCCAGTGTTCTGGCCACTGTTATTGTCTCTTAGGGCCCCTGCTCATCCACCTATATTGGGCAGGCTGGAGTGAGAGAAACTCTGGTGTATGGCGGCCATACGTAAAATGCTGCCTGAAGGCTTAGTTGTGCTCATTGCCCCGAAGAAGAACCACACATGAGGAACTGTTTTGCATTTCTGAGGGCAGGAGGCCCTAAATATGTTGAGAACCCCCGATGTTGGCAAGGTTGGCAGAATAATTTTTGTGTTCCCCCTTCCCAGTTTGTTTTACGCACATTGCGTATCCCCTTGCTGGATTGTGGGACTGTGACCCACTAAGGGTCTCAAACCCTTCCAGCCTTATGGACTGTGTAAGTTAAAGGGACTGTTGTTCACAAAGGGTAGGGGATGAATCGAACAACCCAAAGATTGAGCAAGGTCAGAACCCTTGTCTTTACAGACGGATAAGGGACTGTATGGACTGTGCTCCCGAAACTACTGGAGCTTTTGCTGTGTTGGCCAATAGTCCTGTGATTAAAAAGAACTTAGTCACACAGTGTCGAGGTCTCCAGATTGGTTAGACCAAGGTCATGTGGACCCATGAAGGAACTGGACTACACCCATGGACTGTGGGGCAACTGTTAATGTGTGGTCCTCAGGGCCATTGTTTTTCTGGAACATTGATTCACATAGACATTGGTCTAGGACTGTTGGACAGCTGTTAAGCTGTCCTATGGGTAAGTGCACTCACCAGCAATGGACACTCTATACCCAAAAAAGAGGAGACTAAGAGTTTAAATGTTTTATGTGATTTTTGTATGCTGTGTGTGATCTTCCAGGTCCCAGAATGGTTGAGGATTACCATGTTTAAAGAGGGGAGTAATGTAAGGCTAGGTTCACACTAGCGTTGCGCCGCCCTGCGTCGGCGACGCAACGCGCGACGCACGTAAAAACGCGCGCAAACGCGCGCAAAAACGCGCGCGTTTTGCGACGCGTGCGTCGTTTTTGACGAAAATCGGACGCACAGAAAATGCTACAATGTAGCGTTTTCTTGCGTCCGACGCTAGCGTCGGAAACGACGCATGTGGCAAAAACGCCACCAAAACAACGCACGCGTCCCCTATGTTAAACATAGGGGCGCGTCGCCGCTGCGTCGCCGCTGCGTCGCCGCTGCGTCGCCGGCGCAACAGCGACGCACATTGGCGGAACGCCAATGTGAACGTAGCCTAAGGATGTTGACTGTCGCACCCTGTTCCTCCCCCTGAAGACAACAGAAGAACTGTGTGACTATAGTCATGCAATTTTATATGTAAAAGTAACATCCGTCTAATGTAATGTATTATGGTGATGTACAGTATATAAGGTGTTAATGCATAATGTGAGTATAGTTTAAGGATAAGCTTAGGACAAGACAACATAGGATATAGGAGATTTAGCATATTAGCTAGGAAATGGTTAAGAATAGAGTTAGCCCAGCGGGTGGGCACCAGTGCTGATATAAAGTGGAGCACTTCCTGGTTAGAGAGAGATCAGTGTGGCTGGGTTGCTAGGGGCAGCATGAGCCAACCGATCGAGGCAGTGGGAGGTCAAATGGAGTTTCCTGATGTACAATCCATCAGTGTCTTAAGCCTAGGGCTCGGGCCATGGAGCTCGCCTGGTCTCCCGACATAATGAGTTCGGTGGACATGGAATTACATGGGGTGCAGGTAACCATTCCCGGGAGCATTGCCAGAGTGAACAACAAATCCTTGAGGCTGATGGGGACAGCAAGTTTGGGGGTAGTCCAGAAAGAGGGGGGGCTGTATGGGGCGCAGCTAAAAGGAGGCCCCCACATGACTGCGTTGCCATGGGAGCAGTGCAGTAGGTTTTCTTTTAAAAAATAAAGGTGTTATTGAGTAAAGGAGCCCGGGGATTGGAAGAGTAGGATTTGGGGTGGGGATTTATGCAAAAAGGGAGGTGGGGGCTTGGGAAAGTGCGGGAAAAGGGGAGATCAGTTACCTTAGACGGGCGAAGTGAGTGGACCTGCTGCCACATCCTCTTACCATGTCTTCTGTGGACAGCCTGGTAGCTCAGCTTCGTCGGGAGGCCAGTTCCAGGAGGGCCGGATGGCTGGAGGAGCAGCTCACAGGGCTGCTCGGAGGCAGTGGGAGCCAGGACAGCGGGAGTCGGGGCAGCAGAACCAGGCGGTCTAGGCCGCCAGACAGGCTGTCCCCCGACACTACACCGCGCGGCAGGCGCAGGCCGCGGAGCCCCTCCAGGGACCCTGCGGGGGCTGGGGGACGCGGCCGATCCACCTTGCCCGCCCCCTCCCCCGGCAGGAATCCACCTGGCGGCCCTGCCGGCGCGAGGCGGCGCGGTGCTGGGCGAGCGGTGCAGACGCGTCAGGACGCCGGCGCTGCACAGGATGTCAGGGCTGCACTTCCGGTGCGGCCTAGCAGAGGGCGCGGCGGCGCCGCAGCACCGATAGCAGCAGCTTCTACCCGCCGGGGAGCACCTCCCGCGGTGGCGGCAACACGGGCAGGGGGACGGGGAAGGAGCCCAGCGGCGGCGGCAGCATCCACCAGGCAGGAGCCGGGGAGTATCGCGGCGGGCGCAATTGCGGCGGGGGCACCCGGATCCCATCCCCCCAGTGCACCTGGCTCTGCGACAGGACGGCAGAGCAGACTATCGGGCAGGACAGCGGCGGCATCACGGCAAGGAGCGGGTCGCGGTCGGGCCGCAGGAGCGGCGTCCAGAGGAGACAGTCCAGCGGCTGGAGGCAGAGGAATCACGGAGCCGGACAGATCCAGATCCAGCAGGAGGTCGAGGGACCGGTCGCCTTCGCCAGTCTCGGTCCCCCCTGGTGACGTGGAGGCCAGGGGCGCGGGCCTGGGGCAGATGAGCGGCAGCGATGATTCCGGGAACGAACATCGCGACGAAATGGACCAGCAGGATTCAGGAAGCACGGCTGGTGGGGACACAGCACCTGCGCAGCCACGTGAGTACATGTCCAGTCTTTCCCCAGTGCCGGGTGTTTCGGGTGTGGTGGAGCGGGGTGGGGGCTGTAATGAGGTCCCGGGGGTCAGAGAACTTCTAGCGGGTATGTCGCAGATTTTGCGTAGATTGGATGGGGGCGGGGGTAGCTCAGTTGCTAACAGTGTGGGATCGTCGCCCGCTGGTGCCTGGGTGTCAGTTGCCGGGGGCGTAGCAGGGGGTTCGAACGAGATTGCGAGCTCGGGTAGCGGGACACCTGTTTCTGTGGCGGGGGTGTCGGTGTCGGTACAAACGGAAACGGGAAAAGGTGATACCGTTAAGTTAGACGACAGGGCAAAAGGCGAGGTATATGTGTGTTTTGAGGGTCCGCTGGGGGCCCATTTGAAGAAAGAAGTCAAGGAAAAGATTTGGAAAGATGAATACGTAGAGATTTTCTCTCTCCTTCCTTTAGAAAAATTTAACTTGGATAAAGGAAAGAAAGACGACAGCAAAAAGGAAGAGGAAGAAAAGAGGCATTGGCGCCTTATTCCTCAGACGTTCGTTAACTGGCAGCAGGCCTTTGCCATTCTAGCGAGTGTTATAGGGGAGAAATTCCCCGAGAATTGCTCGGGCCTGTTTTGTTATTTGGATGCTATTGGTGAAGCGCATCGTACCTACGGGGGCCAGGCTTGGCTGAGATACGATGAACAGTTCAGGCAGCGAAAAGCAGTGAGGTCGGAGATAAGGTGGGACCAAAAAGACATCGGGTTGTGGCTGAAGGTGATGGCTCCGGTGCGTTATGGGCAGTCCTTTCAGGGGGGAGGGGGGGTAGCAGTCAGCAGTCAGGACAAAGTGGAGGACACGGGTCTCAGGGTTCAAAGGAAAAATCTGGGACATGCTGGCAGTTTAATGAGGGCCAGTGCAAGTATGGCACCACTTGTAAATTTAAACACGTGTGCTCTCATTGCAACGGGGCCTCTCACGGAGCCGCTAAGTGTTTCAAGAAATCACGTGGTAAGCCATCAGTGGGTGGCGGTCAAGGGGGTGACTCCGGTGAGGGTTCAAAAGATGGCCCCCTATCTAAGTAGATACCCGGATGTTAAAAAGGCGGAGGTTATTAGGGACGGTTTTCTTGAGGGGTTTAAGATCCCTCACCCGATGCATGTTGTTCCTTTTTCTACAAAAAATTTGAGATCAGCTGGCTTGCATGCGGAGGTGGTTTCGGCTAAATTGGCAAAAGAGGTTGAGCTGGGAAGAATGGCGGGGCCTTTTAGTTCGTTGCCCATGGCGGGTGTAATTGTTTCCCCGCTTGGGGTGGTGCCCAAGAAGGAGCCGAACAAGTTCCGGCTAATTCAGCATCTTTCATATCCCAAAGGATCCTCGGTTAATGACGGGATTGCGGAGGAGTTGTGCTCCGTTGTTTACACATCGTTTGATGCGGCTGTTCGGTGGGTGCGAAGGTACGGGCCTGGAGCATTGCTGGCAAAAACGGACATCGAGTCGGCATTTAGGCTCTTGCCGGTGCACCTGCAGAGCATTCCTTTGTTAGGTTGTTGGTGGGAGGGTGGTTTTTACTTGGATAGGTGTTTGCCTATGGGATGTTCTATTTCCTGTGCATTGTTTGAGACTTTCAGTACCTTTTTAGAGTGGGTAGTGAGAGATGTATCGGCCGTTCCTTCTGTCATTCACTACTTGGATGATTTTTTGTTTGTTGGTCCACCGGATTCAGCAGTGTGCTGTCATTTACTTGGGACCATGGAATGGGTGGCCGGACAGTTTGGTGTTCCTTTGGCACAGGGAAAAACGGAGGGCCCCTGCATGGTCTTGAGTTTCTTAGGGATTCTCATTGATTCTGAGAAAATGGAGTGTAGGTTGCCTGATGATAAGTTGGAGTTGCTTAAGCGAGAGGTGAGTCGGATTGGAAAATTGCGGAAGACTTCATTGAAGGAGTTGCAGTCGCTGCTGGGCCGCCTGAATTTTGCTTGTCGTATTATGCCAATGGGCAGGATATTTTGCCGCAGATTGTCCAGGGCGACGGCTGGAGTTCGGTCGGCTCATCATTTTATTCGTTTGGGTAGAGAGCATAAGGAGGACCTTCTTGTTTGGCAACGTTTTTTGGAAGGCTATAATGGCAGGTCGCTTATTCAGCAGGAGGATCTGAATGCTTTTGATTGCGAGATCTACACAGACGCAGCAGGTGGAGTTGGTTATGGGGCCTACTGTGGAGGAAAATGGAGCGTCGGGGTGTGGCCAGAGGATTGGCGAAAGAAGGGGCTCACCAAGAATTTGGCATTGTTGGAGTTGTTCCCGATTGTGGTGTCAGTGTTTGTTTGGGGTGACAGCTTTCGTGATCGGCGAGTACGTTTCCATTGCGATAACTCGAGCCTGGTGGCCGTGATTAACAGCTTATCTTCTTCTTCCCCTCCAGTAATTAGGTTGGTCAGGGAGTTGGTACTGAGATGCTTGGAGTTGAATGCATGGATTACGGCGGTGCACGTGCCAGGAGTTCAGAACAATATAGCTGATGCTTTGTTTCGTTTGCAGTGGGACCGATTCCGGGATTTGGCTCCAGATTCGGAGGCGGCAGGAGCAGCATGTCCTTTGCATCTGTGGCAGGTGGTTACGGAAGGGGAGGCCGATTGATCCAAGCCTCGGTGTCAAACAGGACATGGTCAGATTATGCGGCGTCATGGGCCATGTGGGAAAGTTGGTTGTTTCAATGCGGCTCGGCTGAGTCAGATAGCGACAGGGCAATGGCGTTATTGGCACTGGTAGGTAAGGTCGTGGAGTGGGGTTGGTCCGTGTCTAGGTTAAACAAGTTTATAGCAGGTTTGGCTTTTGGTTTTCAGTTGCAAGGATTGAGGGACGTCACAAAGGACTTTGTTATACGGCAGGCGTTGAAAGGTTTTCGTAAGGGTAATTCGACTTTTGATAAGCGCAGGCCCATTTCTTTTGGGTTGTTGCAGCGGTTAGGGGAGGCCTTGGGCGTAATTTGTTCATCTCAGTTTGAGGTGGTACTGTTTCAATTGGCCTTTTCTCTAGCGTTTTTTGGTGCTTTGCGTCTGGGTGAATTGGTTTCCCCGAGCAAGGACAGGTCAGGTGGTCTTTTGGCGGAAGATGTGGTTTTTTGGGAAGGGGGAGTTGCCTTTTGGATAAGGCGTTCAAAGACGGATCAGCTAGGTAGGGGAAAGAAAGTAGTGCTAGGAAGGGTGGCGGGTAGCGGGATGTGTCCGCAACGCTGCTTAGAGGCATATTGGAATTTGTCATCAGTCAGGTCAGGCCCTCTGTTGCAACACCGAGAGGGGGATTTCTTGTCACGTTTCCAGTTTGTAGCCATTTTGAAGAAGGGCTTGGGTTTGCTGGGTGTTAACCCGGAAAATTTCGGCTCGCATTCTTTTAGGATTGGGGCCGCATCTGAGGCCGATGGTTTGGGCCGGAGGTGATCAAGAAAATAGGCAGATGGAGTTCTAATCGTTACCTGTCTTATGTGCGGCATTAAATCAACAATGCGGGGTGAAGAGGGACGTCTTTGCGGATTGTTAATTATGGTTGTGTTTTTCAGGTCGTACCCCTCTTTTGGCGTGGATTGTCGGACACTCTTTCGTTTATTGGGGCGCCCTCCGGGCCGATGCGCGCGCGAATGGTAGGCAACTGGGTTTCGGCCGAGAGGCAGTGATCATCCGTTGGATGGGGACTCGTGGTATGTCGTGGCGTAGTTTTTTGCCGGAATTCTCCCGCGCCGCCCGTCTGGATCGCCCTCCGGATATTTTAGTGGTTCACTTGGGGGGTAATGATTTGGGGGCAAAACCCGTGAGGGAACTCATTCGGGATATCCGTTATGACTTGTTGAGGCTGTGGGTATCTTTTCCCGGTATGCTGACTGTGTGGTCAGACATTGTGCCGCGGAAGACGTGGCGGGAGGCCCGTTCCCATAAAGGGATTAACAGAGCCAGGGTAAAATTGAACAGGATGGTGGCGAGTTTTGTGTCCCGGAATGGGGGTATTGCCGTGAGGCATTTCGAGCTGGAGGCCGGGGTCGGTAATTTTTGGAGGGATGATGGAGTGCATCTTAACGAGATCGGGATGGATTTATGGGCGCTCGGTCTACAGGAAGGAGTTGAAAGAGCTTTGGCGGTGGTGGGGCACTCACGAGCCTGAGGTGGTCAGGGCTGTTCGTGTGTGGCGGGGGGTGGGGGTTCTTGGAGTTGGTGATGATGCTGATAGGGTTGATCTGGCTTTTGGTACGGGCTCTGGACGGGGTGTTTACCTCGGGAGCTTTGTGGTTGGTTTGCCCGAAATGGGTTACATGGTGCCCTCGAGCTGGTGGTTACGGCTGAGGGTAAATACGTGTTTTTTGTAAAAATTTTGGGTAGGCTCTCTGCCTATTATGAGCCAGATTTTTTAGCTCCAAGAGCCCCCCCCTCGAGGTTTTATATATTTACTGTTTACATGTTGTTATTTATGTATTTGTTTGTTAATAAAATGGCCGCTGTGGCCAAATTATCCAAAAAGAAATTAACGTGGTGGTGTGTTTTCCTGGGTAATAGATGGAGGGGTTAAGAGGGGCAAGGTAGTTGGGGGTGGGGGATGCTTTACGGAAAGGATCCTTTATTGGCCATACGCGGTCAAGAGGGGGGGCTGTATGGGGCGCAGCTAAAAGGAGGCCCCCACATGACTGCGTTGCCATGGGAGCAGTGCAGTAGGTTTTCTTTTAAAAAATAAAGGTGTTATTGAGTAAAGGAGCCCGGGGATTGGAAGAGTAGGATTTGGGGTGGGGATTTATGCAAAAAGGGAGGTGGGGGCTTGGGAAAGTGCGGGAAAAGGGGAGATCAGTTACCTTAGACGGGCGAAGTGAGTCCCTCCCACCCTCCCTGTTTTAGCGGTTCTATGAGGCAACGTAGCTTTAGGCAAGATCGGCGAGTTCGTCAATTCTTAAGGTAAAAAAAAAAAAAAAGGGGTCTTTTGAATTATATTTCTTTTCTGTTGATTTATTGAAGGCAAGCATTCTGTATTATTGTCACAGTGGCGTTGGCGGGGGGTGGGGGTTCTTGGAGTTGGTGATGATGCTGATAGGGTTGATCTGGCTTTTGGTACGGGCTCTGGACGGGGTGTTTACCTCGGGAGCTTTGTGGTTGGTTTGCCCGAAATGGGTTACATGGTGCCCTCGAGCTGGTGGTTACGGCTGAGGGTAAATACGTGTTTTTTGTAAAAATTTTGGGTAGGCTCTCTGCCTATTATGAGCCAGATTTTTTAGCTCCAAGAGCCCCCCCCTCGAGGTTTTATATATTTACTGTTTACATGTTGTTATTTATGTATTTGTTTGTTAATAAAATGGCCGCTGTGGCCAAATTATCCAAAAAGAAATTAACGTGGTGGTGTGTTTTCCTGGGTAATAGATGGAGGGGTTAAGAGGGGCAAGGTAGTTGGGGGTGGGGGATGCTTTACGGAAAGGATCCTTTATTGGCCATACGCGGTCATGAAGGAGTGGCAAGACAGAAGTGTACGTGTGCCATTTGTGTGACACATACCAGAAAACAATGCAGGCTAGAAATTACAGACTTTTAGGTGTTAAAGATGTGAAAAGATAGAGATAGATAAATATATGTGAGCTATATACAGGTCCTTCTCAAAAAATTAGCATATAGTGTTACATTTCATTATTTACCATAATGTAATGATTACAATTAAACTTTCATATATTATAGATTCATTATCCACCAACTGAAATTTGTCAGGTCTTTTATTGTTTTAATACTGATGATTTTGGCATACAACTCCTGATAACCCAAAAAACCTGTCTCAATAAATTAGCATATTTCACCCATCCAATCAAATAAAAGTGTTTTTTAATAACAAACAAAAAAACCAACAAATAATAATGTTCAGTTATGCACTCAATACTTGGTGGGGAATCCTTTGGCAGAAATGACTGCTTCAATGCGGCGTGGCATGGAGGCAATCAGCCTGTGACACTGCTGAGATGTTATGGAGGCCCAGGATGCTTCAATAGCGGCCTTAAGCTCATCCAGAGTGTTGGGTCTTGCGTCTCTCAACTTTCTCTTCACAATATCCCACAGATTCTCTATGGGGTTCAGGTCAGGAGAGTTGGCAGGCCAATTGAGCACAGTAATACCATGGTCAGTAAACCATTTACCAGTGGTTTTGGCACTGTGAGCAGGTGCCAGGTCGTGCTGAAAAATGAAATCTTCATCTCCATAAAGCATTTCAGCCGATGGAAGCATGAAGTGCTCCAAAATCTCCTGATAGCTAGCTGCATTGACCCTGCCCTTGATGAAACACAGTGGACCAACACCAGCAGCTGACATGGCACCCCACACCATCACTGACTGTGGGGACTTGACACTGGACTTCAGGCATTTTGGCATTTCCTTCTCCCCAGTCTTCCTCCAGACTCTGGCACCTTGATTTCCGAATGACATGCAAAATTTGCTTTCATCAGAAAAAAGTACTTGGGACCACTTAGCAACAGTCCAGTGCTGCTTCTCTGTAGCCCAGGTCAGGCGCTTCTGCCGCTGTTTATGGTTCAAAAGTGGCTTTACCTGGGGAATGCGGCACCTGTAGCCCATTTCCTGCACACGCCTGTGCACGGTGGCTCTGGATGTTTCCACACCAGACTCAGTCCACTGCTTCCTCAGGTTCCCCAAGGTCTGGAATCGGTCCTTCTCCACAATCTTCCTCAGGGTCCGGTCTCCTCTTCTCGTTGTACAGCGTTTTCTGCCACATTGTTTCCTTCCAACAGACTTACCATTGAGGTGCCTTGATACAGCACTCTGGGAACAGCCTATTTGTTGAGAAATTTCTTTCTGGGTCTTACCCTCTTGCTTGAGGGTGTCAATGATGGCCTTCTTGACATCTGTCAGGTCGCTAGTCTTACCCATGATGGGGGTTTTGAGTAATGAACCAGGCAGGGAGTTTATAAAAGCCTCAGGTATCTTTTGCATGTGTTTAGAGTTAATTAGTTGATTCAGAAGATTAGGGTAATAGGTCGTTTAGAGAACCTTTTCTTGATATGCTAATTTATTGAGACAGGTTTTTTGGGTTATCAGGAGTTGTATGCCAAAATCATCAGTATTAAAACAATAAAAGACCTGACAAATTTCAGTTGGTGGATAATGAATCTATAATATATGAAAGTTTAATTGTAATCATTACATTATGGTAAATAATGAAATTTAACACTATATGCTAATTTTTTGAGAAGGACCTGTAATTAGTGCCTTGCGTGTGTAGTTTACTGAACATGAAAAAAATGATGTAGGGCCCCCCATATTTTTGGTAACCAGCATAGGTAAAACAGACAGCTAAGGGCTTATATTATCAGGCTGGGAAAGTCCCTGATCATTGAGTCCATCACAGCCTAAATATACCAGCCTACAGCCACCCCAGAAATAGAGCATCACATTAGATGTGCCTATTCTGGCACTTTGCCTTGGCTCTTCCTGATTGCTATGGTGCTTTGGCAAATCATGATAGTGGTAGTTGGGGTTGATGTCAGCTGTGAATTGTCCAAAAACACAGCTAGCATCAACCCCTGGGGTTAGTAATGTAGAGGGGTCTATCAGACACCCAAAAATACTTCATTTAAATAAACTCCCTGACTCTTTCCCTGGTTCAGAATTTTTTTTTTTAAATCCC
Organism: Ranitomeya imitator; assembly: GCF_032444005.1. Taxonomy (NCBI): domain Eukaryota; kingdom Metazoa; phylum Chordata; class Amphibia; order Anura; family Dendrobatidae; genus Ranitomeya; species Ranitomeya imitator. The sequence continues at coordinate 836,367,071 of NC_091284.1, read as the reverse complement.
ATGCAGGTCTGACATAGTCCACAAATAGAAACCTGAAAAACATTATTAGAGAAACAAAAACAATACGCTGTCCCTCGTTCACCAATTTATTATTAAAAAAAGGTCTCACGCATGTCCGACGTAGTCCAGCACTTCCCATGACATTCTCCACATCCAGCTCAAGATGCGCTCATAGAGACCCGGTGACTGTGAAGAGCAGTAACATTATTGACATAACCCCCATCAGAGTCGCCAGGTCTCACGTAGTGCAGCGTGAGCTGGATTCGGGGAACGTCGTGGGAAACTCAGCGCATTGTAACCAGCTTGTGCTTCTGTAGACACGCACCAGTAAAGTAAGTGGGCTCTCATTGCTACAGATAGCGAAAAACTGTGGGGTTCAGAATAGAGAGTGTAATTTGGATTTAGGAGTGCAGAATTCTCTGGATTACTTTTGGAGGGCGAGTAGCCTTTTTTCTTTTTCAGAGTCTTTGTGCTCCAGTAATGTTGAAGCCCCTTATATTTCCATTGACAATTAATGGACCTGAGTGAGGACTTGCTTTTTCTGTGGATCGAGTTGTAGCTTTTGTTGTGAAAATTTTACATAGCATTTTGGATCCCATTTATTCTGCGCTCTACGCTGAGCACATTAGGATTTCCATTTATATCTTTGAATTACCTGATTCAGATGAAATCCTCGAGGGATCCATTCACTATAATGAATCTGGCCTCTGTTCAGCGGTCTTCATTTCAGAGGTGCACAAAACTCTGGCGAACCTCGTATTTATACACACTTAAAAAGATAGACAATGCAGGATCATAGGCCAGATGGCATCCACAGTGCCTACATTTGCCTCATTATGGGGAATCTTCGGTCAGAGGTTTCATCTGAATCATGTATTTAAGAGATTTACACAAAAAACCCAGTGTAAGCGCTCAGCACAGAGCGCAGGATAAATGTGCGCCGAGCCTTACTGTCTTTGAAAGACAGAATGATCAAATCAACAGCAGGTGAAGAATTGGGGAAGTGGGGAATTCTGGAAATATCAGGATGGAATGATGTGCAAATGGACAAAAAATAGAAGCAAAATTTTCATAACCTATGGATTTCTTCAGTCTGGAATCCCGGTGCTTCCATCCTTGATGAGGGATCGTCACACTGGTACTAGTAGACACTTCTACGCTCTCTTTCACTGTCCTATTGTCCCCATATGGTCCTTGTGCCTTTTTTTATGTCATCGTAACCATGGACATCTTCACTCTAGGTCAGGATTTTTTGGCCCGACTAGGACAGGACTGTAAGGCCGGCGTCACACACAGCGTAAAACAATACGGTCCGTATATTACGGCCGTAATACGCTGAAAAGTCCCGAAAAAAGTGGTCCGTAGCTCCTCCGTAGGCAGGGTGTGTCAGCGTTTTTTGCGCATGGCATCCTCCGTATGTAATCCGTATGGCATCCGTACTGCGTGGTTTTCTCGCAGGCTAGCAAAACCAACATACCGCTATAGAAGTGATCCATGTGTCCCAAAAAGAAAAGAAAATATATATATACTGTCTATATATATATATATATATATATATATATGTCAGTAGACACATATATTAGAGAGAAAAGCCGGTAATTCAGTGCGGTGTACAGTAAAATCACACTGACAGCTTACAGTAGAATAGGTAGAATAAATGTGTACACATAGAATAGGTATATATATATATATATATGTCAGTGAGACACATATATGTATATATATTAATATTTATTCCAGCGCTAGACAGCTTGAAAGCCGGTAATTCAATTACCGGCTTTTTCCTTCTCCTTCCTAAAACCCGACATGATTTGAGACATGGTTTACATACAGTAAACCATGTCTTCTCTCCATTTTTTTTGCAGATTCCACACTACTAATGTCAGTAGTGTGTATCTGCAAAATTTGGCCGTTCTAGCTCTTAAAATAAAGGGTTAAATGGCGGAAAAAATTGGCGTGGGCTCCCGCGCAATTTTCTCCGCCAGAGTAGTAAAGCCAGTGACTGAGGGCAGATATTAATAGCCTGGAGAGGGTCCACGGTTATTGGCCCCCCCCTGGCTAAAAATATCTGCCCCCAGCCACCCCAGAACAGGCACATCTGGAAGATGCGCCTATTCTGGCACTTGGCCACTCTCTTCCCATTCCTGTGTAGCGGTGGGATATGGGGTAATGAAGGGTTAATGCCACCTTGCTATTGTAAGGTGACATTAAGCCTAATTAATAATGGAGAGGCGTCAATTATGACACCTATCCATTATTAATCCAATTGTAGTGAAGGGTTAAATAAAACACAAACACATTATTTAAAATTATTTTAATGAAATAAAAACAATGGTTGTTGCAGTATTTTATTCAACGCCCAATCCAATCACTGAAGACCCTCGTTCTGTGAGTAAAAAAACATAATAAACCAACAATATACTTACCCTCCGCAGATCTGTAACGTCCAACGATGTAAATCCTTCTGAAGGGGTTAAAACATTTTGCAGGAAGGAGCTGTGCTAATGCAGGCTGCTCCTCGCTGCAAAACCCCAGGGAATGAGGCTAAAAATAGATCAATGATCTATATTTAGCTTTATTTGCGGTGAGGCGCCCTCTGCTGGATGTTCATAGATCGTGGGAAATTACCTAGAAAGCCAGGGAGCTACATGGGAATGGGAAGAGAGTGGCCAAGTGCCAGAATAGGCGCATCTTCCAGATGTGCCTTTTCTGGGGTGGCTGGGGGCAGATATTTTTAGCCAGGGGGGGGCCAATAACCATGGACCCTCTCCAGGCTATTAATATCTGCCCTCAGTCACTGGCTTTACTACTCTGGCGGAGAAAATTGCGCGGGAGCCCACGCCAATTTTTTCCGCCATTTAACCCTTTATTTTAAGAGCTAGAACGGCCAAATTTTGCAGATACACACTACTGACATTAGTAGTGTGGAATCTGCAAAAAAAATGGAGAGAAGACATGGTTTACTGTATGTAAACCATGTCTCATATCATGTCGGGTTTTAGGAAGGAGAAGGAAAAAGCCGGTAATTGAATTACCGGCTTTCAAGCTGTCTAGCGCTGGAATAAATATTAATATATATACATATATGTGTCTCACTGACATATATATATATATATATACCTATTCTATGTGTACACATTTATTATATCTATTCTACTGTAAGCTGTCAGTGTGATTTTACTGTACACCGCACTGAATTACCGGCTTTTCTCTCTAACAGCGCTGCGTATTTCTCGCAAGTCACACTGCTTGTCCGTGTGTAATCCGTATTTTTCACGCTTCCATAGACTTTCATTGGCGTATTTCTTGCGCAGTACGGTGACAAACGCAGCATGCTGCGATTTTGTACGGCCGTAGAAAGCCGTATAATACTGATCAGTAAAATACGGCAAATAGGAGCAGGGGCATAGAGAATAATTGTGCCGTATTTTTTGCGAGTTTTACGGACGTAGATTCTGCGCTCTTACGTCCGTAAAACTCGCATGTGTGACGGCGGCCTAAATGTCTGGTCCTAGTCGCAGCCGAAAGTCCCGGCCTAGAGTGTGTGTATGAGGGTGAGCAAATGGCAGAAGTGGCCGGAGAGGTGAGCCATGAGGCATTAGTATTTTTTTTACCTTTTGCTGGCCCTCTACAGTCCTCCGCCATTTTTCTGAATTTGATCATAGCGAATCATAGAATTCAATTACACTAAAATAAATGTACCCAACACTAATTAGCAGACAGAACTCCATAGGATTGAGTGTGGCAGACTAATATTCTTTATGGCAGAGAATCGCTTTATTTAAGTTAAGAAATGTATTTTTTTTCATCTAGTCTTATACACTGACATCAGATGAATCTCATTGGATGTAATTCTTGGAAGACGTATTAGACTGTGTTCACATGTTGCTTTTTTGTTGCATATTTTACTGCAGCCAAAACCTGCTCTCTTGGCAGTAAAAAAAAGCTGCTTACAAATTTTGGGTGAAGATTATATATGTCATTTGTCTATAGTTTAGTAAAGATAGTTTCAGTCACCACGAAAGCAGCAAAAATGGATGGTTGCATTTTTGCATCATTTTTGCACTTACTCATTGCTTTTAATATTGAAAAAAATGCTGCAAAAACACTGAAAGAAGTAAAATGCTGCAGTTTTCCAATTCAGTCAGGAAAAAAATCAATCATGTGCATGAGATTTCCGAGCTTCTGCTGGTCCAGTAAAAAACACCTTTCAATTTGCATAAAAAAACATAAAAACCGCACTGTGTGAGCATACCTTTACTGTTCCCAGCATATAGCAGCAACTTGCAAGGAAAATGACAAGATTCTCACATTAATCTGATGGTGTTCCAAAGGTAAAGTAAAACAGGGGTGTACGGCTTTGTGCACACTGAGATTTTTTAATTGGTAAAAAAACGCGAACATGAATTTACCCTAAAGGTTTGAAAATTTCTGTTCTGAATTTATTTTCTTATGTAGAGTGAGATGCCAGTGTAAGAAGACTTGTAAGCCATGCAATGCTCCTCTGGGAAATTAAATATGCTAATTGCTTCTTCACAGGGAAAAAGGATTTGAACTCCTCCTATTGGTAAAAAAAAAAAAAGTCAATATCAACCTTGTGATGAGCATCGTCAATTGACTTGGGATGAAAACCAAACCAGAATCTCAATTTTCAGACACATGTTTTGGGGTGTTGCCACTCCTCAGTGCAGAACAGGAGATCTGATTTGGAAATTTGAGAGGCCTCTGACTGCACTGAGGAGTGGCAACACCCCCGAAACATGAGTCTGACCATGTGAATTAATCATATTCACTTCTATCTTAATTTTTTGTTCACCTTTCTCATCACTTTGGTTTTCTTTTCCTCCTTCTGTGGAGAGTAGGACGATTGAGTGCATGGATCCCCCCCTGTGGTGGGAGGGTGGGTTCATCACGTTGGCATCCGTTTTGCTTGTTCAGTCGTATCTGTATGCATGCGGATTTATTTGCAAGCTCACAGCTCCCAGGGTTTTAGTTTTCAGTAGATACTCGTATATATGTATTGTAGCATGCCTAAAGGGTGTGTAGTCGACAGGAGGTATGTGACACATAGGTGGCTTGTCGCTGTGATGTAGTCCGGAGTATTTCTTTATTGCACATAACCATGTATATATATATATATATATATATATATATATATATATATATATATATGTATATGTGTTTCAGGACCTGTGATGATGTCAGACCACATGGCTAATCATGTGATGGGTTCCCGGGTGTGGTTAGCTCTATATAAGTCAGGCTAATGCTTTACGCAGCAGATATGTGTGGAGGTGAAACCCTCCTGAGTGTGTTAAGGCTCCAGGACTGAGCCTGAAGGACTGGACACTTGTTTTCTTCCCTGAGCCAAAGGCTATTTGTTTTCTGTTATTTTTGCCATATGGTTTATGAAGCAATAAACCCTGTGAACTTTTAAGGGAACATGCCTCCTGAGTGTCAGCCGTCGCACCTGAGTGAGTGAAATCCCTACAGTATGTACTTTTGATATGAGCTGTCCACCCTTGGGCATAGTTTTCCCATCCAATAAACTTACGTTCATATTTATTATTGTTTCTACGTTCAGTCACTTTCATTTTTCTTATATTTTCTGTCACGGATACGTACGGAACAGGTCACGCAGATCCCACCACTTCCACCAATTTGTCAGGGAATGCAGCTCCGCTGCCTCCGTTCACCAGGACAAATACGCAATTGACTGATGAGCGACGGATGAGGTCGTGGATGCTTCCACTACTAGGCCAGTTATTGGGGAACTCACAGTGAATGTATGGTATATACACCTCCGATTCCAATGCATGAAATATATATACATAACCCAATACGGTCACTACCAACAAAAACAAAAGGAACTACTGGCCGTATCAACCAATCGTTTATACAGGCTGATTGGGATACCTGTCACAGGTAGCGTATGGCTTCAGGGTGCAGTTTACAGTGATAGAGGAACTGAGCGATTCGATTTTATACATTTAATCAGGAAAGGTGGGCAGTGTTTATGAAAACTATACAAAGATGTTACAACTTGGGAACAAAATAATACAGTATAGGCAATTACATGTGATAAAAGAGATAGCAAAAAAAAATTACTAAACCTGTTTCACGGATACGGCTCAGAGCTTAGCGGAGGGAGGTACTCCTTAGGACTGAACCCACAGCAAACTTTACGTTCCAGGACTGACAAAATACAAAAACCCAAATTCTGCTTTTTATTAAATCAAGGTTACACCCACATACCTCCCCTTGGTGAGCTCATATTGGGGCTGGACGTGGGATGTGCTAGGCCTTTTAGAAAATTATGAGATCTTGAACTTTCAGGATTTCTTCACCCCTGGAGGTCCCAGGTCGTAGATACTGTAGGTATCTTTCCTATTGTGATTTTACCTTTATAGAGAGGTGAAACATGGAATGTATAGCATCATCCATAGGACTGTTATAAACTTGGAGGGGTTAGAATGGCCTTACGGTGATGTGAGTGACTGTGATACGTTTGTTCCTTCGCTGCAGCTATGTAAATATTTCTCCCATAAATATCGGATCGATGCAAACCCCAATATTCATCACTGACCACTGGCTCGAAAAAGTCTGCTCTCAGTACTTTGAACAGAGGAAGCACTTGCCTTGGAAGTGTACTTTTCCGCCTCTGAATATATCAATCCTAGGCTTGGTGTCTAGTTCTCAGAGCAGATCTCTGCTGTAATTACCTTGTCATGGCACGAGGTCCCTACTTCATTGGAGTTTGAAGTGTCAGTTCTTTCTCACTTCCCCAGTAATAATTGGTCCCAAATATTCAATGGGAGGGTGATATGTCCCCTCTCTAGAGATGTATGGATTTAAATTTTTCTGTTCAACACTCCTTATTTGTTATTGTTCAAATATGTGATAGTGGTTTGCACTGGCCACCATTGGCTGCTGTCTCATCTCTACTGTGATGAATCATTTGGCATCATTCATAACCCTCTGTTGTGTCAGGGGTGGGTTCTGGTGACATCACACTCGGAACCCGTAGCTTCCAGTGTAGGGCGCAGTCATCGTGAGCACCGCTTAGAATTTAATTTCGTGAGAAACCATACATCGTTAGTGCCGATATTCACACCTCGTAGAAGAACCTTATGCATGTTCGGGTCAGTCTATTTCTACCTAGGGTTTTTCAATTTCCTTTTCTTATCCCTTTTTGGTTAGGTGCCTTCATTAGACTTGCTGAGCTGTGTGGTCACTGAGTGGCCTACACTTTGTGCCGCCATATTGTTCTGCGCAGTGCTGACTTGAATTCTGGATTGGGTTTTGTCCTGGGTGGTATAGATTACTGTGCCACACTTTATATCTTTTTTATTGGATGTTTTTTAGTCATTTTTGTTGATAAAAATGTTTTTGAAACATGTCAGAAGATTTCTCCCCCCCCCCTCTCCCCCGAAGTGTTTTTTTCCAGGCTTTTGATAGGACAGTGTCTAGTTTGGAGCATTTTTTCATCAGGAACTGCTGCAAATATTTAACATGCGCTTTCTTTTTCTTTCAGGCTTTGTTCAAAACCTGACATTTTCAAAAGGCTGAAAGTCTGATTAGCAAAGTGGTTTTCACAAAAGAAATGAATAAGAAAAGTCTTTAAGGTGCTTTTTAGCGATTTTTCAGGCATTTCTTTTTTTTACAGTGGGCCTGCTTCAAAAAACTTAATCTCTATGTGAACATACCCTAAAGGCAGGGTCGGACTGGGGCACTGGGATACCGGAGAATCCTCCGGTGGGCCCACCCCCAGCCCCTGCCACCCACAAAGGGGGCCCCCTGCATCTGCAGCCCCTTTATGAAGTGCACAGACAGTGTACAGCATTCCTTACAGTGAATAACTCTGAAGTCCTTGCTCGTATTTCCCAATCCCCCCTCTCTCTATCCCTTGTAGCGTGGCTAAAGGATGTCTAATCGATGGGAGATATGTGTCTTATAGATGGCTTGTTGCTGTGATGTAACCATGGCTACCTATATGTGTTTCAGGACCTGTGGTGATGTCACAACCACATGTCTGGTCATGTGATGGGTTCTGGGTGTGGTTAGACATATAAAAGAAAGCCTAATGCTTAACACAGGTAGATATGTGTGGAGGTGAAACCCTCCTGAGTGTGTTACGGCTTCAGGACTGAGCCGGATGAACTGGACACTTGTTTTTCTTTACCTGAACCAAAGGCTATTTGTTTTCTGTTGTTTGCCACATGGTTTATGAAGCAATAAACCCAGTGAACTTTAAAGGAACACGTCTCCTGAGTGTCAGCCGTCGCAGCTGAGTGAGTGAAATCCCTACAATTGGTGGTAGACGTGCGAGCAGCGTTCCCAGCAGAGACGTGACTTTATTTTGAATGTCCTGGGTCAAGGCTGTTGCAAGCCAGCAAGCATTGCCGGAGAAAATGGAGGACCTGCTGAAACAATTGGTCCAGATGCAGTCACAGCAGGAGAAAAGGCAGCAAGAGACCAACAGGCTGTTGATGCAGCAGATACAACAGAGCCAGCAGCAGATGCAGCAGGGCCAGCAGGAGCAACGGCAGCAGATGCAGCAGAGCCAGCAGGAGCATCAGCAGCAGATGCAGCTTCTGGCAACCGCCATCCAGGGCAAGGCGAGCGCCCCAACCCCAGGTTTGGCTGATGACACCCACGTCCGGAAAACGGTAAGACGCGCATTGCAGAAAATGACTCCCGGGGATGATGTTGAGGCCTTCCTGACGGTGTTTGAGAGGGTCGCTGAGAGGGAAAAACTTCCGCCAGAGCAGTGGGCAGAGGTACTTGCGCCATACCTGACGGGAGAACCCCAGAAGGCGTACTATGATTTGACCTTGCAGGATGCCAAAGAGTATCACAAATTGAAAGCCGAGATTCTCGCACGTTTGGGGGTGACACTGACTGTCAGGGCACAGCGAGTTCACTCCTGGGGCTATCACCGGGACAAACCACCTCGTTCCCAAATGTTTGATCTGTTGCACCTGGTCCAGAAATGGCTGCAGCCAGAGTCCTCTGCGCCTGCACAGATGGTAGAACGGGTGATGATGGATCGGTTTGTCCATTCCCTCCCGAGGCCTATACAGTCTTGGGTTGCCCAGGGTGATCCCCAGAATGCCGATGAGCTGATCGGACTGGTTGAGAGGTACCAAGGGTTGGAAGGCTCCTTCGGGAGGCAGCCCATGCCGTACTGGGGATCCCCGAAGGCAGCTAAGTCCCAAACGGGGTGGTGCGTCCAAGGTCACAAAGGGCGGGGGAGGTGGTGCCCAAGGTCCCCACGGGTGATATTATTTGTTGGAGGTGCCACAAGCCAGGACATATAGCTGCCCGTTGTTCCCAAACCACTGAGCAGATGGACTGCAGCATGGGACGCCGTTGTTCATACTATGCGTATCCAGCTTGCAGTGTGAACTCTCCGCCCAACGAGGGACCTCAAGCATGTCCCGTGAAGGTGAACGGTCAAGCAGTAACGGCACTGTTAGACTCGGGGAGCCTAGTGACCCTGGTGAGGGCCACTTTTCCTCTCCACCTGCTCCCGGGAAAGAAGGTCGGAGTGCGGTGCATACATGGTGATGCAAAGGACTACCCTGTGGCCAGTGTGAACATTGAAACGACATGTGGCACGGAGTCCCACATAGTCGGCGTCGTTCAGGACTTGTTGCACCCTATAATTATTGGCCGGGATTTCTGTTTGTTTTGGGATTTGTGGGGGAAAGGTTCTGAGCTCCCTAGCAAGAGTAGGGAACCAGTGAACCCTGGAAGGGTGGTGCCACACCCAGAGTCAGACAGATTTCCTTTTTGTGTCCTGGCTGGAGATGAGGAGGAAGTGTCCCCTGCATCTGACATTCTGGAGTTAGAGGTATCCGGTGAAAATTTTGGGACTGCCCAACATAGGGACTCCACTCTGAGGGAAGCCTTTAATAATGTCACAGTTATTGACGGGGTGGTACAGGAGCCGGGGGCAGACACAAGATTTCCACATTTTCTAATGAGCAGGGAGTTGTTGTACCGGGTCACGAAAATAAGGGAGGAGTTGGTAGAGCAGTTGGTAGTGCCGGGTCCATATAGACGGAAGGTGTTGGACATGGCCCATTCACACATCTTGGGTGGACACCTAGGGGTGGAAAAAACGCAGGAACGGGTTGTGCAGAGGTTCTATTGGCCTGGGTGCCACCGGGAAATAGTGAACTATTGCAGGTCCTGCCCTACATGTCAGCTAACTGCTCCCACTCCTCATTTCCGGAACCCCCTTGTGCCACTGCCCATTATTGAGGTGCCATTCGAGAGAATTGCCATGGACTTGGTCGGTCCCTTAGTTAAATCAGTATATATTAGTCATCCTGGACTACGCCACACGCTATCCTGAGACAATTCCCTTGAGAAATTCTTCTTCAAAGAGTATAGCTCGCGAGTTGGTCCATGTCTTTTCCCGGACAGGTCTGCCGAAGGAGATCCTGACTGACCAGGGGACACCGTTCATGAGCAAGGTGATGAGGGAACTATGCAAAGCCCTGAAAATCTCCCAGTTGAGGACCTCGGTGTACCATCCCCAGTCAGATGGCCTTGTTGAGAGATTTAACAAGACACTGAAGAGCATGCTGAGAAAAGCTATAGAGAAAGACGGTAGAGACTGGGATTGTCTCTTACCCTATTTGATGTTTTCCATTCGTGAAGTTCCACAGGCCTCCACAGGTTTCTCACCGTTTGAGCTTCTGTATGGCCGACATCCACGAGGACTCCTGGATATAGCCAAGGAAACCTGGGAAGCCGAAGTCACGCCCCACAGAAGCGTCATTGAGCATGTGGCCCTGATGCAGCAGAGGATTGCAAAGGTGATGCCTATCGTGAAAGAACACCTTCTCCAAGCACAAGAAGCTCAGGCAAGGGTCTACAACCAATCTGCAAGAGTGAGGCAATTCAATCCGGGAGACCGAGTTCTTGTGTTAGTTCCGACAGTGGAAAGCAAGTTCTTGGCCAAATGGCAAGGGCCATATGAGGTTGTCGAGAAACTTGGTGAAGTAAACTATAAAATTCACCAACCAGGAAGACGGAAACCATTCCAAGTATACCATGTCAACCTTATCAAGCCGTGGCAAGATAGAGAGCCGACAGTAACTCCATCGTTGTTAAGCAACCCAGAAGATGAGGTTGGAGCGGTTACTATAGCGGAGACGCTATCGGAGTCCCAGAAACAGCAATGCCGGGAGTTACTCCAGAAAAACAGGGACCTGTTTTCCGAGTTGCCTGGGTACACGAAGGTCATAGAGCATGAGGTCCTGACAGAGCCCCATGTGCGCGTGAACGTGAAGCCCTATAGAATTCCTGAGGCCCGTCGAGAAATAGTCTCCAAGGAAGTGGAGCGTATGTTGAAGCTTGGAGTCATTGAGGAATCCAAGAGCGGTTGGTCGAGCCCAATTGTCCTGGTCCCAAAACCTGATGGGGAGTGGAGATTTTGCAACGACTATAGGAAGTTGAATGAGGTCTCCAAGTTCGACGCATATCCCATGCCCCGAGTTGATGAGCTCATCGAAAGGCTTGGGCCCGCCAGGTACATAACCACCTTGGATTTGACGAAGGGGTATTGGCAGATCCCCATGGCACAGGAAGCCAAGGAGAAGATGGCGTTTTCTACACCAGATGGATGCTTCCAGTATGTCCGGATGCCATTTGGCCTACAGGGAGCTCCGGCCACCTTCCAAAGGGCTATGGATAGAGTCCTTGCACCCCACAAGGCATACGCTGCTGCGTACCTAGATGATATCGTCATCTTTAGCCCGGACTGGGAGAGTCATCTGGAGAAAGTCCAAGCGGTGTTTGATGCTATAAGAGAGGCCGGATTTACAATAAACCCGAAGAAGTGTGCATTGGGTAAAGAAGAAGCTAAGTACCTTGGATACATAGTGGGTCATGGAGAAATAAAACCCCAAATCAGTAAAGTGGAGGCAATTCAAACATGGCCAAAACCAGTTTCCAAGAAGCAAGTTAAAGCCTTCCTGGGAATCGTGGGATATTACAGGAGGTTCATCCCAAACTTCGCCACAATGGCGGCGCCTCTGACTGACCTGCTAAAAGGGACAAAATCAGTAATGGTTAAGTGGTCCGAAGAAACAGATTCAGCCTTCCAAGAAATGAAAGAGGCTTTATGTAAGCAACCCGTTCTGATGGCCCCAAACTTCAAGAAAGAGTTTATTCTTCAGACAGATGCCTCAGATGTTGGGGTGGGAGCAGTCCTTTCCCAAGAACTACATGGAGAGGAGCATCCTGTTCTCTATCTGAGTAGGAAGCTGTCCTCGTCTGAAAAGAACTACTCAGTCGTTGAAAAGGAGTGCTTGGCCATAAAATGGGCAGTCGACACATTACAGTACTATTTGCTGGGACGTAAATTTAGACTGATATCCGACCATGCCCCACTTAGGTGGATGAGGGAAACGAAGGGTAGAAATGCTAGGGTCACCCGTTGGTTCTTAGCCCTGCAGGACTTCTGTTTCCATGTGGAACATAGGGCCGGAAAGCTGCACGGTAATGCTGATGCCCTGTCAAGAATCCCTTGTCTAGTGGGAGAAAGTGCCAAGCCCCACGGCTTTAGGCAGAGGGGGGAGGTATGTAGCGTGGCTAAAGGATGTCTAATCGATGGGAGATATGGGTCTTATAGATGGCTTGTTGCTGTGATGTAACCATGGCTACCTATATGTGTTTCAGGACCTGTGGTGATGTCACAACCACATGTCTGGTCATGTGATGGGTTCTGGGTGTGGTTAGACATATAAAAGAAAGCCTAATGCTTAACCCTGCTGTTCTGTTGGTCAAAAATGACCGACTTTGAACTTCAATATTCTTTAAAATATTCAAGATGCGGCTCTGAAACCCGTGGCCGACCGACCCATCCTCATTTAAGTCAATCAACCACAAGTTTCAGAACCGCATCTTGAACACCCCAAAAAATACCAAAGTTCAAAATAGGTCTCCCCAGACCGAACAGAACAGCAGGGTTAACACAGGTAGATATGTGTGGAGGTGAAACCCTCCTGAGTGTGTTACGGCTTCAGGACTGAGCCGGATGAACTGGACACTTGTTTTTCTTTACCTGAACCAAAGGCTATTTGTTTTCTGTTGTTTGCCACATGGTTTATGAAGCAATAAACCCAGTGAACTTTAAAGGAACACGTCTCCTGAGTGTCAGCCGTCGCAGCTGAGTGAGTGAAATCCCTACACCCTGCACTGGAAAAAAACATGGACGGCACACTGATTGAAAACACTGGTGACACGGATATCGGTGTAACATGTCCATGTTTTCTATGTGAAGGGTCCTAACAGTGTAGTTGGTGCGGCTGGTTTGATGTGCTGCTTCCATGGTGCCGCTGGGTGATCCCACCATATTCTCAATATAGATGCTAAGAATATGCCGAGATGGCTTGTAGGCAAATTTGATTTCCAATTTTTTTAATTGGGAAAGATGATATTCCTATTTCTTTGGGAATTATGCATTTTGTCAGTAAAGTCAGTTTTATGTAATATTTGTTTTTATCTAGTAAATAATACTCATTTTTTGTTATTGCACTTTAATGGGTGCTCCCATATTTCCGGGATGTGCCACCATAGTAGATGCGGTTCTCACAAATGGAACAGGCGTCTGTTTCGCTGTTAGTGGAGAGATGGCCAGAATTTTGTCTCCCTCACCACCTACATCGCTGTGTGACGGGGCCCGTGCTCAAAATAGATGCAAGTTCCATTTGTGGGAATAATACCTGAAGGAAATGTACCTTGAAAGTACCATATTTTTCGGATTATAAGACGCTCCGGATTATAAGGCACACCCCAAATTTTGAGGAGAAAAATAAGAAAAAAATATTTTTGTAACAAAATGGTGGTGCTTCTTATAATCCATGCGTTTTATTGCTTACTGGGGGTGGTGGGTGCGGTAAAGGGGGGTCCCAGGGTCGCTGCTGGAGGAGGCAGGAGTGGGGTGATGCTGCAGGCCGCAGGCTAGGATGAGGGGGGCTCCGATGTGCGGCACGCTGGTGCATGACCGGTGCTGCTGCCGGGTGTCTCCGGGTGCCTGGTGGTTGCTGGCCGGTGCTTCGGGTGTTTCCGGTGCCCAGCGGTGCTGCATGGGTGTCCGGCGCTATCTGAGAATTCCACGGTTTCCTGTGCGTATGCGAGGAGCTCCGGGAATATGGTCGCCACCAGGGGCGGCGCATGCATAGATGGTGATCTCAGGACCAAGATTTTGAGAGATGATATCTCAGCGGTGGGCCCCAAGAATGATTTATCTCTGGTAGGCCCAATGTACTCCAGTCCGACGCTGCCTAAAGGTTTCAAGATCTGTTTCTGGTTTCTGAGGCTACAAGGAAGAGAGGACTAGAACATGTGAGTCGATATTTCTCACCTGTCATCAGAAAATACAGGATTTGCCTGCAACCAATGCGCTAATCAGGAGTTGTTCCATACATTCAGCAGACTGATGTGATGTTTGTTTGCAGGGAAAATATTAAGTAACTAGGTGGTGGCCCGATTCTAACGCATCGGGTATTCTAGAATATGCATGTCCACGTAGTATATTGCCCAGTCATGTAGTATATTGCCCAGTGACGTAGTATATTGCCCAGCCACGTAGTATACTGCCCAGTCATGTAGTATATTGCCCAGCCACGTAGTATACTGCCCAGCCATGTAGTATATTGCCCAGTCACGTAGTATATTGCCCAGACACGTAGTATATTGCCCAGCCGCGTAGTATATTGCCCAGTTATGTAGTATATTGCCCAGTCACGTAGTATATTGCCCAGTCACGTAGTATATTGCCCAGACACGTAGTATATTGCCCAGTCACGTAGTATATTGCCCAGACACGTAGTATATTGCCCAGACACGTAGTATATTGCCCAGCCACGTAGTATATTGCCCAGTTATGTAGTATATTGCCCAGTCACGTAGTATATTGCCCAGTCACGTAGTATATTGCCCAGACACGTAGTATATTGCCCAGTCACGTAGTATATTGCTCAGTCACGTAGTATATTGCCCAGTCACGTAGTATATTGCCCAGACACGTAGTATATTGCCCAGCCACGTAATATATTGCCCAGTTACGTAGTATATTGGCCACGTAGTATACAGCACAGAGCCACGTAGTATATTGCACAGCGACGTAGTATATTGCCCAGCCTTGTAATATACAGCACAGAGCCACGTAGTATATTGCCCAGCCTTGTAATATACAGCACAGAGCCACGTAGTATATTGCCCAGCCTTGTAGTATACAGCACAGAGCTACGTAGTATATTACCGAGCCACGTATGTCACAGGTTCAAAAAATAAAAAATAAACATACTCACCTAACGATCCGAGGGCCCCTTGTAGTTGAACATACTCACCATTCTGGTCGTTGCTCCTCAGTGTCCCGTCTCTCCGCTTCCTGGGATCCAACGGAGCTGTGCAGATGGGCGCGCGGCTGCCGCCATCTTGCGTTCCCAGGATGCTTTGCGAAATTACTCATATGACTTGGCGGTCTCGCGACACCGCTAGGTCTTATGGGTAATTTCACAAAGCATCGCTGGGAAAGGAAGATGGTGGCAGGCGCGAGCGGCTCAGCGGACAACGGAGGTTGAGTATAGCAGGTTTTTTGTTTTTGTACTATTTTTAACATTACTTTCTTTTACTATTGATGCCGCATAGGCAGCATCAATAGTAAAAGGTTGGGGACACACAGGGTTAATAGCGGCGGTAATGGAATGCGTTACCGCCGGCATTAACCCTGTGTTAGCGGTGACCGGAGGAGAGTATGGATCGGGCGCCGGGGACACGGACTGCGGGGAGTAAGCAGCGGAGCGCCAGTGACACTGCGGGGAGCGGAGCGCCGGGGACTCTGACTGCGGGAGCGGAGCGCTGGGGACACTGACTACGGGGATCGGAGCGCCGGGGACACTGACTGCAGGGAGTATGGAGTGGCCATTTTCTTCCGGACTGTGACCGTCGCTGATTGGTCGTGGCTGTTTTGCAGTGACCAATCAGCGACTTGGATTTCCATGATAGACAGAGGCCACGGCCAATGAATATCCATGACAGAAGGACAGACAGACAGACGGAAGTACCCCTAAGACAATTATGTATATAGATTCCCTCAGGTTATTTCTGCTGCTCCACCACTCTCTGACCTGTGTCAGTGCTGGGCTTTCTAGCGGTGTCTCCACTAGTGCACATTATGACCTCCCAGGATCCGGCAAGACGTTCTCTTCAAGAAGTGGTACACTCCGCGTAGGGATGGGGCAGCAATTTAGTATGCAGCTGCATGCAATTTTGATAAAATCAGTTATATCTGCCGATCTCCCAGCTGTATATAACCCACCCAAACCACTGATTGGCAGCTTTCTGTGTACACTCTGCATAGGCAGAAAGCTGCCAATCAGTGGTGGGGCAGAGCTCATGAATATGGAGGACTACCTGGCAGCAGGTTTACTAGTCCTCCAGTGATAATCACCTACTGGGAAACTACAGCAAGCAGCCCAGGAAGTGACACATCGCTGGAATCACAGTTTCTGTCTCTACATCATGCTGCTCTCAGATTAGGTGGCAAATACCTGATAACAGATTCTCACTTCCACGTTAGATTTGAGATTTGAGTAGTGCCGATGACGTTATGATCCCATATACACTACTGTTCAAAAGTTTAGGGTCACTCAGAAATTTCCTTATTTTTTAAAGAAAAGCATTTTTTTCCAATGAAGCTAACAATAAATGATTCAGAAATACACTCTATACATTGTTAATTTGGTAAATGACTATTCTAGCTGCAGACGTCTGATTTGTAATGCAATATCTTCATAAGTGTATAGAGACCCCTTTCCAACAACCATCACTCCAGTGATCTTTGTGTACTTTGTGTTTGCTAACTGTGTAAAAAGGCTTATAGATGGCTAGAATACCCTTGAAAACCCTTGTGCAAGTCTATTAGCACAGCTGAAAACAGTTTGGCTGATTAGAGAACCTATAAACCTGACCTTCCTTTGAGCTAGTTGAGAATCTGGAGCATTACATCTGTTGGTTCCATTAAACTCTCAAAATGGCCAGAAAAAAAAGAACTTTCATGTGAAACTCGACAGTCTATTCTTGTTCTTAGAAAGGCTATTCCATGCGAGAAATTGCCAAGAAACTGAAGATTTCCTACAATGGTGTGTCCTACTCCCTTCAGAGGAGAGCACAAACAGGCTCTAACCAGAGTAGAAAGAGAAGTGGGAGGCCGCGCTGCACAACTGAGCAACAAGACAAGTACATTAGAATCTGTAGTTTGAGAAATCGATGCTTCACAGGTCCTCAACTGGCAGCTTCATTAAATAGTACACGCAAAACGCCAGTCTCAACATCTACAGTGAAGAGGCGACTCTGGGATGCTGCCCTTCAGGTAGAGTGGCAAAGAAAAAGCCATATCTGAGACTGGCTAATAAAAGGAAAAGATTAATATGGGGAAAAGAACATTGGACATAGGAAGATTGGAAAAAAGTGTAATGGACAGATGAATCCAAGTTTGAGGTGTTTGGATCACAAAGATGAGATGCAGAACTGAAAAGATGCTGGAAGAGCCATCTGTCAAGCATGGTGGAGGTAATGTGATGGTCTGGGGCGGCTTTGTGTTGGTAAAGTGGGAATTTTGTACAAGGTAAAAGGGATTTTGAATAAGGAATGCTATCACTCCATTTTGTCCATACCCTGTGGACAGCGCTTGATTGGAGCCAATTTCATCCAACAACAGGACAATGACCCAAAGCACACCTCCAAATTATGCAAGAACTATTTAGAATATCAGTTGCTTGCTTCTTCCCTATCTGTAATGGAGCGACCAGCGCAGTCACCAGATCTCAACCCCATTGAGCTGTTGTGGGAGCAGCTTGACAGTATGGTGCGGAGAAGGTGTCCATCAGCCAAACCAACTTGTGGAGGGGCTTCTGGAAGCATCGGGGGGAAATTTCTCCAGATTCCCTCAGCAAATTATCTGCTAGAATGCCAAAGGTCTGCAATGCTGGAATTGCTGCAAAGTGAGCATTCTGTGACGAAAGCAAAGTTTGAAGGAGAAAATTATTATTTCAAATACAAATCTTTTTTTCGAACCTTGTCAATGTCTGGACTAGATTTTAAATTCATTTGGCAACTCATTTGATTAATAAAAGAATGAGTTATCATGGAAAACACAAAATTGTCTGGGTGACCCTAAACTTTTGAACGGTAGATTACAAGCAGAGACAAATGCATGATACACTACCTGCAGAACATGTATGTGTCTTGGCAAGCAGGAAATTGGCACCACTCAGCTCGAATGAGCTCAACAACCCTATTAAAATTACCGTATTTATCAGACTATAAGACACACTTTTTTCCAAAAAAATTTAAGGGGAAATGGGGGTGCGTCTTATAGTTGGAATATACTTACAAGTAGTGTGGTGGCAGCAGGAGTCGGGAGATTCTGCGGAGGGACCGGTCTGACGCTGCAGGGCGATGATCACACTCCCTTCCCAGGTTGATGCGGCAAATTCGGTGGTGCTCTATGGTGGGGGAGGGGGGCATTGTACAAGGTGCTGGAATCATTTTGTGCAGGTGATTAAATTATCACATGTGCAATACAAAGAAACCCTGAAAACATGACCTGTTTGTGGCCCTCGGGAGAAAGCAGTTTGAGACCTCTGGTCTAGTGTAAAACACTTTGAAATGTCGCAGTATTTTTGAGCAATTGGTAGTTGCAGAAACATTTTGACACGTTTGGCAGTTTTATGCTAGTTTCAACCAGCTCTACCAAAGTAAGCAGACGGGATGGGACGGGACATGGGGAGACCGTCGAAGCAAATGAATCAAACTGTATGCCTCTTTGGTGGTGTAAATTATGCCAGAAATGTACTCCAGCCCCTGACCAAAGTAACAATTCTGGCGGACACACCGACTGGTGAAAGATGCGTCTAATTCATCAAGAGGTGTGTGACGCTAAATGATTTAGTAGAAATGAGCAAATATATTCAAAAGAAATTGAATTCTGCTTGAATTTTACAAAAGATCGCACTTGCAAACGTGGATTTTTTTTTACAATTACCTTCCATGTGGATTCAGCTAAATTTTTTCTGAACCAAACAGGGCCAATCAAAATGTAAAAAATTAAGACAAATCCTTCTACTCACCTCTCCGGCCCCTCTGCGCTCTCCCATCACTTGTTCAGTTCCCGGCCTCATCAATGACAGAAGTCCCGGCTTCGTGTGAGAGGCCGAGGATTTCAGCATGAGTGACGGCAATCAGAAGATGCAGTGGCCAGGACCAGCGGAGGGATGATGGCAAAGAGTGGAGAGGCCAGAGCATAGTAGAGAGACCCCAGAGCATAATAAGGGACATTTCTGTGAATGGAAAAAAATGCACAAATAGGTGAATTGTAAATTCATGCCTGATCCACTCATTTCTATGAATTAGATGCATCTTATTCGAGCGATGCCTTCGATAAGAGTGATATGCAAACCTCTAGTCCTAATGAATTGGGCCCATAGCCTTTTTGCACATTGCACACATGAAACACACTTCTCCAATATGTGTGTTTCTGGATGTCTCACAAGATGATATTTAACCATAAAGCATTCTTTCCATTCAAAACATTAAAACGGCTTCTCTTCTGTGTGAGTTCTTAACAGGTTTCATAAGGTTTTCCACATTCGGAACATGAAAATTTCTTCTCCCTTGAGTGACATCTCTGATGTTTAATGAGAACCAATACCTGGGTAAAACATTTTTCACATTAACACAAAAACGGCTTCTCCTTTGTGTGAGTTCTTTGATGTTTAGTAAAATATGACTTGTGATAAAAACATTTCCCACATTCAGAACATGAAAACGGCTTCTCTACTTGGTGAGTTTTCTGATGTGTCTCCAGATGATCTTTAACCATAAAGCATTTCCCACATTCAGAACATGAATACGGCTTCTCCCCTGTGTGGGTTCTTATATGTTTCTTAAAATATGACTTATGATTAAAGGATTTCCCACATTCAAAACATGCCAAAATTTTACCCAGTCTATTTCCAGTGCTATTTTTCCCGATATGGGATTGATTATCTTCCACTTCAATAGAAGGAGATAAAAAGAGGTGTCCATGGGAGCTTCTGCTCTGTTTTTCATCTGAAAAAAATAAAAAAAGATGCCAAAATCTTAATAATTTTGATAGATATTTTATCATTTCTGTGTGAAGGAAAAAACAGTAAGACATATCAGAATAGAATACTACAAACTGATCAGTGATGTTCAATCAATATACATGTACTTTGTCCTGTGATCGAAAATAGAATTTACAGTTTCATGTACAAATTTAGAAATCCTCCTCTGCATGATGTCTATTAGGTCACTTATAAAGACACTCCTCAACATTGAAATTGCAACATGAAGAATTAAAAATCGTGGAGTGATGGAGATCACTGGGAGGAGACGAATTATAGATCTGCAAATTACGAAAATATTAAGTCCGAGCAGAAATCCCAGGACTTCCAGCCTTGGAAGCTATCACTGAGGTTGTTAATGGTCGTCTGAGGAAGTGAGGAAAGTTATGCCTCTGATTGTACAAATCATCAAGATCCGCTGCCGAGAGCTCCTGTGTAATTGTAGAGGAGGTGGACCGGGTTAATGGTCTCTTTTGCATTATTCCTGAAGGAAGAGATTTCTGACCAGAGCAGGCCAGGACACCTGACAGAGGGGGGCGTGTCCGACTTAAATAGAGCTGAGCACGAAAAGATGGGACTTTCGGCAGGGAATCGGCATGTGAGGACAGAGATGGTTGACTTCCTCTCGACTGACCCACACCAGCTATCCGGGCCGCTTTACCCGGTGAGCAATCCTTTCCAGACTAACCCTGCACAGCTCAGAGAGACTCTTGCACCGCATTGTGACCGAGACGGAGTTCACGACATCGGGCTGCTGACCCTTGTAGAGGCCCCGTTCAGTAATATTCCTGCGGTGCACGCTGAGTGCTGGACTGTGCCTGTGGCTGCGGCCGCTGAACTGTGTGCTTCACCTGTGGCCTTGACCGCTGAACTGTGTGCCTCACCTGAGGCCTTGACTGCTGAACTGTTTGCTTCACCCGCTGTGCCGCGTGGTTGCCCACGTACAGCATCTCGCACCCAGATCAGGAGACCACGTGGTGAAGGACCTAGAGGACTTGTGCATCTCTTACCTACGAGACCTGATTGGAGACATCTCGCGCCACCTGCGGCGCCACCAAGGGATCTTCCAGCCACCTTCTTCCTGGACCCAGAGAGACTGATAAGTTGAACCATTGCTCTTTATTGTTCTTCCCTTTTAACCGTGAATCTGTATTTTTACCCACCTGCTTTTCCCATTGTTTATTATAAAGAAACCTGTTAACCCTTGTTCTGTCTCCTGTGTGTCACTACACCTGCTAGATTCCTATATAATCACCGACAAAAGATGTTCCCGATGAGAAACAACTCTAGAGACGCTGCAGCCATGGACATTATTACAGGAAGAGGTCCAGAACATGGGACATTATTACAGGAAGGGGCCTAGGACAGAAGACACTATTACAGGAAGGGGCCCAGGACTAGGGACATTGTTATAGGAAGAAGGCAGCATGAGGGATATTATTACAGAAAGGAGCCCAGAACAGAGGATATTATTACAGTAAGGGGCACAAAACATGGGACATTATTACAGGAACGGTCCCAGGACCAGGGGCATTTCTTATAGGAAGGCGCCCAAGAGAGAGGACATTATTACTGGAAGGGGGCAGCATAAGGGACATTATTACAGGAAGGAGTCCAGGACAGAGGATATTAATACAGGAAAGCCCAGGATGGGAGACATTATTACAGGAAGGGGCTAAGGACAGAGGACATTATTAAAGGAAGAAGCCCAGAAAGGAAGATAATATTACAGGAAGGGGCCCAGGATGGAGGATATTATTAAATTTTTATTATTACTGAATACGATTTCGTCAGTGTACCCCTATTTTGTTTCATTGTATTAGTGACAGGCAATATGATGGAATGCCAGTGGATTAACAAAAATAATAATACAAATGACCATGAGGAAGACATTTTTTCTGGTAGACCTATTAAAATATAATTTAATATTTCCACAAGCCTTGTAGTAAAACAATGTGCAGTTGTCAACCGATCCAACTCACAGGATGAATTTAGAAAAATATCGGCATTTTTTATGCCATAGATGTCTCCTCCATTGGAAAATAGATGGAACATTTTAGGTAAACTCGGTATGTTAAATCAAAGGGTAGAAGAAAACGCAAGATTTATCAACGTGGCTCTTACCACTTATTAATCCTGATATGGATTTTTCGAGTTCATTCGTTATTTCACCTTGATTTTCCTGCAAAGATCCCACATTAAGTACATGGGAGAAAAAAAGAATGAAAGAACATAAGATTATTTTCTTACCAGGTGACTATCAAAAACCCCAGAAGTCATGCACCAATTTGATCTCATCCAGTGGCCATCGGATGGGACCACCAACCGACCAAATACTTTACTACATTGATCTTTTAATCTCGGGGGGATGCAGTTGTGTTTTATAACAACAGTTCTTAGATTATTCAGCAATGTCACAACTTTTAGGCTAAAGAAGATTTTTACTGATGGAGACTGAAACTGTAAAGCTGCTCAACGGACTTTTGAATAAACGAATTATGACTCCTAGATGATTTTGGTGCCCAAATCTAATTATCAGACCCTAGATGAGAGTTGTAAACGAGTAGGACGATCACCATAACTTGTAAGTCAATGACTCTTAGGCAGGGTTCACGTTATGTTTCTGCCACATATTCCATCTGACACCCTTAAAAATGGGATTCTGATGGAATCCACTATGGAGAGACTTTGTACTCTGTCTGGCCTATGTAACACCCCAGGTAACCGATTGTAACAGTGATGTTGCCTTCCTTTCGGGGAGGGTGATGTCATGCCTGGAGGCAAGGAGGATTCCCTTTAACAGGTAGTACATCTACATACAACACATACTGAATCCATACCAGAAGGGGGAGATCTGAACCCGGATTCAGGGGAGCTTCCCTAGACATAGATATTCTGGTCCGGAGGAGGAGTTAGTTAGTTGGTCCAGAGAAACCAGAGCAGACAGTGGAGGAGAGAGGAGCGAGAGCAGAGAGTGAAGCCGTGCAGCCACGTGTGATGCTGCAGCTCCAGGATAGAAGAGAATGAGACAGGTTGCATTGACAGCAAATATCAAAGGGGAGAAGCAAAGGAGAACAAAGGAGTTTGGGGGGGAACTGTGATTGGGCACCCTCTGAGCTGAAGCGCAGGAATCGGGCACCGGGAGCCCATGGCTGTGTAGTACTTCAAGTCCCACAGCAGAACTGGAGGGCAGAAGACTCCAAGTTGTCTGTCCGCACTCACACTCGAAGGTGCAGCAATTCACAGAGCCGGGTCATGATAGAGACCCTGTAGAAAGGCTTGCTTTCCCCACCATACGGGTACTGTCCCAGGACAGGAGAGAGAGGACCATGTAAGGGAGCTCGCATCAAAGCGCAAGAAGAAAGGCTTAAAAACCTCACCTGGGAGAGGGTTCCATCATTGCCTCCAGGCCGACCGGACCACACCAATACCTGTTGCCAGTACCATGGACTGACACTGTCTACTTTCAGTAAACCAGGTAAAGAGACTGCAACTCTCTGTCCTCCGTTTATTTCTGGCACCACACCATCCTAGCGAAACACACAGGGAGCCTGGGGGACCCAGCTTCGCCTGTGGGAAGCGATACCATCTTTGCTGCAGAGGACCCCTTTAACCCCTTCATGACCCAGCCTATTTTGACCTTAATGACCTGGCCGTTTTTTGCAATTCTGACCGGTGTCCCTTTATGAGGTAATAACTCAGGAACGCTTCAACGGATCCTAGCGGTTCTGAGATTGTTTTTTTGTGACATATTGGGCTTCATGTTAGTGGTAAATTTAGGTCAATAATTTTTGCGTTTATTTGTGAAAAAAATGGAAATTTGGCTACAATTTTGAAAATTTCGCAATTTTCAAATTTTGAATTTTTATTCTGTTAAACGAGAGAGTTATGTGACACAAAATAGTTAATAAATAACATTACCCACATATCTACTTTACATCAGCACAATTTTGGAAACAAAAATTTTTTTTGCTAGGAAGTTATAAGGGTTAAAATTTGACCAGCGATTTCTCATTTTTACAGCCAAATTTACAAAACCATTTTTTTAAGGGACCACCTCCCATTTGAAGTCAATTTGAGGGGTCTATATGGCTGAAAATACCCAAAAGTGACACTATTCTAAAAACTGCACCCCTCAAGGTGCTCAAAACCACGTTCAAGAAGTTTATTAACCCTTTAGGTGCTTCACAGCAGCAGAAGCAACATGGAAGGAAAAAATGAACATTTAACTTTTTAGTCACAAAAATGATCTTTTAGCAACAATTTTTTTTATTTTCCCAAGGGTAAAAAGAGAAACTGGACCCCAAAAGTTATTGTACAATTTCTCCCAAGTACGCCGATACCCCATATGTGGGGGGAACCACTGTTGGGGCGCACGACAGGGCTTGGAAGGGAAGGAGCGCCATTTGACTTCTTCAATGAAAAATTGGCTCCAATCTTTAGCGGACACCATGTCACATTTGGAGAGCCCCTGTGTGCCTAAACATTAGAGCTCCCCCACAAGTGACCCCATTTTGGAAACTAAACCCCCCAAAGA
Organism: Ranitomeya imitator; assembly: GCF_032444005.1. Lineage (NCBI taxonomy): Eukaryota > Metazoa > Chordata > Amphibia > Anura > Dendrobatidae > Ranitomeya > Ranitomeya imitator. The sequence continues at coordinate 836,342,363 of NC_091284.1, read as the reverse complement.
ACTTATCTAGATGCATAGTGAGCACTTTGAACCCCCAAGTGCTTCACAAATTGATCCGTAAAAATGAAAAAGTACTTTTTCTTCACAAAAAATTTCTTTTAGCCTCAATTTGTTCATTTCCACATGTGCAACAGGATAAAATGGATCCTAAAATTTATTGGGCAATTTCTCCTGAGTACAGTGATACCTCACATGTGGGGGTAAACCACTGTTTGGGCACACGGCAGGGCTCGGAAGGGAAGGAGCGCCATTTGACTTTTTGAATGAAAAATTAGCTCCAATCGTTAGCGGACACCATGCCGCGTTTGGAGAGCCCCTGTGTGCCTAAACATTTGAGCTCCCCCACATGTGACCCCAAAAGGAAACTAGACCTCTCATGGAACTAATCTAGATGTGCGGTGACCACTTTTTAACCCCAAGTGCTTCACAGAAGTTTATAACGCAGAGCCGTGAAAATAAAAAATAATTTTTCTTTCCTCAAAAATTATTTTTTAGCCCGCAATTTTTATTTTCACAAGAGTAACAGGAGAAATTGGACCCCAAAAGTTGTTGTCCAGTTTGTCCTGAGTACGCTGATACCCCATATGTGGGGGGAACCACTGTTTGGGCACATGTCGGGGTTCGGAAGGGAAGTAGTGACTTTTGAAATGCAGACTTTGATGGAATGGTCTGCGGGCATCATGTTACGTTTGCAGAGCCACTGATGTGCCTAAACAGTAGAAACCCCCCACAAATGACCCCATTGTGAAAACTAGACCCCCCCAAGGAACTTATCTAGGTATGTGGTGAGCACTTTGAACCCCCAAGTGCTTCACAGAAGTTAATAACGCAAAGCCGTGAAAATAAAAAATCATTTTTCTTTCCTCAAAAATTATTTTTTAGCCCGCAATTTTTTATTTTCACAAGAGTAACAGGAGAAATTGGACCCCAAAAGTTGTTGTCCAGTTTGTCCTGACCTTGCTGATGCCCCATATGTGGGGGGGAAACACTGTTTGGACACACGTCGGGGCTCGGAAGGGAAGTAGTGACGTTTTAAAATACAGACTTTGATGGGCGTCACGTTGCATTTGCAGAGCCCCTGATGTGCCTAAACAGTAGAAACCCCCCACAAGTGACCCTATTTTGGAAACTAGACCCCCAAAGGAACTTATCTAGATATGTGGTGAGCACTTTGAACCCCCAGGTGCTTCACAGAATTTTACAGCGCAGGGCCGTGAAAATAAAAAATAATTTTTCTTTCCTCAAAAATGATGTTTTAGCAATTTTTACAAGGGTAACAGGACAAATTGGAACACCAATAGTTGTTGCCCGGTTTGTCCTGAGTATGCTGGTACCCCATATGTGGGGGTAAACCACTGTTTGGGCGCACGTCGGGGCTCGGAAGGGAGGGAGCACCATTTGACTTTTTGAACGCAAGATTGGCTGGAATCAATGGTGGCGCCATGTTGCGTTTGGAGACCCCTGATGTGCCTAAACAGTGGAAACCCCTCAATTCTAACTCCAACACTAACCCCAACACACCCCTAACCCTAATCCCAACTGTAGCCATAACCCTAATCACAACCCTAACCCCAGCACACCCCTAACCACAACCCTAACCCTAACACACCTGTAACCCAATCCCAACCCTAACCCTAATCCTAACCCTAATCCCAACCCTAACCCTAATCCCAACCCTAACCACAACCCTAACCCCAACACACCCCTAACCATAACCCTAACCACAAGCCTAATCTTAACCCTATTTCCAACCCTAACCCTAAGGCTATGTGCCCATGTTGCGGATTCGTGTGAGATTTTTCCACACCATTTTTGTAAAATCCGCAGGTAAAAGGCACTGCATTTTACCTGCGGATTTACCGCGGATTTCCAGTGTTTTTTGTGCGGATTTCACTTGCGGATTCCTATTGAGGAACAGGTGTAAAACACTGCGGAATCCGCACAAAGAATTGACATGCTGCGGAAAATACCACGCAGCGTTTCCGCACAGTATTTTCCGCACCATGGGCACAGCGGATTTGGTTTTCCATAGGTTTACATGGAACTGTACACCTGATGGAAAACTGCTACAAATCCGCAGCCAAATCCGCACCGTGTGAACATAGCCTAATTCTAAGGGTATGTGCACACTCTGCAGAAAACGCTGCGGGCCCTGTTGTGAATTCTGTGGCAGAGCTCCCTCCTGTGGTCACAAGTGGTACTTCGGCTGGTTCTCTCTGTGAGCTTCCGTTGGTGGAGGAAAGTGGTACTGCGGTTTCTGAGTTTCCTTCCTCAGGTGATGTGGTGAAGTCGTTAGGTGCTGCTCTATTTAACTCCACCTAGTGCTTTGATCCTGGCCTCCAGTCAATGTTCTAGTATTGGACCTGCTTCCTCCTGGATCGTTCCTGTGGCCTGCTGCTCTGCATAGCTAAGTTCCTCTTTGCTATTTGTTTGCTGTTTTTTTCTGTCCAGCTTGTCAATTTGTTTTTTTCTGCTTGCTGGAAGCTCTGGGACGCAGAGGGTGTACCTCCGTGCCGTTAGTTCGGTACGGAGGGTCTTTTTGCCCCCTTTGCGTGGTCTTTGTAGGATTTTGTGTTGACCGCAAAGTTACCTTTCCTATACTCGCTCTGTTCAGAAAGTTGGGCCTCACTTTGCTAAATCTATTTCATCTCTACGTTTGTCTTTTCATCTTAACTCACAGTCATTATATGTGGGGGCTGCCTTTTCCTTTGGGGTATTTCTCTGAGGCAAGGTAGGCTTATTTTCTATCTTCAGGCTAGGTAGTTTCTCAGGCCGTGCCGAGTTGCATAGGGAGCGTCAGGCGCAATCCACGGCTGCCTTTAGTGTGGTTGGAGAGGATTAGGAATTGCGGTCAACAGAGTTCCCACGTCTCAGAGCTCGTTCTTGTTTTTTGGGTTATTGCCAGGTCACTGTATGTGCGCTGACCTCTATGTCCATTGTGGTACTGAATTACCTTTCATAACAGTACTGGAAGCCAAAAGTACTAATGATTCCCAATAGAGGGAAAAAAGAAGTTCTGAGACCATTTTTTTTTCTTTGCACTGTGTTTTGCCTTTTTTTTCCCCTAGACATTTGGGTGGTTCAGGACACAGGTGTAGCAATGGACATTAAAGGTCTGTCTTCATGTGTGGATCAGCTCACGGCAAGAGTACAAAGTATTCAAAACTTTGTGGTTCAGAATTCTATGTTAGAACCGAGAATTCCTATTCCTGATTTGTTTTTTGGAGATAGAACTAAATTTCTGAGTTTCAAAAATAATTGTAAACTATTTCTGGCTTTGAAACCTCGCTCCTCTGGTGACCCAGTTCAACCAGTTAGGATCGTTATTTCTTTTTTGCGTGGCGACCCTCAGGACTGGGCATTTTCTCTTGCGTCAGGAGATCCTGCATTAAGTAATATCGATGCATTTTTCCTGGCGCTCGGATTGCTGTACGATGAGCCTAATTCTGTGGATCAGGCAGAGAAGAATTTGCTGGCTCTGTGTCAGGGTCAGGATGAAATAGAGGTATATTGTCAGAAATTTAGAAAGAGGTCCGTACTCACTCAGTGGAATGAATGTGCGCTCGCAGCTATTTTCAGAAAAGGTCTCTCTGAAGCCCTTAAGGATGTCATGGTGGGATTTCCTATGCCTGCTGGTCTGAATGAGTCTATGTCTTTGGCCATTATTATTATTATTATTATACATTTTTATAGCGCCATTTATTCCATGGCGCTTTACATGTGAATACGGGGCAAATATAGACAAATACATTAAACATAAGCAGATAACAAAGCACACGAGTACATAAGGAGGGAGGACCCTGCCCGCGAGGGCTCACAGTCTGCAGGGGGTGGGTGAGGATACACTAGGAGAGGGAAGAGCTGGCTGTGCGGCTGTTCAGTAGGTTGAGGATCACTCAGTAGGTTGAGGCCATTCAGATCGGTCGACGCTTGCGCGAGCGCAAATCTGTGCACCATTTGGCGGTATTACCTGAGCTTAAACCTGAGCCTATGCAGTGCGATAGGACTTTGACCAGAGTTGAACGGCAAGAACACAAACGTCTGAATGGGCTGTGTTTCTACTGTGGTGATTCCACTCATGCTATCTCTGATTGTCCTAAGCGCACTAAGCGGTTCGCTAGGTCTGCCACCATTGGTACGGTACAGTCAAAATTTCTTCTGTCTGTTACCTTGATCTGCTCTTTGTCATCGTATTCTGGTCATGGCATTTGTGGACTCAGGCGCTGCTCTGAATTTGATGGACTTGGAGTATGCTAGGCGTTGTGGGTTTTTCTTGGAGCCCTTGCAGTGTCCTATTCCATTGAGAGGAATTGATGCTACGCCTTTGGCCAAGAATAAACCTCAGTACTGGACCCAGCTGACCATGTGCATGGCTCCTGCACATCAGGAAGTTATTCGCTTTCTGGTGTTGCATAATCTGCATGATGTGGTCGTGTTGGGGTTGCCATGGCTACAAGCCCATAATCCAGTATTAGATTGGAAATCCATGTCTGTGTGCAGCTGGGGTTGTCAGGGGGTACATGGTGATGTCCCATTTCTGACTATTTCGTCATCCACCCCTTCTGAGGTTCCTGAGTTCTTGTCTGATTACCGGGATTTATTTGATGAGCCCAAGTCCAATACCCTACCTCCGCATAGGGATTGTGATTGTGCTATCGATTTGATTCCTGGTAGTAAATTCCCAAAAGGTTGACTGTTTAATTTATCTGTGCCTGAGCACGCCGCTATGCGGAGTTATGTGAAGGAGTCTTTGGAGAAGGGGCATATTCGCCCGTCATCGTCGCCATTAGGAGCAGGGTTCTTTTTTGTAGCCAAGAAGGATGGTTCACTGAGACCTTGTATAGATTACCGCCTTCTAAATAAGATCACGGTTAAATTTCAGTACCCCTTGCCATTGTTATCTGATTTGTTTGCTCGGATTAAGGGGGCTAGTTGGTTCACCAAGATAGATCTTCGTGGTGCGTATAATCTTGTGCGTATTAAGCGAGGCGATGAGTGGAAAACTGCATTTAATACGCCCGAGGGCCATTTTGAGTATCTAGTAATGCCATTCGGACTTGCCAATGCTCCATCAGTGTTTCAGTCCTTTATGCATGACATCTTCCGAGAGTACCTGGATAAATTCCTGATTGTGTACTTGGATGACATTTTGATCTTCTCGGATGATTGGGAGTCTCATGTGAAGCAGGTCAGAACGGTGTTTCAGGTCCTGCGTGCTAATTCTTTGTTTGTGAAGGGATCAAAGTGTCTCTTTGGTGTTCAGAAGGTTTCATTTTTGGGGTTCATCTTTTCTCCTTCTACTATCGAGATGGACCCTGTTAAGGTCCAAGCCATCCATAATTGGACTCAGCCGACATCTCTGAAAAGTCTGCAAAAGTTCCTGGGTTTTGCTAATTTTTATCGTCGCTTCATCTGCAATTTTTCTAGTATTGCTAAACCATTGACCGATTTGACCAAGAAAGGTGCTGATTTGGTCAATTGGTCTTCTGCTGCGGTGGAAGCTTTTCAAGAGTTGAAGCGTCGTTTTTCTTCTGCCCCTGTGTTGTGTCAACCAGATGTTTCGCTTCCGTTCCAGGTCGAGGTTGATGCTTCTGAGATTGGAGCAGGGGCTGTTTTGTCGCAGAGAAGTTCTGATTGCTCGGTGATGAAACCATGCGCCTTCTTTTCCAGGAAGTTTTCGCCTGCTGAGCGAAATTATGATGTGGGCAATCGAGAGTTGCTGGCCATGAAGTGGGCATTCGAGGAGTGGCGTCATTGGCTTGAAGGAGCTAAGCATCGCGTGGTGGTCTTGACTGATCATAAGAACTTGACTTATCTCGAGTCCGCCAAGCGGTTGAATCCTAGACAAGCTCGTTGGTCGTTGTTTTTTGCCCGTTTTGACTTTGTGATTTCATACCTTCCGGGCTCTAAAAATGTGAAGGCGGATGCTCTGTCTAGGAGTTTTGTGCCCGACTCTCCGGGTGTATCTGAGCCGGCGGGTATCCTCAAAGAGGGAGTAATTGTGTCTGCCATCTCCCCTGATTTGCGGCGGGTGCTGCAAAAATTTCAGGCTAATAAACCTGATCGTTGCCCAGCGGAGAAACTGTTTGTCCCTGATAGGTGGACGAATAAAGTTGTCTCTGAGGTTCATTGTTCGGTGTTGGCTGGTCATCCTGGAATCTTTGGTACCAGAGAGTTAGTGGCTAGATCCTTTTGGTGGCCATCTCTGTCGCGGGATGTGCGTATTTTTGTGCAGTCCTGTGGGATTTGTGCTCGGGCTAAGCCCTGCTGTTCTCGTGCCAGTGGGTTGCTTTTGCCTTTGCCGGTCCCGAAGAGGCCTTGGACACATATCTCTATGGATTTCATTTCAGATCTTCCCGTCTCTCAAAAGATGTCAGTCATTTGGGTGGTCTGTGATCGCTTCTCTAAGATGGTCCATTTGGTACCCTTGCCTAAATTGCCTTCCTCCTCTGATTTGGTGTCATTGTTTTTCCAGCATGTGGTTCGTTTACATGGCATTCCAGAGAATATCGTTTCTGACAGAGGTTCCCAGTTTGTTTCGAGGTTTTGGCGAGCCTTTTGTGGTAGGATGGGCATTGACTTGTCTTTTTCCTCGGCTTTCCATCCTCAGACTAATGGCCAGACCGAACGAACCAATCAGACCTTGGAAACATATCTGAGATGCTTTGTTTCTGCTGATCAGGATGACTGGGTGTCATTTTTGCCTTTGGCTGAGTTCGCCCTTAATAATCGGGCCAGCTCGGCTACCTTGGTTTCACCGTTTTTCTGCAACTCTGGGTTCCATCCTCGTTTCTCTTCAGGACAGGTTGAGTCTTCGGACTGTCCTGTTGTGGATACTGTGGTGGACAGGTTGCAGCAGATTTGGACTCATGTAGTGGACAATTTGACTTTGTCCCAGGAGAAGGCTCAACGTTTCGCTAATCGCAGACGCAGTGTGGGTCCCCGACTTCGGGATGGGGACTTGGTTTGGTTATCTTCTCGTCATATTCCTATGAAGGTTTCCTCTCCTAAGTTTAAACCTCGTTTTATTGGTCCGTATAGGATTTCTGAGGTTCTTAATCCTGTGTCTTTTCGTCTGATCCTTCCAGATTCTTTTTCCATACATAACGTATTCCATAGGTCATTGCTGCGGAGATACGTGGCACCTATGGTTCCATCTGTTGATCCTCCTGCCCCGGTTTTGGTGGAGGGGGAGTTGGAGTATATTGTGGAGAAGATTTTGGATTCTCGTGTTTCAAGGCGGAAACTCCAGTATCTGGTTAAGTGGAAGGGTTATGCTCAGGAAGATAATTCCTGGGTCTTTGCCTCTGATGTCCATGCTCCCGATCTTGTTCGTGCCTTTCATATGGCTCATCCTGGTCGTCCTGGGAGCTCTGGTGAGGGTTCGGTGACCCCTCCTCAAGGGGGGGGGGGTACTGTTGTGAATTCTGTGGCAGAGCTCCCTCCTGTGGTCACAAGTGGTACTTCGGCTGGTTCTCTCTGTGAGCTTACGTTGGTGGAGGAAAGTGGTACTGCGGCTTCTGAGTTTCCTTCCTCAGGTGATGTGGTGAAGTCGTTAGGTGCTGCTCTATTTGACTCCACCTAGTGCTTTGATCCTGGCCTCCAGTCAATGTTCTAGTATTGGACCTGTTTCCTCCTGGATCGTTCCTGTGGCCTGCTGCTCTGCATAGCTAAGTTCCTCTTTGCTATTTGTTTGCTGTTTTTTTCTGTCCAGCTTGTCAATTTGTTTTTTTCTGCTTGCTGGAAGCTCTGGGACGCAGAGGGTGTACCTCCGTGCCGTTAGTTCGGTACGGAGGGTCTTTTTGCCCCCTTTGCGTGGTCTTTGTAGGGTTTTGTGTTGACCGCAAAGTTACCTTTCCTATACTCGCTCTGTTCAGAAAGTTGGGCCTCACTTTGCTAAATCTATTTCATCTCTACGTTTGTCTTTTCATCTTAACTCACAGTCATTATATGTGGGGGCTGCCTTTTCCTTTGGGGTATTTCTCTGAGGCAAGGTAGGCTTATTTTCTATCTTCAGGCTAGCTAGTTTCTCAGGCCGTGCCGAGTTGCATAGGGAGCGTCAGGCGCAATCCACGGCTGCCTTTAGTGTGGTTGGAGAGGATTAGGAATTGCGGTCAACAGAGTTCCCACGTCTCAGAGCTCGTTCTTGTTTTTTGGGTTATTGCCAGGTCACTGTATGTGCGCTGACCTCTATGTTCATTGTGGTACTGAATTACCTTTCATAACAGGGCCCGCAGCAGTTTCCCATGAGTTTACAGTTCAATGTAAACCTATGGGAAACAAAAAACGCTGTGCGCATGCTGCGGAAAAAAACTGCGCGGAAACGCAACGGTTTACATTCCGCATCATGTCACTTATTTCTGCGGATTCCGCAGCGGTTTTACAACTGCTCCAATAGCAAACCACAGTTGTAAAACTGCAGTGAAATCCGCAGAAAAACTGCGGTACATCTGCGAAAAATCCGCAGCGGTTTTGCACTGCGGATTTGTCAAATCCGCTGCGGAAAAAGTCGCAGAGGACAAGAATACGTGTGCACATACCGAAACCCTAGCCCTAAACCTAACCCTAGTTCTAACCCTAGTTTTAACCCTAACCCTAGTGGAAAAAGAAAATATATATATATTTTCTTTATTTTATTATTGTCCCTACCTATGGGGGTGATAAAGGGGGTGTTCATTTACTATTTTTTTTATTTTGATCACTGTGATAGGTTTTATCACAGTGATCAAAATGTACCTGGAACAAATTAGCCGGCTGGCAGATTCGGTGGGCGCACTGCGCATGCGCCCGCCATTTTAGAAGTTGGCAACGACCATGGAGAAGACGGACGGACACCGGGAGGCTCGGTAAGTATGAGGAGGTGGGGGGAGCATGTGGGGTGGATTGGACCACGAGGAGGGGTGGATCGTCGGAGCACGGGGGGGTGGATCGGAGCACTGGGGGGTGGATCGGAGCACGGGGTGGATCGGAGCACAGGGGGGTTGGATCGGAGCACAGGGGGTTTGGATTGGAGCATGGGGGGAGCGGACAAGAGGATGGGGGGAGCGGACAGGAGGACGGAGGGGAGCAGACCACAGAACGGAGGACTGGGGAGGAGATCGGTGGCGGTGGGGGGGCAGATGAGTGTTTCCAGCCATGGCCGATGATATTGCTGCATCGGCCATGGCTGGATTGTAATATTTCACCACTTTTCATAGGTGAAATATTACAAATTGCTCTGATTGGCTGTTGCACTTTCAACAGCCAATCAGAGCGATCGTAGCCACGTGGGGGCAAAGCCACCCCCAGGGCTAAAGTACCACTCCCCCTGTCCCTGCAGATCGGGTGAAATTGGAGTTAATCCTTTCACCCGATCTGCAGGGACGCGATCATTCTGTGACACAGCATATGCATCACAGGTCGGATTGGCACCGACTTTCATGACGCATACGCTGTGTGACAGGTCGGGAAGGGGTTAAGCAGCGTCAGTCGCCCCTGACCGAGTACCACAGGTGGGGTCACAAACTTTTACCACTTTACAAATCCCTTTAAAGACTATCCCTTTTACTTGGACACCCAGGGCCACGGACCGGGTTGCTGCCACCGTGACCTCCCCTTTAATAATGACCGGACCCGGTACCGAGTACCCCTAGGCCCTGGCGGGCGTTCCACCTCCATACTGGCATCGTCCATATTTTTAGCTGGATAAAAAAGCATGTTATGCTGTGCCTCCTGTGAGGCTGTGGCCTCTGTTACAGCTAGGGGGCGCTGTTTGCTCTCCCCAGGTTGTGCATGCAGACGGATGAAGTCAATAGGTGTGCATGAGAGTCACGGATTTCCGGTTCGGGTTTTCCATGTGGCTGAAGGCCACAGGTTTGTGTGTGTTTAAAAGCCCTGCAGTAAGGGATATGGAGGTGTCAGGTGTTCGAGGTGCACATCAGTGTCAGTCTGGTGTGTGCTGCTGTGCAGAGCAGAGGCCTGCAGAGTGCTGGCTAAGTGCATGGAGGCACAGGCAAGCGGAGCAAGCACCCAGGGGAGCTGAATAGCCTGGCACCCGCAGCATATACAGTGATGCAAGTCGTCCATGGTACTGGTCTCAGATGTGGACAGTCCTGTGCCCGGAGGTGGATGTCCTGTGCACGAAGGAGTCGGATGTGGACAGTCCTGTGCCCGGAGGCGGATGTCCTGTGTCCGAAAGAGGACTAGCATGTGTAACGATTGCAAACAGGTGGATATGGTGCCCGGCTGCTATCCGGAGGATATCCTGGGCTGTGTACGGCTGTGTGAGTAAAGAGTCTGTGATACAGCGGTGCAAGACACCCACGAGAACTAGTCAGAGGAGGGCTGGCATGTGTAGTGTCTGCAACATTTGAGACTGTGTGTATGGAGACGTATGGAGACTGTAATATGGCGTGCGGTCACCCAGGGAAACTGGACGAGTGAAGTCTGGCCTGTTTAGGGACCACAATCTAAAGCCATATGATTTGCATTGCTATGAACGGGTGTAAACTGAATACTGATAATATACACTGAAGTTATATGCATTTATGTTAATTGGACTTTAATGCTGTGAAGAAACAAGAGACTTTTGTGTTTGAACTTTGTGGGTCACTGCCTCTTCACTGCGTGCGATGCTACTACAATCTTACACTCCCTAAATTATCAGACAATTTCAGAATAGAGGCCAGACAGAGTACAAAGTGACTCCATCTGCCTCCTTGTAATGGAAGTTCTGTCTCATTCACAAATTTTAAGGACTTTAGATGGAAGGCACAACAAAGTTACAAATGTATGGCAGAAACAAAATGTGAACACAGCCAACAATACAAGACAGTATTATTCCAACCTTAGAAGCAGATGATTGGCATTGTGCTGATATTTACATATACATAGCAGAACTCAACATTCATGCTCACTGAATATCACTGGCCAAGTAGATGTCCAAAGTGGAGGAAATTTAACTTAATCTTTTATGAAACCAGAAGCTAACAATTTGTAGCCGCTACTTGGCTACATTCCACTGCTGTAGAAAGTTAGTAGAAAGCTTCATTACATCTGTTTATAGATGATTTCCAGAAATCTCATCTCCATTTACCTGATGATCCAGGAGGACATTCTGCTTCTCCTCTGGACATTCCTGGGAATATAGAGGACTGGGACTTCTCTCTGGAGGATTTCTCGGACTGGACCCATCTATAGGAAATATACACAGGACTGAATACATCGTCTACATGTGATGATCAGATGATGGGGAGTCTAGGTGACCTCAGACCCGGCCTCTCCTCTATAATAAGTACAGTCTCCTCTTACCCGGATATGTGAGTGGCTGGTGATCCTCCATCATGACGTCCTTGTATAGATCCTTGTGTCCTTCTATATACTCCCACTCCTCCATGGAGAAATAGATGGTGACGTCCTGACACCTTATAGGAACCTGACACACACAATGACCCGTCATTAGCAGACCCCTCCCCCGGCGTCATTATATAATGTCCCAGCATTCCCGGCAGCGCTCACCTCTCCGCTCAGCAGCTCAGTGATCCTATTGGTCAGTTCTAGGATCTCCTGCTCATGTATCAGTGAATGAGGTGGAGGCTCCGTGATGTCACTCGGGGTCCTGCTCCGCCCTCCTGATACACGGGGGGTCACACACTCCCCAGATGATGTCTTCACTACTGTGTGATCCTGTGTATGAGGAGACGCCAATCAATACATCTATTCTAAGGATCCTTCACCTTTCCTGTCATTTCCCTGATTTATTCCTAGCGATGTGATATGAAGTTCTCCGATGATCCAGTAGATTATCTCCAGGGTGAGGTCTAATATCTGACCAACCATGTCGCTTCTATCCTGCTCAATCCTCAGAGGGTCATTGATGGAATGGACCATCATCTTATGAAGAAAACTTTAGCTGTGAGAGTCCAGAAGATGAGGGATAACAAAGACGACGGAGGACTTCTTACATGACGTGAATGTTTTACAAATTGTGAATGACTAAGAACTAATTAAAGCAAACAATGGGATAATGCAGGGGACTTACAGTACACCCACTTGTATGTTGATCAAATGATGTGAAAAATACAATGGAGACCTACTCGGTTTCCAGGAACCTTCCACGACAGCATAGGAGGTTGTCTCCACACCCTAATGGAGGACAGGAAGCACAAGAGGTTAAAAGCCCTTCCCACCTCCTACTTGCCAGTGACATAACTAACACCATAGCACCGGTTACCTTTAGAGTCTTAAGGTACCGTTACACTAAACGACTTACCAACGATCACGACCAGCGATACGACCTGGCCGTGATCGTTGGTAAGTCGTTGTGTGGTCGCTGGGGAGCTGTCACACAGACAGCTCTCTCCAGCGACCAACGACTTCGGCATCGTTGAAACTGTCTTCAACGATGCCGAAGTCCCCGGGTAACCAGGGTAAATATCGGGTTACTAAGCGCAGGGCCACGCTTAGTAACCTGATATTTACCCTGGTTACCATTGTAAAAGTAAAAAAAAAAAATAGTACATACTCATATTCCGTTGTCTGTCACGTCCCTGGGCGTCAGCTTCCTGCACTAACTGTGTCAGCGCCGGCCGGCCGTGAAGCAGAGCACAGCGGTGACGTCACCGCCGTGCTCTGCTTTACGGCCGGCCGGCGCTGACAGTCAGTGTGGGAAGCTGACGCCGGGGGACGTGAAAGACAACGGAATGTGAGTATGTACTGTTTTTTTTTTGGTTTTTTTTAACTTTTACAATGGTAACCAGGGTAAATATCAGGTTACTAAGCGCGGCCCTGCGCTTAGTAACCTGATATTTACCCTGATTACCAGTGAACACATTGCTGGATCGGCGTCACCCACGCCGATTCAGCGATGGCAGCGGGTGATCAGCGACCAAAAAAAAGGTCCTGATCACTCCCAGCGACCAACGATCTCCCAGCAGGGGCCTGATCGTTGGTCGCTGTCACGCATAACGATTTTGTTAACGATATCGTTGCTACGTCACAAAAAGAAAAGAAATCGTTATGTGTGAAGGTACCTTTAGAAATTGTCCAGGAAAAACAGGGAGGGAATTAGTGCTGTTGTATAAGGTTCCTAGAAACCAAATTACCGGTAGGTCTAATTCTATTTTCTCTAGTCACCTTCCATGACAGCATAGTAGGAATACCAACCAAATCTGCACTGGGGAAGGGGGGGGGACAACAGCCTGGAGTACTTTCCGGCCAAAGGCTAGATCCCTATTGTCCAACCTATAGTGTCTGGTAAAGGTATGGAGTGAGGACCATGTTGCGGCCCTGCAGATCTGTTTGGTGGATGCGCCTGCTCTCTCAGCCTAGGAGACTGAGGTAGGCCTTGTAGAATGAGCCCTGACTCTGGCAGGGAGTGCATGTTCTGGGCCAGATATGTTTCAGATATGGCTCTCTTGATCCAATTCGTGATCTTCACCACTTTCTTTCCTTTATTTCGACCTGATGGATGTATAAATAAATTTTGGTCAACTCTCCAGGATCTGGTTTGTTCTAAGTAGTACAAGATTGTACGCCAAACATGGAGAGTATGGAATTCCTCCTCCTTTGGATTTGCTGGATTTTGGCAAAAGATGGGGAGCACGATGTCCTGCGACCAGTGGAAATCAGATACTACTTTAGGAGGAAAGGATGGATCAAGATGGAGAACTATAGAGTTGTCTGTAATTATTAAGTAAGGTCCTCTTATGGATAAAGCTTGTAACTCTTCTACACGTCTTGCTGTAGTTATGGCAACAAGGAAGGCTGCTTTGCATGAGAGGAGTTGAGGAGTACAGGAAGACAGAGGCTCGAACAGTGGATGTGTGAGACCTTTGAGCACCAAATTTAGATCCCAAGAAGGGACAACAGTCTGTTTTCTGGGATGCAGTCTAAGGGTTGATATTATGAACCTCTTAATCCAAAGATGGTTATCTAAGTCTTGATCGAATACAGAGCTCAGGGCAGAAACCTGAAACTTCCGAGTACAGGGTTTAAGGCCTATTGTAGCCCTCTTTGTAGAAAATCCAATATTTGTGAAATATTTGTTTGGAAGGGATCAAGTAGACTAGGAAGACACCAGGATGAAAATTCTTTCCACACATTATTATAAATAGCGTTGGTGACTGGTTTCCTGGACTTTTGCAAAGTAGTAATTAGTGAGTCCAAACCAAAAGCCCTCTAGCAAGCAACACCTGGGCTTCAGTAACCAGGCAGCTAGATTCAGCTTTTGAGGATTCGGGTGACAAAGAGGGCCCTGCAACAGAAGGTTGGCATCTAATGGTAGATGAACTGGTCCATCTATCTGTCTGGAGCTCGACGATGAGATTGAACCAGCTCCTCCTTGGCCATACAGGAGCTACTAAGATGGTTGGCACCCAATCCTCCCAAATCTTCTGAAGAGTTTTTGCCAGCATTGGAATTGGAGGAAACACATATGCCAACCGGAAGCTCCACTTCTGAGCAAAGGCATCTACTCCCATGGACCTGCCACTGGGGTTTAGGTAAAAATAGGCTTTTACCCGTGCATCTTGGCTTGAAGCGAGTAAATCAATCTCTGGTAGGCCCCACCTGTCTACCAGCATCCTGAAAATTCCCTTGTTCAGGCTCAATTCTCCCACCTGTATATCCTGGCGGCTCAGGAAATTCACCTGAAGGTTGGAGTACCCTTTTAAATGGACAGCGGTCAGGGAGAAAAGATGTTTTTTGGCGCAACAAAATATTCAGCTTGAAATGGCCTTTAGGCTGTCGAACCTCTTGCTCCCTTGATGTTTGAGGTGTGCAACTGTAGTCATGTTGTCTGAATATACTCTGACGTGATGTCCGGAGATCAGACTGCTTGCTACCAGAAGAGCTTCCTCCACCGCCTTCGGCTCCCTGAAGTTGGAGGACCTGGAACTTGTCCTCTGACTCCAGTGTCCCTGGAACGGAGTATGAGATACTATGTCCCCCAGCCTCTCTTGATGGCACTGGATGTAATCGTAACCAGAGTAGATTGAGACCAGCTCACACCTCTGTGAAGGTTTTTGAGTTCAACCCCCAGGCTAGGGAAGCCCTTACACACCCTGGAGTCTGCACTCTTTTGTTCAGTGAGCTCGGGTTCCCGTTCCAGTGCTCAAGAACGTGGGCTTGAAGAGCCCTGGAGTGGGCCTGAGCCCAGGACAGAATGAATACAAGCTATCATAGAGCCTAGGACAGACATGGCTGTCCGAAGGGTAGATAACTTTTTTTTCCTGAAATCTGAGATCTTTGCCATAATGGCCAGATGATGATCCTCTGGTAAAAAGGACATCTGTTTCCTAGATTCTAGAAGGACCCCCAGTAACCTTCTCATTTTGGAGGGCTGGAGCTGAGATTTCTTTAGGTTTGGGAGCCACCCCAGAGATTGCAGAATGTCCAGAGATTTTGCCACGTGATTCCTGAGAATCTGAGCGGAAGGGCCTATGAGTAGCAGATCGTCCAGGTAAGGCACAATGCAGATGCCCTGTCCCTGGATACATGACACATCTTCTGCCATTATCCTGGAGAAGACCCTTGTCACCGAGGAGATGCCAATGGGGAGCACGTTGTACTGATATTGCCTCATTTGCTGGTTCTGCTGCACAGCAAACCTCAAATACCTTCTGTGTCAAGGATGAATTTCCACATGAAAGTAAGCAACCTTCAGGTCGATGGTTGCCATGAAGAAATGAGGACCTATCAGGGGAATAGCTGATTTTACAGATTCCTTCTTGAATCTGCAATAGGAAATGCACTGATTGAGATTCTTTAGATTTATGATAATACGTGCCTCTCCTGAAGGTTTTTATTGCCAAGAAGAGTCAGGAATAGTGGCCACTTCCCCATTCGTCCACTGGTACTGGGGAGATTGCCCATCTGCATAGTACCTGTATACTTTATACCGGTACTATACAGATGCTCAGGTTTTTAAATACATCAGATAGGGATTATATACATTAGGTAGGACTGCTCTATATGGGTATACCTTGACGATTGGTGAAGCAGCTTAGTATACATTTTTTTGCAAAAAAAATTTATTAACTAAATACCCTGTTTTTTTTCCATCTTTTGACTAGCACTTGCTTATTACTGTGATTTTTTTTACAACGGTATTTTTGACCTCACTGTGCTCTTTTGTGTCTTCAAGTTTCTTGGTGGTGTGAACATGGTCCTACAGACTTGTTCAATGTGCAAGTAGCCCATGTGTTTCTGAAGCAGGTACCTGGCAGCGATACAATTCCTTGGATGCATTGGCCAGGAAGGCAGTCGCCCTTTGCAGTATAGGCAGAGAGTACAACAATTCCCCTCTTGAGGTACCCTGAGAGATGTGATTTTCCAACTCATCCAGCTATTGGAAGAGGGATCTGGCAACACAAGTGGAAGCTATGTTGGACTTTAGTGCAGAGGTGGAGGTTTCCCAGGATTTTTTCGGCAGACTTTCTATCTTTCTATCCATTGGATCCTTAAGCTGTGAAGAATCCTCAAAGGGGAGTACAGTGTTTTTTGCTACTCTCGCCACTTGTATATCCACCTTAGGAACATCCCATTTAGGTGAGTCACCCTCCAAAGGAAACCTATGCTTAAATTCTGAGGGGGAGCTCAGGTGTTTCTCTGGAAGCTCCGATTCTTGAGAAATGATATCCAGGATGTTTTTATGCACCGGGAAGCCATTCTGTCTCCCTGTATTTAGTCCCCCAAACATTTCATCCTGAACAGACTGGGAGACTGACTCCTCCTCTAACCCAATAGTGCTACGCACTGCACTCACAAACTCCTCTATAAGACCCTAGGCTAGGACCCACCAACACACAGACTTACTGAGGCTGGGGCAGTGCTGGGCTCTGCAGGAGCAGGGCAGGAAGCACCATTCATACTGAGGGATCAGTCTTACCTTGAGGTGTCTTCCGGCAGGTTTATATAGAAATAAACCCTGCCCTCAGCGCTAATTTAAGTTTCCCCTCCTCCTCCCTGGGTCCTGAGCAGGCCTCTTCTATCATCGGTGTGCTCTGCACCCTGTTTGGCAATCCAGAGGCCGCAGAGGGCCAAAACCGGAAGTTCATGCTTTACACCATGGAACGCAAGGCCCGGAAGTGACATGTGACCTCTGATGATGTCACTTCCGGGTCGCTGAACAGCACGCGCAGGAGGAGGAAAGACCGGAGAGCTCAGAGAGGCCTCTGGCATGGGGATTACTGGAATGCTTTACCCCCAGCGGGAGTGCAGGTGAGCCAGGAAGGTGCCAGAATCCACCAAACGGGGAGACAGGAGCAGTACGGAGGAGGAAAGCCCACAACCACCACTGCCCGACTACATTATTACAAGGTAAACTGCAGCCGACGGCCGTGCAGCATACCTAATAACTTCTCCATGCCCCATGGGGACAGGAAAGACACTGGCGAGTAGGAAGGTCTTTTAACCTCTTGTGCTTCCTGTCCCCCATTAGGGTGTGGAGACAACTGTTATGTTTGCTAATGACAGGTGTTATGAAGGCAATCCAGAAACACAGTGTGCTTAGCGATCAGAGCGCACACAGTGATCTGACAAATACCCAAAAATACAAGAACGACCTCTGAGACGTGGAAACTCTGTAGACTGCACACCTGATCCTATCCTAAACACAACTAAAAGCGGCTGTGGATTGCGCCTAACAACTACCTAGGCAACTCGGCACAGCCTAAGAAACTAGCTAGCCTGAAGATAGAAAAATAGGCCTGACTTGCCCCAGAGAAATTCCCCAAAGGAAAAGGCAGCCCCCCACATATAATGACTGTGAGTAAGATGAAAAGACAAAACGTAGGGATGAAATAGATTCAGCAAAGTGGGGCCCGATATTCTAGGACAGAGCGAGGACAGTAAAGCGAACTTTGCAGTCTACAAAAAACCCTAAAGCAAAACCACGCAAAGGGGGCAAAAAAAAAACCACCGTGCCGAACTAACGGCACGGCGGTACACCCTTTGCGTCTCAGAGCTTCCAGCAAAACAAAAGACAAGCTGGACAGAAAAAAAGCAACAAAAAAGCAAAAAGCACTTAGCTATACAGAGCAGCAGGTCACAGGAACAATCAGGAGAAGCTCAGATCCAACACTGAAACATTGACAAGGAGCAAGGATAGCAGCATCAGGCGGAGTTAAGTAATGAAGCAGTTAACGAGCTCACCGGAACACCTGAGGGAGGAAGCTCAGAAGCTGCAGTACCACTTGTGACCACAGGAGTGAATTCAGCCACAGAATTCACAACAGACAACCTCCTATGCTGTCGTGGAATGTGACTAGAGAAAAAGTGAGTTTGTCACAGGGATACTGTGACAGAGGGGGGGCAGACAATTGTAGCATCTGGTGACACACATACCTGCGGTAGTTAGAATGACTTCACCGTCTTATTAGCAATTCTGGCTTTTTTTCTCTGGCGCTGCATGGGTTAAGCTGCTAAATTGGACTCATGGAGTTCTCTGTCTTGGGCAGTACAAGCTGATCTGAGTTTGTTACTCCCAGCAGGTATAAGAACCCTCCTCCTTGCTTCTGATCTTGCCAGTGATAGTTCTTACTGCTTGTTTTGGTGTTGGAGGAGTAATTCGGGTTTGGAGTGGGTGTTTGGAAAGTTGTTCTGGAACCTGCTGCGTGGAGTTGGTTTGCATGCTTATCCTCATCCTCTCCTATTTTGTTCTACCTATCCCTCACCTTTGTTGTTTGGTGAGTGTATTTGCATGATTGTAGTTTTAATTTATACCTGTCCATCTTCCCTTGTCTGTCTGGTTAGTACTTAACTATACACTTCAGCCCCTCACCTCCCTGGGTGGGGAAGAGAACAGATAAGGGTTAAGTTAAGAGCATACCCTGGTGTCTCCACCTTCCTGGGTAATTCAGGGAAAAGGGACAGACTAAGGTTCTCCCTAGTTTGAGGGATCAGGCAGTTTAGACATCAGGGCAGGAGTTAGGGGGGCCATATTGTTGAAACATCTCCCAGCAGAGATTGCAAAACACCTGTATCTCCTGTAAATGCATTTTCACTCTTTAAAATCAGTCTCATGCGAATATTTACACATGAAACTGAATGCAGAGCAGAAGATGAGAGCAGGGGCATGAAGTGCGGCACGGTGATCTGGTCCAAAGCATGACTAGTTTGGATTCATCGGATCTGTTAGCACCAGTAGTACAGAATCGGTGACCCACAGCAAACAGTAAAGGGGAGTGATCGATGAGGGGGAAGGTGCACGTTTTTGGCTGAATGATGGTTGGGATGTCAGCCTTTACTACAGGTTACACTAACTCTCCATTAAAGGGGCTGTCCACTTTCATTATTCTCCCAGAACTGTGTAAAATTAATTAAATCCGATAGTACTCCTCTTCCTCGGCTCCTGGTGCTCCGGTCTCTGACTGTCTGCAGTGGCGGAGAGTCGGCCCTGGACTCGGGGAAGGTGAGTGCCATCTGATCTAATCCAGTTTACACAATGCTTCACGCACGTTTCCCTGCAGATACAGGAAAGTCTTAAAGGGATCTTCAATGAAGACAAGTTATCACCGGATGGTAACTTTTAGAACAGTTGCAGTCCGACCACTGATTAGCGAATAGGGAACTTTTATACCCGTTAGAATGGTGCCGCAGTGCAATTAGGGGCCACTTTTACTTTTTTGCCCGGTGCCACACGTCATCTTATACGCTTCCTGCTGGGCATACGCGGTTGTCCGGCTTCATCACTGTCTGGCACTTGCAGTTCCTCACAAACTGATGATTACTCACCGGAGAGAGATGCAGTCGGGCACAACGGATATTCCGCAAGAGCTGCATCGCCTTTATTTGCACCAATTTTGTCAAAGTTCAGCGTAAATGTAGCAAATGATGGAATCTGGCGCATCTGTGCATGTAACACTATGTCTACAGATAATTTTACAGTTTTTGAAAATGATAAATGGATACATGTAAGGACCTTACCCGTCCGGGATCTATAGATCTCCTCACGCTGCGCAGGGAGGTTCTGCAGGTGGCGGAGGGCTATTAAAGGGGATGTCACTGAAGGAAAACAATACGAATCCTGAAATGTGGTCACTGCGTCTTCTCTGGTCTCCCGGGGAGGTTTTTTTTATGATGAGATTTGCAGCCCCCACTCTACTCAGTCTGTTTGCAAAGTGCTTCCTGGCCCCTCCGGACTACAACCCCCAGCATCCTTTGTGGTCTGTAATCCCTCCCCCATCATCAGTAAAGGACCTCGACCAATGTATTATACAGTGAATCCTCCCCCATAATCAGATACAATGCACATGTGTCCTCTATTCCCTTCTGCGGAGGTTGTTCCCGGGTGCGGACACCGCTGGGACCGGCGACATTGTGACGCCGCATTGGAGTGGATGAAAGCAGCGTCTTGTGTCTTTCCATCCCAGTTTACCCAGCCTCCAGAATACCAGATCTGCCCAGTTATGCACCGATAAACCCAGAGCTGCCCAATCGTAGAACAGTTATTCGGATTTTTTGCGGCGTTTACACAATTAACTATTTAATGTACATAAATAACACTGTTCTTCAGCCAAATTGTGGTGTTAAAAACGAATGATTCTTAAATTTGTTGATTGGCTCTAATTTCACGATCCAGAGGAGGTTGTAATCACTACGGAAACATTGCATCTTCATCATTTCTTTTTCATTATTGCATTGTTAGTAGCTCGTCTATTACATCATCTATTTAGTCTATTGAGCCTTCAGTCTTCTACCATCTTAGGGCGACCGATCAGCTCAGCTCCGGTGACGTCATCCTAATTACAGCGGCATCACCTACTGTTAGAAATGCTCTCTGTGTAAGGTATACAGCTTACGATTGCTTAGCAAATTGACATGTTTCTATAGTTTTTTTTTTTCAGATATACCTCGTTCTTGCATTAACGAAGAGGATACTTTTTGCTCCAGTTGCATAGAAGTCACTTTTGCGTCTAAAAGCTGACCACCATGATAAGGAAAGCCTACAACCTGTATTTATGGCTGCAGAATAGGAGATCAGGACAAGAGTTGAGCTGCACATGTAATAGACGTGCATTACATCCCACCCAGTGGTTTCATGGGAAGAAGCAGTCTATGACTTTAGTGGTCCCAATGATCTGGATAAAGCCACCCAATCACACTACTAATTGCTATTTCTGCATGGTGCACCCTATTAGGAAAGGAGTTTTAAGGAAGAAGAAGTGGACTTTACAGTATCCAAACCTTCCATCTTCTATATGCCCAATACCACATACAGAAGAACTGCCAGTTTCAAAAGCACCAACAACATTTTCAGTCGCGTCACGCGTGGAAGAACAGAGCGCTTGGTGTCATGAAGCATCTTCCTCTCACGACCCTGACATTCCCTGGCAACCTCAACTCAACCACATCTTATAACACAAAGTCAACTGAACGATCTTGTGAGAGATTTGGATCTGCCCAAGAATAAGGCTGAGCTCTTAGGTTCCAGGCTACAGCAATAAGGCTGAGCTCTTAGGTTTCTGGCTGCAGCAGTAAGGCTGAGCTCTTAGGTTTCCGGCTACAGCAGTAAGGCTGAGCTCTTAGGTTCCCGGCTACAGCAGTAAGGCTGAGCTCTTAGGTTTCCGGCTACAGCAGTAAGGCTGAGCTCTTAGGTTCCTGGCTACAGGAGTAAGGCTGAGTTCTTAGGTTCCCGGCTACAGCAGGAAGGCTGGGCTGTTAGGTTCTCAGCTACAGCAGTAGGGCTGAGCTCTTAGGTTCCCAGCTACAGCAGTAAGGCTGAGCTCTTAGATTCCCAGGTACGGGAGTAAGGCTGAACTCTTAGGTTCCCGGCTACAGGAGTAAGGCTGAGCTCTTAGGTTCCCGGCTACGGGAGTAAGGCTGAGCTCTTAGGTTCCCGGCTGTTATGATACGGTGGTTTAGGAGCAACATGGAAAGAGCTCTGAAGGAAGTGGAAACTGTACTGACCGCAGTCCCTAAGCTCAACACAACACTAGAAGTAGCCGTGGAATGCTCCTAACTCTCCCTAGGCATCTCGTCACAGCCAAAGAGCTAACTACCCCTAAAGAAAGAAGTAGGAAAGCTATCTTGCCTCAGAGAAAATCCCCAAAGGATGGATTAGCCCCCCACAAATAATGACTGTGAGTGGAGAGGGAAAAGACATACACAGAATGAAACCAGGATGAGCACAGGAGGCCAGTCTAGCTAAATAGAAAGGACAGGATGGAATACTGTGCGGTCAGTATAAAACACTACAAAAATCCACGCAGAGTTTACAAAAAATCTCCACACCTGACTAAAGGTGTGGAGGGCAAATCTGCCTCCCAGAGCTTCCAGCAAGACAGAATAATTCACACTGATAAGCTGGACAAACATAGAAAGCACAGAACGGATAAGTCCACAAACTATGGACAGAAAAGAGCAAGCAAAAACTTAGCTCAGCTGAACTGGTCAGGATAACAGGGAACTCCAAAGAGATGTGAATCCAACCAGGAACCAATTACAAGTGGCACTGGCTGAAGGACAGAGCAGGCATAAATAGCCTATAAGAAAAGACGATCAGTGGAAGCAGCTGAAGACAACTAACTCCCAGGAGCAGCCATACCACTTGAAACCACAATAGGGAGCCCAAGAGCAGAACTCACAAAAGTGCCACTTACAACCACCGGAGGGAGCCCAAGAGCGGAATTCACAACACTCGGCTACAGCAGTAAGGCTGAGCTCTTAGGTTCCCGGCTACAGCAGTAAGGCTGAGCTCTTAGGTTCCTGGGCTACAGCAGTGGAATCTCCTAGCGGGCGATGTTCGGATTTCTTTGTTCCAAAACCATGAGAAAGATCTTGTACAATTCTTCTTCATGGAGGATGATCTTGTGGCATGCAACAACATCAACAGTTTAATGGAAGCTCCGAAGATAAGTCATAATCCAGAGGAATGGAGGCTCTTTATTGATTCGTCCAAAAACCGTCTTGCTGCATAATTGCAATGCGCTACCTTCAATTCTAGTTGGTTATGCCAGCCACATGAAAGATACCTAGGACAACAAAGCAGCTGTTGAGGTACCCGAACTATGACCAACATTTGTGGCCCTTCTGTGGTGATTTAAAGGTGGCTGCCCTTTCACTTGGTCTCCAGGGCGGATACACAAAGTACTGCTGCTTTCAGTGTGAGTGGGATAGTCGTGTAAGAGAATATCACTACGATAAGAGAGCGGCGTCTCTGACATTCACGTCAGCCAGGAAAGAGTAAAAATCTCCTGCATCCAGCACTTGTTGCTAAGGTTTTGTTACCAACATTACATATCAAGTTGGGCCTAATGAAGAACTTTGTAAAGGCACCGGACAAAAATGCAAAAGCATCAAGTACAGATGCTTCTCACAAAATTAAAATATCATCAAAAAGTGAATTTATTTCAGTTCTTCAAAACAAAAAGTGAATCTCATATATGATATAGAGTCTTTACAGAGTGATCTATTTCACGTGTTTACACTGTGTTCCAAATTATTATGCAAATTGGATTTAATTGTCATAAAGATTTAATTATTTATGGTAGTTTTTCAAATAATCTCATGGATGGTATTGTGTCTCAGGGCTCAATGGATCACTGAAATCAATCTTAAACACATGTGATAATTAGTTTTCCAGGTGATTCTAATCAAAGGATGAGGGTATTGTGAGGGCTGAGGTGGGTGAGGGGCGACAGGGCACTGGGGGGTGAATGTGAGAGGATGAGGGTATTGTGGGGGCTGAGGTGGGTGAGGGGCGACAGGGCACTGGGGGTGAATGTGAGAGGATGGGGGTATTGTGAGGGCTGAGGTGGGTGAGGGGTGACAGGGCACTGGGGGTGAATGTGAGAGGATGAGGGTATTGTGAGGGCTGAGGTGGGTGAGGGGCGACAGGGCACTGGGGGGTGAATGTGAGAGGATGAGGGTATTGTGAGGGCTGAGGTGGGTGAGGGGCGACAGGGCACTGGGGGTGAATGTGAGAGGATGAGGGTATTGTGAGGGCTGAGGTGGGTGAGGGATGACAGGGCACTGGGGGGTGAATGTGAGAGGATGGGGGTATTGTGAGGGCTGAGGTGGGTGAGGGGCGACAGGGCACTGGGGGGTGAATGTGAGAGGATGAGGGTATTGTGGGGGCTGAGGTGGGTGAGGGGCGACAGGGCACTGGGGGTGAATGTGAGAGGATGGGGGTATTGTGAGGGCTGAGGTGGGTGAGGGGTGACAGGGCACTGGGGGTGAATGTGAGAGGATGAGGGTATTGTGAGGGCTGAGGTGGGTGAGGGGCGACAGGGCACTGGGGGGTGAATGTGAGAGGATGAGGGTATTGTGAGGGCTGAGGTGGGTGAGGGGCGACAGGGCACTGGGGGTGAATGTGAGAGGATGAGGGTATTGTGAGGGCTGAGGTGGGTGAGGGGCGACAGGGCACTGGGGGGTGAATGTGAGAGGATGAGGGTATTGTGGGGGCTGAGGTGGGTGAGGGGTGACAGGGCACTGGGGGTGAATGTGAGAGGATGAGGGTATTGTGAGGGCTGAGGTGGGTGAGGGGCGACAGGGCACTGGGGGGTGAATGTGAGAGGATGAGGGTATTGTGAGGGCTGAGGTGGGTGAGGGGCGACAGGGCACTGGGGGGTGAATGTGAGAGGATGAGGGTATTGTGAGGGCTGAGGTGGGTGAGGGGCGACAGGGCACTGGGGGGTGAATGTGAGAGGATGGGGGTATTGTGAGGGCTGAGGTGGGTGAGGGGCGACAGGGCACTGGGGGGTGAATGTGAGAGGATGAGGGTATTGTGAGGGCTGAGGTGGGTGAGGGGTGACAGGGCACTGGGGGGTGAATGTGAGAGGATGAGGGTATTGTGAGGGCTGAGGTGGGTGAGGGGTGACAGGGCACTGGGGGGTGAATGTGAGAGGATGGGGGTATTGTGAGGGCTGAGGTGGGTGAGGGATGACAGGGCACTGGGGGGTGAATGTAAGAGGATGAGGGTATTGTGAGGGCTGAGGTGGGTGAGGGGCGACAGGGCACTGGGGGGTGAATGTGAGAGGATGAGGGTATTGTGGGGGCTGAGGTGGGTGAGGGGTGACAGGGCACTGGGGGTGAATGTGAGAGGATGAGGGTATTGTGAGGGCTGAGGTGGGTGAGGGGCGACAGGGCACTGGGGGGTGAATGTGAGAGGATGAGGGTATTGTGAGGGCTGAGGTGGGTGAGGGGCGACAGGGCACTGGGGGGTGAATGTGAGAGGATGAGGGTATTGTGAGGGCTGAGGTGGGTGAGGGGCGACAGGGCACTGGGGGGTGAATGTGAGAGGATGAGGGTATTGTGAGGGCTGAGGTGGGTGAGGGGCGACAGGGCACTGGGGGGTGAATGTGAGAGGATGAGGGTATTGTGAGGGCTGAGGTGGGTGAGGGATGACAGGGCACTGGGAGTGAATGTGAGAGGATGAGGGTATTGTGAGGGCTGAGGTGGGTGAGGGATGACAGGGCACTGGGGGTGAATGTGAGAGGATGAGGGTATTGTGAGGGCTGAGGTGGGTGAGGGGTGACAGGGCACTGGGAGTGAATGTGAGAGGATGGGGGTATTGTGAGGGCTGAGGTGGGTGAGGGGTGACAGGGCACTGGGGGTGAATGTGAGAGGATGAGGGTATTGTGAGGGCTGAGGTGGGTGAGGGGTGACAGGGCACTGGGGGTGAATGTGAGAGGATGGGGGTATTGTGAGGGCTGAGGTGGGTGAGGGGTGACAGGGCACTGGGGGTGAATGTGAGAGGATGGGGGTATTGTGAGGGCTGAGGTGGGTGAGGGGTGACAGTGCACTGGGAGTGAATGTGAGAGGATGAGGGTATTGTGAGGGTTGAGGTGGGTGAGAGGTGACGGGGCACTGGGGGTGAATGTGAGAGGATGGGGGTATTGTGAGGGCTGAGGTGGGTGAGGGGCGACAGGGCACTGGGGGTGGATGTGAGAGGATGGGGGTATTGTGAGGGCTGAGGTGGGTGAGGGGTGACAGGGCACTGGGAGTGAATGTGAGAGGATGAGGGTATTGTGAGGGCTGAGGTGGGTGAGGGGTGACAGGGCACTGGGAGTGAATGTGAGAGGATGAGGGTATTGTGAGGGCTGAGGTGGGTGAGGGGTGACAGGGCACTGGGAGTGAATGTGAGAGGATGAGGGTATTGTGAGGGCTGAGGTGGGTGAGGGGTGACAGGGCACTGGGGGTGAATGTGAGAGGATGGGGGTATTGTGAGGGCTGAGGTGGGTGAGGGGTGACAGGGCACTGGGGGTGAATGTGAGAGGATGGGGGTATTGTGAGGGCTGAGGTGGGTGAGGGGCGACAGGGCACTGGGGGTGAATGTGAGATGATGGGGGTATTGTGAGAGCTGAGGTGGGTGAGGGGCGACAGGGCACTGGGGGTGAATGTAAGAGGATGAAGGTATTGTGAGGGCTGAGGTGGGTGAGGGGTGACAGGGCACTGGGGGTGAATGTGAGAGGATGGGGGTATTGTGAGGGCTGAGGTGGGTGAGGGGTGACAGGGCACTGGGGGTGAATGTGAGAGGATGGGGGTATTGTGAGAGCTGAGGTGGGTGAGGGGCGACAGGGCACTGGGGGTGAATGTGAGAGGATGAGGGTATTGTGAGGGCTGAGGTGGGTGAGGGGCGACAGCACTGGGGGGTGAATCTGAGAGGATGAGGGTATTGTGAGGGCTGAGGTGGGTGAGGGGTGACAGGGCACTGGGGGGTGAATGTGAGAGGATGAGGGTATTGTGAGGGCTGAGGTGGGTGAGGGGCGACAGCACTGGGGGGTGAATCTGAGAGGATGAGGGTATTGTGAGGGCTGAGGTGGGTGAGGGGTGACGGGGCACTGGGGGGTGAATGTGAGAGGATGAGGGTATTGTGAGGGCTGAGGTGGGTGAGGGGCGACAGCACTGGGGGGTGAATCTGAGAGGATGAGGGTATTGTGAGGGCTGAGGTGGGTGAGGGGTGACGGGGCACTGGGGGGTGAATGTGAGAGGATGAGGGTATTGTGAGGGCTGAGGTGGGTGAGGGGCGACAGCACTGGGGGGTGAATCTGAGAGGATGAGGGTATTGTGAGGGCTGAGGTGGGTGAGGGGTGACAGGGCACTGGGGGGTGAATGTGAGAGGATGGGATATTGTGAGGGCTGAGGTGGGTGAGGGGCGACAGCACTGGGGGGTGAATCTGAGAGGATGAGGGTATTGTGAGGGCTGAGGTGGGTGAGGGGTGACAGGGCACTGGGGGGTGAATGTAAGAGGATGGGATATTGTGAGGGCTGAGGTGGGTGAGGGGTGACAGGGCACTGGGGGTGAATGTGAGAGGATGAGGGTATTGTGAGGGCTGAGGTGGGTGAGGGGTGACAGGGCACTGGGGGTGAATGTGAGAGGATGGGGGTATTGTGAGGGCTGAGGTGGGTGAGGGATGACAGGGCACTGGGGGGTGAATGTAAGAGGATGAGGGTATTGTGAGGGCTGAGGTGGGTGAGGGGCAACAGGGCACTGGGGGTGAATGTGAGAGGATGAGGGTATTGTGAGGGCTGAGGTGGGTGAGGGGCGACAGGGCACTGGGGGGTGAATGTGAGAGGATGGGGGTATTGTGAGGGCTGAGGTGGGTGAGGGGCGACAGGGCACTGGGGGTGAATGTGAGAGGATGAGGGTATTGTGAGGGCTGAGGTGGGTGAGGGGCGACAGGGCACTGGGGGTGAATCTGAGAGGATGAGGGTATTGTGAGGGCTGAGGTGGGTGAGGGGTGACAGGGCACTGGGGGGTGAATGTAAGAGGATGGGATATTGTGAGGGCTGAGGTGGGTGAGGGGTGACAGGGCACTGGGGGTGAATGTGAGAGGATGAGGGTATTGTGAGGGCTGAGGTGGGTGAGGGGTGACAGGGCACTGGGGGTGAATGTGAGAGGATGGGGGTATTGTGAGGGCTGAGGTGGGTGAGGGATGACAGGGCACTGGGGGGTGAATGTGAGAGGATGGGGGTATTGTGAGGGCTGAGGTGGGTGAGGGGTGACAGGGCACTGGGGGGTGAATGTGAGAGGATGAGGGTATTGTGAGGGCTGAGGTGGGTGAGGGGCGACAGAGCACTGGGGGGTGAATGTGAGAGGATGGGGGTATTGTGAGGGCTGAGGTGGGTGAGGGGTGACAGGGCACTGGGGGTGAATGTGAGAGGATGAGGGTATTGTGAGGGCTGAGGTGGGTGAGGGGTGACAGGGCACTGGGGGGTGAATGTAAGAGGATGAGGGTATTGTGAGGGCTGAGGTGGGTGAGGGGTGACAGGGCACTGGGAGTGAATGTGAGAGGATGGGGGTATTGTGAGGGCTGAGGTGGGTGAGGGGTGACAGGGCACTGGGGGGTGAATGTAAGAGGATGAGGGTATTGTGAGGGCTGAGGTGGGTGAGGGGTGACAGGGCACTGGGGGGTGAATGTGAGAGGATGAGGGTATTGTGAGGGCTGAGGTGGGTGAGGGGTGACGGGGCACTGGGGGGTGAATGTGAGAGGATGAGGGTATTGTGAGGGCTGAGGTGGGTGAGGGGTGACAGGGCACTGGGGGGTGAATGTGAGAGGATGAGGGTATTGTGAGGGCTGAGGTGGGTGAGGGATGACAGGGCACTGGGGGTGAATGTGAGAGGATGAGGGTATTGTGAGGGCTGAGGTGGGTGAGGGGTGACAGGGCACTGGGGGGTGAATGTGAGAGGATGGGGGTATTGTGAGGGCTGAGGTGGGTGAGGGGTGACAGGGCACTGGGGGGTGAATGTAAGAGGATGAGGGTATTGTGAGGGCTGAGGTGGGTGAGGGGTGACAGGGCACTGGGGGGTGAATGTAAGAGGATGGGGGTATTGTGAGGGCTGAGGTGGGTGAGGGATGACAGGGCACTGGGGGTGAATGTGAGAGGATGGGGGTATTGTGAGGGCTGAGGTGGGTGAGGGGCGACAGAGCACTGGGGGGTGAATGTGAGAGGATGGGGGTATTGTGAGGGCTGAGGTGGGTGAGGGGTGACAGGGCACTGGGGGGTGAATGTGAGAGGATGAGGGTATTGTGAGGGCTGAGGTGGGTGAGGGGTGACAGGGCACTGGGGGGTGAATGTAAGAGGATGAGGGTATTGTGAGGGCTGAGGTGGGTGAGGGGTGACAGGGCACTGGGGGTGAATGTGAGAGGATGAGGGTATTGTGAGGGCTGAGGTGGGTGAGGGGTGACAGGGCACTGGGGGGTGAATGTAAGAGGATGAGGGTATTGTGAGGGCTGAGGTGGGTGAGGGGTGACAGGGCACTGGGGGGTGAATGTGAGAGGATGAGGGTATTGTGAGGGCTGAGGTGGGTGAGGGGTGACGGGGCACTGGGGGGTGAATGTGAGAGGATGAGGGTATTGTGAGGGCTGAGGTGGGTGAGGGATGACAGGGCACTGGGGGGTGAATGTAAGAGGATGAGGGTATTGTGAGGGCTGAGGTGGGTGAGGGGTGACAGGGCACTGGGGGGTGAATGTGAGAGGATGAGGGTATTGTGAGGGCTGAGGTGGGTGAGGGATGACAGGGCACTGGGGGTGAATGTGAGAGGATGAGGGTATTGTGAGGGCTGAGGTGGGTGAGGGGTGACAGGGCACTGGGGGGTGAATGTGAGAGGATGGGGGTATTGTGAGGGCTGAGGTGGGTGAGGGGCGACAGAGCACTGGGGGGTGAATGTGAGAGGATGGGGGTATTGTGAGGGCTGAGGTGGGTGAGGGGCGACAGAGCACTGGGGGGTGAATGTGAGAGGATGGGGGTATTGTGAGGGCTGAGGTGGGTGAGGGGTGACAGGGCACTGGGGGGTGAATGTAAGAGGATGAGGGTATTGTGAGGGCTGAGGTGGGTGAGGGGTGACAGGGCACTGGGGGGTGAATGTAAGAGGATGAGGGTATTGTGAGGGCTGAGGTGGGTGAGGGGTGACAGGGCACTGGGGGGTGAATGTGAGAGGATGAGGGTATTGTGAGGGCTGAGGTGGGTGAGGGGTGACAGGGCACTGGGGGGTAATGTGAGAGGATGAGGGTATTGTGAGGGCTGAGGTGGGTGAGGGGTGACAGGGCACTGGGGGTGAATGTGAGAGGATGAGGGTATTGTGAGGGCTGAGGTGGGTGAGGGATGACAGGGCACTGGGGGGTGAATGTAAGAGGATGGGGGTATTGTGAGGGCTGAGGTGGGTGAGGGATGACAGGGCACTGGGGGGTGAATGTAAGAGGATGAGGGTATTGTGAGGGCTGAGGTGGGTGAGGGGCGACAGGGCACTGGGGGTGAATGTGAGAGGATGAGGGTATTGTGAGGGCTGAGGTGGGTGAGGGGTGACAGGGCACTGGGGGTGAATGTGAGAGGATGGGGGTATTGTGAGGGCTGAGGTGGGTGAGGGGTGACAGGGCACTGGGGGGTGAATGTAAGAGGATGGGGGTATTGTGAGGGCTGAGGTGGGTGAGGGATGACAGGGCACTGGGAGTGAATGTGAGAGGATGAGGGTATTGTGAGGGCTGAGGTGGGTGAGGGGTGACAGAGCACTGGGGGTGAATGTGAGAGGATAATAATAATAATAATAATTTTTATTTATATAGCGCCAACATATTCCGCAGCGCTTTACAAATTATAGAGGGGACTTGTACAGACAATAGACATTACAGCATAACAGAAATACAGTTCAAAACAGATACCAAGAGGAGTGAGGGCCCTGCTCGTAAGCTTACAAACTATGAGGAAAAGGGGAGACACGAGAGGTGGATGGTAACAATTGCTATAGTTATTCGGACCAGCTATAGTGTAAGGCTCGGGTGTTCATGTAAAGCTGCATGAACCAGTTAATTAATTTTTTTTTTTTTTTTAATATAGGCCACACAGGGATCGTTAGGTTAATGCATTGAGGCGGTAGGCCAGTCTGAACAAATGAGTTTTTAGGGCACGCTTAAAACTGTGGGGATTGGGGATTAATCGTATTATCCTAGGTAGTGCATTCCAAAGAATCGGCGCAGCACGTGTAAAGTCTTGGAGACGGGAGTGGGAGGTTCTGATTATTGAGGATGCTAACCTGAGGTCATCAGCGGAGCGGAGGGCACGGGTAGGGTGGTAGACAGACCAGAGAGGAGATGTAGGGTGGTGCTGAGCCATGGAGTGCTTTGTGGATGAGGGTAGTAGTTTTGTACTGGATTCTGGAATGGATGGGTAACCAGTGTAATGACTGGCACAAGGTAGAGGCATCGGTGTAACAGTTGGTGAGGAATATGATCCTGGCAGCAGCATTCAGGACAGATTGGAGCGGGGAGAGTTTGGTAAGAGGGAGGCCGATTAGTAGAGAGTTACAATAGTCCAGACGAGAATGAATAAGTGAAACAGTAAGAGTTTTTGCAGAGTCGAAAGTAAGAAAAGGGCGAATTCTAGAAATGTTTTTGAGATGCAGGTAAGAAGAGCGAGCCAGTGATCGGATGTGGGGGGTGAATGAAAGGTCAGAATCAAGGATGACCCCAAGGCAGCGGGCATGTTGCTTTGGAGTAATGGTGGAACCGCAGATGAGGATATTGTGAGGGCTGAGGTGGGTGAGGGGCGACAGGGCACTGGGGGTGAATGTGAGAGGATGAGGGTATTGTGAGGGCTGAGGTGGGTGAGATGTGACAGGGCACTGGGGGGTGAATGTAAGAGGATGGGGGTATTGTGAGGGCTGAGGTGGGTGAGGGGTGACAGGGCACTGGGGGGTGAATGTGAGAGGATGAGGGTATTGTGAGGGCTGAGGTGGGTGAGGGGTGACAGGGCACTGGGGGGGGAGAATGTAAGAGGATGGGGGTATTGTGAGGGCTGAGGTGGGTGAGGGGTGACAGGGCACTGGGGGGTGAATGTGAGAGGATGGGGATATTGTGAGGGCTGAGGTGGGTGAGGGGTGACAGGGCACTGGGGGTGAATGTGAGAGGATGGGGGTATTGTGAGGGCTGAGGTGGGTGAGGGGTGACAGGGCACTGGGGGGTGAATGTGAGAGGATGGGGGTATTGTGAGGGCTGAGGTGGGTGAGGGGTGACAGGGCACTGGGGGTGAATGTGAGAGGATGAGGATATTGTGAGGGCTGAGGTGGGTGAGGGGTGACAGGGCACTGGGGGTGAATGTGAGAGGATGGGGGTATTATGAGGGCTCACGTGGGTGAGGGGCGACAGAGCACTGGGGGGTGAATGTAAGAGGATGGGGGTATTGTGAGGGCTGAGGTGGGTGAGGGGTGACGGGGCACTGGGGGGTGAATCTGAGAGGATGGGGGTATTGTGAGGGCTGAGGTGGGTGAGGGGCAACAGCACTGGGGGGTGAATCTGAGAGGATGGGGGTATTGTGAGGGCTGAGGTGGGTGAGGGATGACAGGGCACTGGGGGGTGAATGTGAGAGGATGAGGGTATTGTGAGGGCTGAGGTGGGTGAGGGGTGACAGGGCACTGGGGGGGTGAATGTGAGAGGATGAGGGTATTGTGAGGACTGAGGTGGGTCAGATGCGACAGGGCACTGGGGGGGGAGAATGTAAGAGGATGGGGGTATTGTGAGGGCTGAGGTGGGTGAGGGGTGACAGGGCACTGGGGGTGAATGTGAGAGGATGGGGGTATTGTGAGGGCTGAGGTGGGTGAGATGTGACAGGGCACTGGGGGGTGAATGTAAGAGGATGGGGGTATTGTGAGGGCTGAGGTGGGTGAGGGGTGACATGGCACTGGGGGTGAATGTGAGAGGATGAGGATATTGTGAGGGCTGAGGTGGGTGAGGGGTGACAGGGCACTGGGGGTGAATGTGAGAGGATGGGGGTATTATGAGGGCTCACGTGGGTGAGGGGCGACAGAGCACTGGGGGGTGAATGTAAGAGGATGGGGGTATTGTGAGGGCTGAGGTGGGTGAGGGGTGACGGGGCACTGGGGGGTGAATCTGAGAGGATGGGGGTATTGTGAGGGCTGAGGTGGGTGAGGGGCAACAGCACTGGGGGGTGAATCTGAGAGGATGGGGGTATTGTGAGGGCTGAGGTGGGTGAGGGATGACAGGGCACTGGGGGGTGAATGTGAGAGGATGAGGGTATTGTGAGGGCTGAGGTGGGTGAGGGGTGACAGGGCACTGGGGGGGTGAATGTGAGAGGATGAGGGTATTGTGAGGACTGAGGTGGGTCAGATGCGACAGGGCACTGGGGGGGGAGAATGTAAGAGGATGGGGGTATTGTGAGGGCTGAGGTGGGTGAGGGGTGACAGGGCACTGGGGGGTGAATGTGAGAGGATGGGGATATTGTGGGGGCTCAGGTGGGTGAGATGCGACAGGGCACTGGGGGGGGAGAATGTAAGAGGATGGGGATATTGTGAGGGCTGAGGTGGGTGAGATGCGACAGGGCACTGGGGGTGAATGTGAGGATGAGGGTATTGTGAGGGCGGAGGTGGGTGAGGGGCGACAGGGCACTGGGGGTGAATGTGAGAGGATGGGGATATTGTGGGGGCTCAGGTGGGTGAGGGGTGACAGGGCACTGGGGGGTGAATGTGAGAGGATGGGGATATTGTGGGGGCTCAGGTGGGTGAGGGGCAACAGAGCACTGGGGGGTGAATGTAAGAGGATGGGGGTATTGTGGGGGCTCAGGTGGGTAAGGGGTGACAGGGCACTGGGGGGTGAATGTAAGAGGATGGGGTATTGTGAGGGCTGAGGTGGGTGACGGGCAACAGGGCACTGATTATTATACTGCTTTGTTAGGAGATTATATGCACTCTATTACATGTAATAGTTGCTGTCTGGGGGGCTGGAGATGGGGAGGTCGGGGGCATTGGATACTTATCAGCTGGCTCTTTTCTGAGTATTAGTATAACAAGCCCCTATATGGTAACCACGAACTGCATCACATTGAAAGGGATTCTGCTCCCCCCGGACGTTTCTGACCTATTAATATGGGCATACAGGTAATAGAAATGTCACACCTATCCTATCTGTCTGCCTCATATTAATGTTGTGGATGCTGAGAAATGTTATATTCTGTCTTTATGCTAATGATTTCTTCCAGGCTCCGAGCATGTGGTCACTTGGAGAAATCCCTGCCTCCTGCCCTCATTATAATACTACCCTCACCTTTCCATGCACGTCAGTTACAGCCCTGGAATCCTTCACCGGGACTCCCTCAGAAATACATACCTCATCCTCCCTTCTGTGGACACAGCATTCAGGGATCTTCTGCGCAGGCGCCGGTGATCTCCGATCCAGTGAACTCCGATGTGCGCGCCAATAATGTGTTCTCCCCACTTCCTCCCTGCATAGTCCATGTACACATGGTTCCTAGCAACGACTATGCAGGGAGGAATGGGGAGAGCAACTTATTGGCTCGCACTCCGGAGGTCACAGTGACTCGCCTACGCAGAGGATCCCTGAATGAACTCCATAGAAGGAAGGAAGAGGTACAGATTGTGGTGACTCACAGGGCACAGGAGTCCGGCACCATAACTGACACACATGGGATGGGGGGTAGTATTACAATGAGGACAGGAGACTGGGATTTCTTACAGCACCGCCCACCCCAGAGCCTGGAAGAAATCATTAGCATAAGGAAAGAATATAACATTTCTCAGCAAAAAGACGGTTAATATGAGGCAGACAGGTAGGACCAGTGTTTCTATCACCTGTATGCCCATATTAGTAGGTCATATACAGTATGTACTGGAGGGTGATAGATTCACCTTAAGGCACCACTCCAGCATTTTTTTAAAATTTCACCACTGGAGTAACATAGTAACATAGTTAGTAAGGCCAAAAAAAGACATTTGTCCATCCAGTTCAGCCTATATTCCATCATAATAAATCCCCAGATCTACGTCCTTCTACAGAACCTAATTGTATGATACAATATTGTTCTGCTCCAGGAAGACATCCAGGCCTCTCTTGAACCCCTCGACTGAGTTCGCCATCACCACCTCCTCAGGCAAGCAATTCCAGATTCTCACTGCCCTAACAGTAAAGAATCCTCTTCTATGTTGGTGGAAAAACCTTCTCTCCTCCAGACGCAAAGAATGCCCCCTTGTGCCCGTCACCTTCCTTGGTATAAACAGATCCTCAGCGAGATATTTGTATTGTCCCCTTATATACTTATACATGGTTATTAGATCGCCCCTCAGTCGTCTTTTTTCTAGACTAAATAATCCTAATTTCGCTAATCTATCTGGGTATTGTAGTTCTCCCATCCCCTTTATTAATTTTGTTGCCCTCCTTTGTACTCTCTCTAGTTCCATTATATCCTTCCTGAGCACCGGTGCCCAAAACTGGACACAGTACTCCATGTGTGGTCTAACTAGGGATTTGTACAGAGGCAGTATAATGCTCTCATCATGTGTATCCAGACCTCTTTTAATGCACCCCATGATCCTGTTTGCCTTGGCAGCTGCTGCCTGGCACTGGCTGCTCCAGGTAAGTTTATCATTAACTAGGATCCCCAAGTCCTTCTCCCTGTCAGATTTACCCAGTGGTTTCCCGTTCAGTGTGTAATGGTGATATTGATTCCCTCTTCCCATGTGTATAACCTTACATTTATCATTGTTAAACCTCATCTGCCACCTTTCAGCCCAAGTTTCCAACTTATCCAGATCCATCTGTAGCAGAATACTATCTTCTCTTGTATTAACTGCTTTACATAGTTTTGTATCATCTGCAAATATCGATATTTTACTGTGTAAACCTTCTACCAGATCATTAATGAATATGTTGAAGAGAACAGGTCCCAATACTGACCCCTGCGGTACCCCACTGGTCACAGCGACCCAGTTAGAGACTATACCATTTATAACCACCCTCTGCTTTCTATCACTAAGCCAGTTACTAACCCATTTACACACATTTTCCCCCAGACCAAGCATTCTCATTTTGTGTACCAACCTCTTGTGCGGCACGGTATCAAACGCTTTGGAAAAATCGAGATATACCACGTCCAATGACTCTCCGTGGTCCAGCCTATAGCTTACCTCTTCATAAAAACTGATTAGATTGGTTTGACAGGAGCGATTTCTCATAAACCCATGCTGATATGGAGTTAAACAGTTATTCTCATTGAGATAATCCAGAATAACATCCCTCAGAAACCCTTCAAATATTTTACCAACAATAGAGGTTAGACTTACTGGCCTATAATTTCCAGGTTCACTTTTAGAGCCCTTTTTAAATATTGGCACCACATTTGCTATGCGCCAATCCTGCGGAACAGACCCTGTCGCTATAGAGTCCCTAAAAATAAGAAATAATGGTTTATCTATTACATTACTTAGTTCTCTTAGTACTCGTGGGTGTATGCCATCCGGACCCGGAGATTTATCTATTTTAATCTTATTTAGCCGGTTTCGCACCTCTTCTTGGGTTAGATTGGTGACCCTTAATATAGGGTTTTCATTGTTTCTTGGGATTTCACCTAGCATTTCATTTTCCACCGTGAATACCGTGGAGAAGAAGGTGTTTAATATGTTAGCTTTTTCCTCGTCATCTACAACCATTCTTTCCTCACTATTTTTTAAGGGGCCTACATTTTCAGTTTTTATTCTTTTACTATTGATATAGTTGAAGAACAGTTTGGGATTAGTTTTACTCTCCTTAGCAATGTGCTTCTCTGTTTCCTTTTTGGCAGCTTTAATTAGTTTTTTAGATAAAGTATTTTTCTCCCTATAGTTTTTTAGAGCTTCAATGGTGCCATCCTGCTTTAGTAGTGCAAATGCTTTCTTTTTACTGTTAATTGCCTGTCTTACTTCTTTGTTTAGCCACATTGGGTTTTTCCTATTTCTAGTCCTTTTATTCCCACAAGGTATAAACCGCTTACACTGCCTATTTAGGATGTTCTTAAACATTTCCCATTTATTATCTGTATTCTTATTTCTGAGGATATTGTCCCAGTCTACCAGATTAAGGGCATCTCTAAGCTGGTCAAACTTTGCCTTCCTAAAGTTCAGTGTTTTTGTGACTCCCTGACAAGTCCCCCTAGTGAAAGACAGGTGAAACTGTACAATATTGTGGTCGCTATTTCCTAGATGCCCGACCACCTGCAGATTTGTTATTCTGTCAGGTCTATTAGATAGTATTAGGTCTAAAAGTGCTGCTCCTCTGGTTGGATTCTGCACCAATTGTGAAAGATAATTTTTCTTGGTTATTAGCAGAAACCTGTTGCCTTTATGGGTTTCACAGGTTTCTGTTTCCCAGTTAATATCCGGGTAGTTAAAGTCCCCCATAACCAGGACCTCATTATGGGTTGCAGCTTCATCTATCTGCTTTAGAAGTAGACTTTCCATGGTTTCTGTTATATTTGGGGGTTTGTAACAGACCCCAATGAGAATTTTGTTACCATTTTTCCCTCCATGAATTTCGACCCATATGGACTCGACATCCTCATTTCCTTCGCTAATATCCTCCCTTAAAGTGGACTTTAGACAAGACTTTACATAGAGACAAACCCCTCCTCCTCTCCGATTTTTACGATCCTTTCTAAACAGACTGTAACCCTGTAAGTTAACTGCCCAGTCATAGCTTTCATCTAACCATGTCTCGGTTATTCCCACTATGTCAAAGTTACCTGTAGATATTTCTGCTTCTAGTTCTTCCATCTTGTTTGTCAGGCTTCTGGCGTTTGCGAGCATGCAGTTTAGAGGATTTTGTTTTGTTCCAATCTCCTCGCTGTGGATTGTTTTAGAAATGTTCTTACCTCCCTTCTGAGTATGTTTTCCTGGATCTTCTTTGTTCAAGTCTAATGTTTTTCTTCCCGTCCCCTCTTCTTCTAGTTTAACGCCCTCCTGATGAGTGTAGCGAGTCTTCTGGCGAATGTGTGTTTCCCAGGTTTGTTGAGGTGTAGTCCGTCTCTGGCGAGGAGTCCATCGTACAAGTAATTCACACCGTGGTCCAGGAATCCGAATCCTTGTTGTCTGCACCATCGTCTTAGCCAGTTGTTTGCATCAAGGATCCTGTTCCATCTCCTGGTGCCATGCCCGTCTACTGGAAGGATAGAAGAAAAAACTACCTGTGCATCCAGTTCCTTTACTTTCTTCCCCAACTCTTCAAAGTCTTTGCAGATTGTCGGTAGGTCCTTCCTTGCCGTGTCATTGGTGCCAACATGTATCAGAAGAAATGGGTGGACGTCCTTGGAGTTGTAGAGCTTTGGTATCCTATCGGTCACATCCTTGATCATCGCACCTGGAAGGCAGCATACTTCTCTTGCAGTTATGTCCGGTCTGCAGATGGCTGCTTCTGTGCCTCTCAGTAGTGAGTCTCCCACCACCACCACTCTTCGTTGCTTCTTGGCTGTACTTTTTGCTGTCACTTGTTGCTGTGTGCCCTTTTCTTTTTTGCTTGCTGGTATTGCTTCATCCTTAGGTGTGCCATCTTCATCCTCTACAAAGATTTGATATCGGTTCTTCAGTTCTGTGGTTGGTGATTTCTCCATGGTCTTCTTGCTTCTTTTGGTCACATGCTTCCACTCATCTGCTTTTGGAGGTTCTCTGACACTTTTTTCACCTTCTGTGACCAGTAGAGATGCTTCTGTTCTGTCTAGAAAGTCTTCATTCTCTTTGATGAGTTTCAAAGTTGCTATTCTCGCTATGGAGTGGCGTCTTAAAATCCAAGACTTCTACCGACTGTGACACTCACCTTCCGGCATTTTCATCTGTTTTTGCCTTCTTTCGGCTCCATCTCCTGCAGTTTGTGACCTGTCCGCTGCCCCAGTATTTCATGGAGCGGCGCAGAGGTCACTAATCAATGTGAGTCTATGAGAGCCTTGTTCTGGCCTCTTTCTTGCCTTGTTCTCACGTCGTTCTGGCTCTCATACTCTCACATTGAGCGCTTGTGATGTAGCTTCCAACTTCTGGCCTGTCAGAAGCTGCGCTCACAAGTTTAAGATGTGGGACTGGAGCGGTGCCAAAAAATGGTAAATACGCCGGAGGATGAGTATATGACTGGGGCAGGGGACTTGCGCTTAAAGGGCCACTCCCCAGCATAATGCATAACACAGTGCAGGGCGGGGATTCCAAAGGTGGCTAGCCGCAATGCCCGCGCAGGCTGCAAGCCTGGCTGGGACGTCAGACGGCCAGAGCTTACTGCGTCTGCGCAGCACAGCAGTACACTGCGCAGGCGCCGGTTTTGAAACATACACAGCGCTGAGGGGGCGGCGCCGAAAGCGCAGGAAGATTGGAGTGACGGCAGAGGAGCGGTTAGAGCTGGGGAGTGAGGACCCGCCTCCCTGGCTAGAGACAGGAATTGTGGCTAAGTTTAAAAACGCTTTATTTGGGGTATACTTGAACCTAAAACTAAAAGAGCCACCTTGTTAGAATGCAGCATTACTGCTGCACAAGGTGGCTCTTTTAGTTTATAACGGCTGGAGGGGGTGACAGTGGCCCATTAAAGCACCACTCCAGCAGTGAAAAAAAACCCTGCTGGAGTGGTGCTTTAATAATAAGCAATTTATTATTATAGAGTTAATGATGGCTTGGAATAAATGACTTCAGTCACTTTATGTGCCAAATCATGGCAGGGAGCACCTGCTCCATGAGCTGTTGTGAATTCTGTGGCAGAGCTCCCTCCTGTGGTCACAAGTGGTACTTCGGCTGATTCTCTCTGTGAGCTTCTGTTGGTGGAGGGAAGTGGTACTGCGGCTTCTGAGTTTCCTCCCTCAGGTGATCTGGTGAGGTCGTTAGGTGCTTCTCTACTTAACTCCACCTAATGCTTTGATCCATGCTTCCTGTCAATGTTCCAGTGTTGGACTTGTTTTTCCCTGGATCATTCCTGTGGCCTGCTGCTCTGCATAGCTAAGTTCTTCTTTGCTATTTGTTTGCTATTTTTTCTGTCCAGCTTGTCTAATTTGTTGCTGGAAGCTCTGGGACGCAAAGGGTGTACCTCCGTGCCGTTAGTTCGGTACGGAGGGTCTTTTTGCCCCCTTTGCGTTGTTTTCTTTAGGGTTTTGTGTAGACCGCAAAGTTACCTTTTCTATCCTCGCTCTGTTAAGAAAGTCGGGCCTCACTTTGCTGAATCTATTTCATCTCTACGTTTGTCTTTTCATCTTAACTCACAGTCATTATATGTGGGGGGCTGCCTTTTCCTTTGGGGTATTTCTCTGAGGCAAGGTAGGCTTATTTTCTATCTTCAGGCTAGTTAGTTTCTCAGGCTGTGTCGAGTTGCATAGGCAGAGTTAGGCGCAATCCACGGCTGCCTCTAGTGTTGTTTGGAGAGGATTAGGGATTGCGGTCTGCAGAGTTCCCACGTCTCAGAGCTCGTTCTATGATTTTGGGTTATTGTCAGATCACTGTATGTGCTCTGACCGCTATGTCCATTGTGGTACTGAATTGCCTTTCATAACAGTACAGGAAGCCCAAAGTACTAATGATTCTCAATAGAGGGAAAAAAGAAGTTCTGAGACCATTTTTTTTTCTTTGCACTGTGTTTTGCCTTTTTTTCCCCCTAGACATTTGGGTGGTTCAGTACACAGGTGTAGCGATGGACATTAGAAGTCTGTCTTCATTTGTGGATCAGCTCTCGGCAAGAGTACAAAAGATTCAAGACACTATTGATCAGAAAGCTATGTTAGAACCAAGAATTCCTATTCCTGATTTGTTTTTTGGAGATAGAACTAAGTTTCTGAGTTTCAAAAATAATTGTAAATTATTTCTGGCCTTGAAACCTCGCTCCTCTGGTGA
The DNA here is from genome assembly GCF_032444005.1 of Ranitomeya imitator. Classification (NCBI taxonomy): domain Eukaryota; kingdom Metazoa; phylum Chordata; class Amphibia; order Anura; family Dendrobatidae; genus Ranitomeya; species Ranitomeya imitator. The sequence goes on along the minus strand of NC_091284.1, from coordinate 836,301,817 downwards.
TCCAGTTCAACAGGTTTTGATTGTTATTTCTTTTTTGCGCGGCGACCCTCAGGACTGGGCATTTTCTCTTGCGCCAGGAGATCCTGCATTGAGTAATATCGATGCGTTTTTCCTGGCGCTCGGATTGCTGTACGAGGAACCTAATTCAGTGGATCAGGCAGAGAAAAATTTGCTGGCTCTTTGTCAGGGTCAGGATGAGATAGAGGTATATTGTCAGAAATTTAGAAAGTGGTCCGTGCTCACTCAATGGAATGAAGCTGCGCTCGCAGCTATTTTCAGAAAAGGTCTCTCTGAAGCCCTTAAGGATGTCATGGTGGGATTTCCTATGCCTGCTGGTTTGAATGAGTCTATGTCTTTGGCCATTCAGATCGGTCGACGCTTGCGTGAGCGTAAATCTGTGCACCATTTGGCGGTATTACCTGAGCTTAAACCTGAGCCTATGCAGTGCGATAGGACTTTGACCAGAGTTGAACGGCAAGAACACAGACGTCTGAATGGGCTGTGTTTCTACTGTGGTGATTCCACTCATGCTATCTCTGATTGTCCTAAGCGCACTAAGCGGTTCGCTAGGTCTGCCACCATTGGTACGGTACAGTCAAAATTTCTTCTGTCCGTTACCTTGATCTGCTCTTTGTCATCGTATTCTGTCATGGCATTTGTGGATTCAGGCGCTGCCCTGAATTTGATGGACTTGGAGTATGCTAAGCGTTGTGGGTTTCTCTTAGAGCCCTTGCAGTGTCCTATTCCATTGAGAGGAATTGATGCCACGCCTTTGGCCAAGAATAAGCCTCAATACTGGACCCAGCTGACCATGTGCATGGCTCCTGCACATCAGGAGGTTATTCGCTTTCTGGTGTTGCATAATCTGCATGATGTGGTCGTGTTGGGGTTGCCATGGCTACAAGCCCATAATCCAGTATTAGATTGGAAATCCATGTCGGTGTCCAGCTGGGGTTGTCAGGGGGTACATGGTGATGTTCCATTTCTGTCAATTTCATCATCCACCCCTTCTGAGGTTCCAGAGTTCTTGTCTGATTACCGGGATGTATTTGATGAGCCCAAGTCCGATGCCCTACCTCTGCATAGGGATTGTGATTGTGCTATCAATTTGATTCCTGGTAGTAAATTCCCAAAAGGTCGACTGTTTAATTTATCCGTGCCTGAGCACGCCGCTATGCGCAGTTATGTGAAGGAATCCCTGGAGAAGGGGCATATTCGCCCGTCATCGTCACCATTAGGAGCAGGGTTCTTTTTTGTAGCCAAGAAGGATGGTTCGCTGAGACCTTGTATAGATTACCGCCTTCTAAATAAGATCACGGTTAAATTTCAGTACCCCTTGCCATTGTTATCTGATTTGTTTGCTCGGATTAAGGGGGCTAGTTGGTTCACCAAGATAGATCTTCGTGGTGCGTATAATCTGGTGCGAATTAGGCGAGGAGATGAATGGAAAACTGCATTTAATACGCCCGAGGGTCATTTTGAGTATCTAGTGATGCCATTCGGACTTGCCAATGCTCCATCAGTGTTTCAGTCCTTTATGCATGACATCTTCCGAGAGTACCTGGATAAATTCCTGATTGTGTACTTGGATGACATTTTGATCTTCTCGGATGATTGGGAGTCTCATGTGAAGCAGGTCAGAACAGTTTTTCAGGTCCTGCGTGCTAATTCTTTGTTTGTGAAGGGATCAAAGTGTCTCTTTGGTGTGCAGAAGGTTTCATTTTTGGGGTTCATCTTTTCCCCTTCTACTATCGAGATGGATCCTGTTAAGGTCCAAGCCATCCATGATTGGACTCAGCCGACATCTCTGAAAAGTCTGCAAAAGTTCCTGGGCTTTGCTAATTTTTATCGTCGCTTCATCTGCAATTTTTCTAGTATTGCCAAACCAGTGACCGATTTGACCAAGAAGGGTGCTGATTTGGTCAATTGGTCTTCTGCTGCTGTGGAAGCTTTTCAAGAGTTGAAGCGTCGTTTTTCTTCTGCCCCTGTGTTGTGTCAACCAGATGTTTCTCTTCCGTTCCAGGTCGAGGTTGATGCTTCTGAGATTGGAGCAGGGGCTGTTTTGTCGCAGAGAGGTTCTGATTGCTCAGTGATGAAACCATGCGCTTTTTTTTCCAGGAAGTTTTCGCCTGCTGAGCGAAATTATGATGTGGGCAACCGAGAGTTGCTGGCCATGAAGTGGGCATTCGAGGAGTGGCGTCATTGGCTTGAAGGAGCTAAGCATCGCGTGGTGGTATTGACTGATCATAAGAACTTGACTTATCTTGAGTCTGCTAAGCGGTTGAATCCTAGACAGGCTCGTTGGTCGCTGTTTTTTGCCCGTTTTGACTTTGTGATTTCGTACCTTCCGGGCTCTAAAAATGTGAAGGCGGATGCTCTATCTAGGAGTTTTGTGCCTGACTCTCCGGGTTTGTCTGAGCCGGCGGGTATCCTCAAGGAAGGAGTAATTGTGTCTGCTATCTCCCCTGATTTGCGGCGAGTGCTGCAAAAATTTCAGGCTAATAAACCTGATCGTTGTCCAGCGGAGAGACTGTTTGTCCCTGATAGGTGGACCAATAAAGTTATCTCTGAGGTTCATTGTTCAGTGTTGGCTGGTCATCCTGGAATCTTTGGTACCAGAGAGTTAGTGGCTAGATCCTTTTGGTGGCCGTCTCTGTCGCGGGATGTGCGTGCTTTTGTGCAGTCCTGTGGGATTTGTGCTCGGGCTAAGCCCTGCTGTTCTCGTGCCAGTGGGTTGCTTTTGCCCTTGCCGGTCCCGAAGAGGCCTTGGACACATATCTCTATGGATTTTATTTCTGATCTTCCCGTTTCTCAAAAGATGTCAGTCATTTGGGTGGTCTGTGATCGCTTTTCTAAGATGGTCCATCTGGTACCCTTGTCTAAATTGCCTTCCTCCTCTGATTTGGTGCCATTGTTCTTCCAGCATGTGGTTCGTTTACATGGCATTCCAAAGAATATCGTTTCTGACAGAGGTTCCCAGTTTGTTTCAAGGTTTTGGCGAGCCTTTTGTGGTAGGATGGGCATTGACTTGTCTTTTTCCTCGGCTTTCCATCCTCAGACTAATGGCCAGACCGAACGAACCAATCAGACCTTGGAAACATATCTGAGATGCTTTGTTTCTGCCGATCAGGATGACTGGGTGTCCTTTTTGCCTTTGGCTGAGTTCGCCCTTAATAATCGGGCCAGCTCGGCTACCTTGGTTTCGCCATTTTTCTGCAATTCTGGGTTCCATCCTCGTTTCTCTTCAGGACAGGTTGAGTCTTCGGACTGTCCTGGTGTGGATACTGTGGTGGACAGGTTGCAGCAGATTTGGACTCATGTAGTGGACAATTTGACCTTGTCCCAGGAGAAGGCTCAATGTTTCGCTAATCGCAGACGCCGTGTGGGTCCCCGACTTCGTGTTGGGGATCTGGTTTGGTTATCTTCTCGTCATATTCCTATGAAGGTTTCCTCTCCTAAGTTTAAACCTCGTTTCATTGGTCCGTATAGGATTTCTGAGGTTCTTAATCCTGTGTCTTTTCGTCTGACCTTCCAGACTCTTTTTCCATACATAACGTATTCCATAGGTCGTTGCTGCGGAGATGCGTGGCACCTATGGTTCCATCTGTTGATCCTCCTGCCCCGGTTTTGGTGGAACGGGGAATTGGAGTATATTGTGGAGAAGATTTTGGATTCTCGTGTTTCTAGACGGAAACTCCAGTATCTGGTTAAATGGAAGGGTTATGCTCAGGAAGATAATTCCTGGGTTTTTGCCTCTGATGTCCATGCTCCCGATCTTGTTCGTGCCTTTCATGTGGCTCATCCTGGTCGGCCTGGGGGCTCTGGTGAGGGTTCGGTGACCCCTCCTCAAGGGGGGGGGGGTTCTGTTGTGAATTCTGTGGCAGAGCTCCCTCCTGTGGTCACAAGTGGTACTTCGGCTGATTCTCTCTGTGAGCTTCTGTTGGTGGAGGGAAGTGGTACTGCGGCTTCTGAGTTTCCTCCCTCAGGTGATCTGGTGAGGTCGTTAGGTGCTTCTCTACTTAACTCCACCTAATGCTTTGATCCTGGCTTCCTGTCAATGTTCCAGTGTTGGACTTGCTTTTCCCTGGATCATTCCTGTGGCCTGCTGCTCTGCATAGCTAAGTTCTTCTTTGCTATTTGTTTGCTATTTTTTCTGTCCAGCTTGTCTAATTTGTTGCTGGAAGCTCTGGGACGCAAAGGGTGTACCTCCGTGCCGTTAGTTCGGTACGGAGGGTCTTTTTGCCCCCTTTGCGTGGTTTTCTTTAGGGTTTTGTGTAGACCGCAAAGTTACCTTTTCTATCCTCGCTCTGTTAAGAAAGTCGGGCCTCACTTTGCTGAATCTATTTCATCTCTACGTTTGTCTTTTCATCTTAACTCACAGTCATTATATGTGGGGGGCTGCCTTTTCCTTTGGGGTATTTCTCTGAGGCAAGGTAGGCTTATTTTCTATCTTCAGGCTAGTTAGTTTCTCAGGCTGTGTCGAGTTGCATAGGTAGAGTTAGGCGCAATCCACGGCTGCCTCTAGTGTTGTTTGGAGAGGATTAGGGATTGCGGTCTGCAGAGTTCCCACGTCTCAGAGCTCGTTCTATGATTTTGGGTTATTGTCAGATCACTGTATGTGCTCTGACCGCTATGTCCATTGTGGTACTGAATTGCCTTTCATAACAATGAGCCCCCAATATCACTGGCGTCATCAGGCGGTCATGGTCCCCATGTTTGCTATGTGCCTGTGTTCATTAGAAAGGTTTGGTGTCTCTCAATAGAAGAGCATTGAGAGAAGCAGAATGAGTCATCACACGACTGTCTGCTGACATCAGCGATGCTGGGGCCATTGTTACTTTACATGGGTGGACATTACTACATGCTAAGTGGGCACTTAAGCATTATTGTTATGGGGGCACTCAGAGTATTGTCACCATCAAAGTTGCATATGGGGTATTATTACTTTTTAGGGACAAAATGTGGAGGGCACTAGCACAGGTCATTAATGTTTACTAGGGGGGAAATTTTACTATCTAGAGAGCACAAAGGTGGCATTTTTTCTATGTAAGGGGCACATTGATGGCAGTTTTATGTAGTGCGGTAAGAGGAGCCGTTATTGTACCACACAGCAGGACACATTTGGCAGCAGCGGCTCAGTATTGGGGTATCAGGGGCAGTAATAGGGTCACATACGGCAGCAGCGGCTCAGTATTGGGGTATCAGGGGCAGTAATAGGGACACATACGGCAGCAGAGGTGCACCATGTAGCTGAAGTCAGGATTACCTGGTTGGGGGCCCAGTCAAATTGTTCAACCCCTCCCCCCTCCCCCAAGCTGAAACCCTAGCTACGCCTCTGCTTAGTAAATTAGAATATTTTATAATGGCAGCTTGAAAAATGATTTTAGCAATGACTGTTGTGAATTCTGCTTTTGGGCTCCCTCCGGTGGTTGTAGGTGCTAATGCAGTTGTCCCTGGGCTGCAGTCTTGGACAGGTGTATCTACTGATTGCAATTCTGACTGGGGTATTTAGGTTTGCATGACTCATTGGTCCTTGCCAGTTGTCAATGTTTCTTTGGAAGTGTTGGATCTTTGTCTGGCTTCTCCTGCTTAGCTGCCAATTCAGCAAAGATAAGTGTCTGTTTCTTTTTCTGTGGCACACAAGCTGTGTGCTTATATTCTGTGCTATTCATTTGTTTTCTCTTGTCCAGCTTAGACTGTGTCAGTGTTTTCTCAGTCTTGTCGGATTCTCTGGAGTTGCAGATATACGCTCCACATCTTTAGTTAGATGGTGGAGTTTTTGTATTTTCTGCTGTGGATTTTTTTGGAAGGATTTTAATACTGACCGCTTAGTATCCTGTCCTATCCTTTCCTATTTTAGCTAGAGTGGCCTCTTTTGCTAAATCCTGTTTCCTGCCTGCGTGTGTCTTTTCCTCTACTACTCACAGTCAATATTTGTGGGGGGCTGCCTATCCTTTGGGGTTCTGCTCTGAGGCAAGGTAGAATTCCTATTTCCATCTATAGGGGTATTTAGTCCTCCGGCTGTGTCGAGGTGTCTAGGATTTGTTAGGCACACCCCACGGCTACTTCTAGTTGCGGTGTTAAGATCAGGATTTGCGGTCAGTATAGTTACCACCTACTCCAGTGAAAGTTTTCATGTTGCTCCAAGGTCACCTGATCATAACAGTACAACTGGCCAATAATGAGTTAAATGCATCTCAGAAGAAGGGAAGAAAGGTCTTGAGCCATTTTTTTTTCTTCAGTCTGCTTTGTCTTCTCCTCCCTCTTTATCTCTGGGTGGCTGAGGAGCCTTGTGCTAGCATGAATGTTCAGGAATTAGCTTCTCGTGTAGACCAGCTTGCTGCTCGGGTACAGGGTATTTCTGATTATATTGTTCAGACTCCTGTTTTAGAACCGAAGATTCCTACTCCTGATTTGTTTTTTGGTGACAGGTCCAAATTTTTGAGTTTTAAAAACAACTGTAAACTGTTTTTTGCTCTGAGACCTCGATCCTCTGGTAATTCCATTCAGCAGGTTAAAATCATCATCTCCCTGCTGCGTGGCGATCCACAGGATTGGGCATTTTCCCTGGAATCTGTGAATCCGGCTTTGCTTAATGTAGACTCCTTTTTTCAGGCTTTAGGATTATTATATGATGAACCTAATTCTGTGGATCAAGCTGAGAAGACCTTGTTGGCCCTGTCTCAGGGTCAAGAGGCAGCAGAATTGTATTGTCAGAAATTCAGAAAATGGTCTGTGTTGACTAAATGGAATAATGATGCTTTGGCGGCAATTTTCAGAAAGGGTCTTTCTGAATCCGTTAAAGATGTTATGGTGGGGTTTCCCACGCCTTCCGGTCTGAGTGATTCTATGTCTCTGACCATTCAGATTGACCGGCGCTTGCGGGAGCGCAGAACTGTGCGCGCTGTGGCGTTATCCTCAGAGCAAATTCCTGAGCCAATGCAGTGTGATAGAATTCTGTCTAGAACGGAACGACAAGGTTTCAGACGTCAGAATAGGTTGTGTTATTATTGTGGCGACGCTTCTCATGTCATTTCTGTCTGCCCTAAGCGGACAAAGAGGATCGCCAGTTCATTTTCCATCAGTACTGTACAACCTAAATTTCTGTTATCTGTGTCCTTGATCTGCTCATTGTCATCATTTTCTGTCATGGCGTTTGTGGATTCAGGCGCCGCCTTGAACTTAATGGACTTTGAGTTTGCCAGGCGTTGTGATTTTCCCTTGCAGCCTTTGCAGAACCCTATTCCTTTAAGGGGCATTGATGCTACACCCTTGACTAAAAATAAGCCCCAGTTTTGGACACAGGTGACCATGCGCATGGCGCCAGCCCATCAGGAAGATTGTCGATTTCTGGTGTTGCATAATTTGCATGATGCTATCGTACTGGGTTTTCCGTGGTTACAGGTACATAATCCTGTGTTGGATTGGAAGTCCATGTCTGTGACCAGTTGGGGTTGTCAGGAGGTTCATAATGATGTTCCTTTGATGTCAATCTCCTCTTCTTCCTCTTCTGAAATTCCAGAGTTTTTGTCTGATTTTCAGGATGTATTCGATGAGCCCAAATCCAGTTTCCTTCCACCGCACAGGGACTGCGATTGTGCTATTGACTTGATTCCAGGCTGTAAGTTTCCTAAGGGTCGACTTTTCAACCTGTCTGTGCCTGAACATACCGCCATGCGGAGCTATATTAAGGAGTCTTTGGAGAAAGGGCATATTCGACCATCTTCTTTATCGTTGGGAGCGGGGTTTTTTTTGTTGCTAAAAAAGATGGTTCCTTGAGACCCTGTATTGATTATCGCCTCTTGAATAAAATCTCGGTCAAGTTTCAATACCCTTTACCTTTGCTTACCGATTTGTTTGCTAGGATTAAGGGGGCTAGCTGGTTTACTAAGATTGACCTTCGAGGGGCATATAATCTTGTTCGTATTAAGCAGGGTGATGAATGGAAAACTGTGTTTAACACGCCCGAAGGCCATTTTGAATACCTTGTGATGCCATTCGGGCTCTCTAATGCTCCATCTGTTTTTCAGTCCTTCATGCATGATATCTTCCGGACTTATCTTGATAAATTCTTGATTGTATATTTGGACGATATTTTGATTTTTTCCGATGATTGGGAGTCTCATGTGCAACAGGTCAGGATAGTATTTCAGATCCTTTGTGACAATGCTTTGTTTGTAAAAGGGTCTAAGTGTCTCTTTGGGGTGCAGAAGGTTTCTTTTTTGGGCTTTATTTTTTCTCCCTCGTCTATAGAGATGGATCTGGTTAAGGTTGAGGCCATTCATGATTGGATTCAGCCCACATCCCTGAAGAGCCTTCAGAAATTTTTGGGTTTTGCAAATTTTTATCGCCGTTTCATTGCTAATTTTTCCAGCGTGGTTAAACCCTTGACCGATTTGACAAAGAAAGGCGCTGATGTGGCGAATTGGTCCTCTGCGGCTGTCTCTGCCTTTCAGGAGCTTAAACGTCGATTTACTTCTGCTCCGGTGTTGCGCCAACCGGATGTTTCTCTTCCGTTTCAGGTTGAGATTGACGCTTCTGAGATTGGGGCAGGGGCCGTTTTGTCTCAGAGGGATCCTGTTGGTTCCTTAATGAAACCGTGTGCCTTCTTTTCCCGTAAGTTTTCGCCTGCTGAACGCAATTATGATGTCGGCAATCGGGAGTTGTTGGCTATGAAGTGGGCATTTGAGGAGTGGCGACATTGGCTTGAGGGAGCTAAGCACCGTATTGTGGTCTTGACCGATCATAAGAATTTGATTTACCTCGAGTCTGCCAAACGGCTGAATCCTAGACAGGCTCGATGGTCCTTGTTTTTTTTCCCGTTTTGATTTCGTGGTCTCGTACCTTCCGAGTTCTAAGAATATTAAGGCTGATGCCCTCTCTAGGAGTTTTTTGCCTGATTTTCCTGAGGTCTCAGAACCGGTCGGTATTCTGAAAGAAGGGGTGGTCCTTTCTGCCATTTCCCCTGATTTACGACGGGTTCTTCAGGAATTTGAGGCTGACAAACCTGACCGCTGTCCTGTGGGGAAACTGTTTGTTCCTGACAGATGGACTAGTAGAGTGATTTCTGAGGTTCACTGTTCCGTGTTGGCTGGTCATCCTGGCATTTTTGGTACCAGAGACTTGGTTGGTAGGTCCTTTTGGTGGCCTTCTTTGTCGCGTGATGTGCGTTCTTTTGTGCAGTCCTGTGGGACTTGTGCTCGGGCCAAGCCTTGTTGCTTCCGTGCTAGTGGGTTGCTTTTGCCATTGCCGGTCCCTGAGAGGCCCTGGGCGCATATTTCTATGGATTTTATTTCCGATCTTCCTGTTTCCCAGAAGATGTCTGTTATCTGGGTTGTTTGTGACCGATTTTCTAAGATGGTTCATTTGGTGCTTTTGCCTAAATTGCCTTCCTCTTCTGATTTGCTTCCGTTGTTTTTTCAGCATGTGGTCCGTTTGCATGGTATTCCGGAGAATATTGTGTCCGACAGAGGTTCCTAGTTTGTTTCTAGGTTTTGGCGAGCCTTTTGTGCTAGGCTGGGCATTGATTTGTCTTTTTCTTCTGCATTTCATCCTCAGACAAATGGCCAGACCGAGCGAACTAATCAGACTTTGGAGACTTATTTGAGATGCTTTGTGTCTGCTGATCAGGATGATTGGATCGCTTTCTTGCCATTGGCCGAGTTTGCCCTTAATAATCGGGGTAGTTCGGCTACTTTGGTTTCGCCTTTCTTTTGTAATTTTGGTTTTCATCCTCGTTTTTCTTCTGGGCAGGTTGAGCCTTCTGACTGTCCTGGTGTGGATTCTGTGGTTGACAGGTTGCAGCAGATTTGGGCTCATGTGATGGACAATTTGGTGTTGTCTCAGGAGGAGGCTCAACGTTTTGCTAACCGACGTCGGTGTGTTGGTTCCCGGCTTCGGGTTGGGGATCTGGTCTGGTTGTCTTCCCGTCATGTTCCTATGAAGGTTTCTTCTCCTAAGTTTAAGCCTCGGTTTATTGGTCCTTATAGGATTTCTGAGATTATTAATCCGGTGTCTTTTCGACTGGCGCTTCCGGCCTCTTTTGCTATCCATAATGTCTTCCATAGATCTTTATTGCGGAAATATGTGGAACCCGTTGTTCCCTCTGTTGATCCTCCGGCCCCTGTGTTGGTTGATGGGGAGTTGGAATATGTTGTTGAGAAGATTTTGGATTCCAGTTTTTCGAGGCGGAAGCTTCAGTACCTTGTCAAATGGAAGGGTTATGGCCAGGAGGATAATTCTTGGGTTTTTGCCTCTGATGTCCATGCCGCTGATTTGGTTCGTACCTTTCATCTGGCTCATCCTGATCGGCCTGGGGGCTCTGGTGAGGGTTCGGTGACCCCTCCTCAAGGGGGGGGGGTACTGTTGTGAATTCTGCTTTTGGGCTCCCTCCGGTGGTTGTAGGTGGTAATGCAGTTGTCCCTTGTCTGCAGTCTTGGACAGTTGTATCTACTGATTGCAATTCTGACTGGGGTATTTAGGTTTGCAGGACTCATTGGTCCTTGCCAGTTGTCAATGTTTCTTTGGAAGTGTTGGATCTTTGTCTGCCTTCTCCTGCTTAGCTGCCAATTCAGCAAAGATAAGTGTCTGTTTCTTTTTCTGTGGCACACAAGCTGTGTGCTTATATTCTGTGCTATTCATTTGTTTTCTCTTGTCCAGCTTAGACTGTGTCAGTGTTTTCTCAGTCTTGTTGGATTCTCTGGAGTTGCAGATATACGCTCCACATCTTTAGTTAGATGGTGGAGTTTTTGTATTTTCTGCTGTGGATTTTTTTTGGAAGGATTTTAATACTGACCGCTTAGTATCCTGTCCTATCCTTTCCTATTTTAGCTAGAGTGGCCTCTTTTGCTAAATCCTGTTTCCTGCCTGCGTGTGTCTTTTCCTCTACTACTCACAGTCAATATTTGTGTGGGGCTGCCTATCCTTTGGGGTTCTGCTCTGAGGCAAGGTAGAATTCCTATTTCCATCTATAGGGGTATTTAGTCCTCCGGCTGTATCGAGGTGTCTAGGATTTGTTAGGCACACCCCACGGCTACTTCTAGTTGCGGTGATAAGTTCAGGATTTGCAGTCAGTATAGTTACCACCTACTCCAGTGAAAGTTTTCATGTTGCTCCAAGGTCACCTGATCATAACAAATGACCTTTCGTGGCTTATTCTTCTTGTGGAGTGTGTCAGTGACGCCTTCTGGACATCTGTCAAGTCAGCAGTCTTCCCCATGATTGTGGAGCTACTGAAACAGACTTAAGGACATTTTTAAATGCTTAGGAAGCTGTTATGTTTGCTAATGACAGGTGTTATGAAGGCAATCCAGAAACACAGTGTGCTTAGCGATCAGAGCGCACACAGTGATCTGACAAATACCCAAAAATACAAGAACGAGCTCTGAGACGTGGAAACTCTGTAGACTGCACACCTGATCATATCCTAAACACAACTAAAAGCGGCTGTGGATTGCCCCTAACAACTACCTAGGCAACTCGGCACAGCCTAAGAAACTAGCTAGCCTGAAGATAGAAAAATAGGCCTGACTTGCCCCAGAGAAATTCCCCAAAGGAAAAGGCAGCCCCCCACATATAATGACTGTGAGTAAGATGAAAAGACAAAACGTAGGGATGAAATAGATTCAGCAAAGTGGGGCCCGATATTCTAGGACAGAGCGAGGACAGTAAAGCGAACTTTGCAGTCTACAAAAAACCCTAAAGCAAAACCACGCAAAGGGGGCAAAAAAAAAACACCGTGCCGAACTAACGGCACGGCGGTACACCCTTTGCGTCTCAGAGCTTCCAGCAAAACAAAAGACAAGCTGGACAGAAAAAAAAGCAACAAAAAAGCAAAAAGCACTTAGCTATACAGAGCAGCAGGTCACAGGAACAATCAGGAGAAGCTCAGATCCAACACTGAAACATTGACAAGGAGCAAGGATAGCAGCATCAGGCGGAGTTAAGTAATGAAGCAGTTAACGAGCTCACCAGAACACCTGAGGGAGGAAGCTCAGAAGCTGCAGTACCACTTGTGACCACAGGAGTGAATTCAGCCACAGAATTCACAACAGTACCCCCCCCTTGAGGAGGGGTCACCGAACCCTCACCAGAGCCCCCAGGCCGACCAGGATGAGCCGCATGAAAGGCACGAACAAGATCGGAAGCATGAACATCAGAGGCAAAAACCCAGGAATTATCTTCCTGAGCATAACCCTTCCATTTAACCAGATACTGGAGTTTCCGTCTAGAAACACGAGAATCCAAAATCTTCTCCACAATATACTCCAATTCCCCCTCCACCAAAACCGGGGCAGGAGGCTCAACAGATGGAACCATAGGTGCCACGTATCTCCGCAACAACGACCTATGGAATACATTATGTATGGAAAAGGAGTCTGGGAGGGTCAAACGAAAAGACACAGGATTGAGAACCTCAGAAATCCTATACGGACCAATAAAACGAGGTTTAAATTTAGGAGAGGAAACCTTCATAGGAATATGACGAGAAGATAACCAAACCAGATCCCCAACACGAAGTCGGGGACCCACACGGCGTCTGCGATTAGCGAAAAGTTGAGCTTTCTCCTGGGACAAGATCAAATTGTCCACTACCTGAGTCCAGATCTGCTGCAACCTATCCACCACAGAATCCACACCAGGACAGTCCGAAGACTCAACCTGTCCTGAAGAGAAACGAGGATGGAACCCAGAATTGCAAAAAAATGGAGAAACCAAGGTAGCCGAGCTGGCCCGATTATTAAGGGCGAACTCAGCCAACGGCAAAAAGGACACCCAATCATCCTGGTCTGCAGAAACAAAACATCTCAGATATGTTTCCAAGGTCTGATTGGTTCGTTCGGTCTGGCCATTAGTCTGAGGATGGAAAGCCGAGGAAAAGGATAGGTCAATGCCCATCCTACCACAAAAGGCTCGCCAAAACCTTGAAACAAACTCGGAACCTCTGTCAGAAACAATATTCTCAGGAATGCCATGCAACCGAACCACATGCTGAAAGAACAAAGGTACCAAATCAGAGGAGGAAGGCAATTTAGCCAAGGGCACCAGATGGACCATTTTAGAAAAGCGATCACAGACCACCCAAATGACTGACATCTTTTGAGAAACGGGAAGGTCAGAAATGAAATCCATCGAAATATGTGTCCAAGGCCTCTTTGGGACCGGCAAGGGCAAAAGCAACCCACTGGCACGAGAACAGCAGGGCTTAGCCCTAGCACAAATCCCACAGGACTGCACAAAAGTACGTACATCCCGTGACAGAGATGGCCACCAGAAGGATCTAGCCACTAACTCTCTGGTACCAAAGATTCCAGGATGACCAGCCAACACCGAACAATGAAGTTCAGAGATAAGTTTATTAGTCCACCTATCAGGGACGAACAGTTTCTCTGCTGGACAACGATCAGGTTTATTCGCCTGAAATTTTTGCAGCACCCGCCGCAAATCAGGGGAGATGGCAGACACAATGACTCCTTCCCTGAGGATACCCGCTGGCTCAGATAAACCCGGAGAGTCGGGCACAAAACTCCTAGACAGAGCATCCGCCTTCACATTTTTAGAGCCCGGAAGGTACGAAATCACAAAGTCGAAGCGGGCAAAAAATAACGACCAACGGGCCTGTCTAGGATTCAAGCGCTTGGCAGACTCGAGATAAGTCAAGTTCTTATGATCAGTCAATACCACCACGCGATGCTTAGCTCCTTCAAGCCAATGACGCCACTCCTCGAATGCCCACTTCATGGCCAGCAACTCTCAATTGCCCACATCATAATTACGCTCAGCGGGCGAAAACTTCCTGGAAAAGAAAGCACATGGTTTCATCACTGAGCAATCAGAACCTCTCTGTGACAAAACCGCCCCTGCTCCAATCTCAGAAGCATCAACCTCGACCTGGAACGGAAGAGAAACATCTGGCTGACACAACACAGGGGCAGAACAAAAACGACGCTTCAACTCCTGAAAAGCTTCCACAGCAGCAGAAGACCAATTAACCAAATCAGCACCCTTCTTGGTCAAATCGGTCAATGGTTTGGCAATGCTAGAAAAATTACAGATGAAGCGACGATAAAAATTAGCAAAGCCCAGGAACTTTTGCAGACTTTTCAGGGATGTCGGCTGAATCCAATCCTGGATGGCTTGGACCTTAACTGGATCCATCTCGATAGTAGAAGGGGTAAAGATGAACCCCAAAAATGAAACTTTCTGCACACCGAAGAGACACTTTGATCCCTTCACAAACAAAGAGTTAGCACGCAGGACCTGAAAAACCATTCTGACCTGCTTCACATGAGACTCCCAATCATCTGAGAAGATCAAAATGTCATCCAAGTAAACAATCAGGAATTTATCCAGATACTCACGGAAGATGTCATGCATAAAAGACTGAAACACAGATGGAGCATTGGCAAGTCCGAACGGCATCACTAGATACTCAAAATGACCCTCGGGCGTATTGAATGCAGTTTTCCATTCATCTCCTTGCCTGATTCTCACCAGATTATACGCACCACGAAGATCTATCTTAGTGAACCAACTAGCCCCCTTAATCCGAGCAAACAAGTCAGATAACAATGGCAAGGGATACTGAAATTTAACAGTGATCTTATTAAGAAGGCGGTAATCAATACACGGTCTCAGCGAACCATCCTTCTTGGCTACAAAGAAGAACCCTGCTCCCAGTGGTGATGACGATGGGCGAATATGTCCCTTCTCCAGGGATTCCTTCACATAACTGCGCATAGCGGCGTGTTCGGGCACGGATAAATTAAATAATCGACCTTTAGGGAATTTACTACCAGGAATCAAATTGATAGCACAATCACAATCCCTATGCGGAGGTAGAGCATCGGACTTGGGCTCTTCAAATACATCCTGATAATCAGACAAGAACTCTGGGACCTCAGAAGGGGTGGATGACGAAATCGACAAAAATGGAACATCACCATGTACCCCCTGACAACCCCAGCTGGATACCGACATGGAATTCCAATCCAATACTGGATTATGGGTTTGTAGCCATGGCAACCCCAACACGACCACATCATGCAGATTATGCAACACCAGAAAGCGAATAACTTCCTGATGTGCAGGAGCCATGCACATGGTCAGCTGGGCCCAGTATTGAGGTTTATTCTTGGCCAAAGGTGTAGCATCAATTCCTCTCAATGGAATAGGACACCGCAAAGGCTCCAAGAAAAACCCACAACGTTTAGCATAATCCAAATCCATCAGATTCAGGGCAGCGCCCGAATCCACAAACGCCATGACAGAAAACGACGACAAAGAGCATATCAAGGTAATGGACAGAAGGAATTTGGACTGTACAGTACCAATGACGGCAGACCTAGCGGACCGCTTAGTGCGCTTAGGACAATCAGAAATAGCATGAGTGGAATCACCACAGTAGAAACACAGACCATTCAGACATCTGTATTCCTGCCGTTCAACTCTGGTCATAGTCCTATCGCACTACATAGGCTCAGGTTTAACCTCAGGCAGTACCGCCAAATGGTGCACAGATTTACGCTCGCGCAAGCGTCGACCGATCTGAATGGCCAAAGACAAAGACTCATTCAAACCAGCAGGCATAGGAAATCCCACCATGACATCCTTAAGAGCCTCAGAGAGACCCTTTCTGAACAAAGCTGCCAACGCAGATTCATTCCACTGAGTGAGTACTGACCATTTCCTAAATTTCTGACAATATACTTCTATATCATCCTGACCCTGGCACAAAGCCAGCAAATTTTTCTCAGCCTGATCCACTGAATTAGGCTCATCGTACAGCAATCCGAGCGCCAGGAAAAACGCATCGACACTACTCAATGCAGGGTCTCCTGGCGCAAGAGAAAATGCCCAGTCTTGAGGGTCGCCGCGCAAAAAAGAAATAATAATCAAAACCTGTTGAATAGGATTACCAGAAGAATTAGGTTTCAAGGCCAGAAATAGCTTACAATTATTTTTGAAACTTAGAAACTTAGTTCTATCTCCAAAAAACAAATCAGGAATAGGAATTCTTGGTTCTAACATAGATTTCTGATCAATAGTATCTTGAATTTTTTGTACATTTATAACGAGATTATCCATTGAAGAGCACAGACCCTGAATATCCATGTCCACACCTGTGTCCAGAATCACCCAAATGTCTAGGGGAAAAAAAAAAGTGAACACAGAGCAGAAAAAAAAAAAAAATGATGTCAGAACTTTTTCTTTCCCTCTATTGAGAATCATTAGTTTGGGCTCCTTGTACTGTTATGTTTGCTAATGACAGGTGTTATGAAGGCAATCCAGAAACACAGTGTGCTTAGCGATCAGAGCGCACACAGTGATCTGACAAATACCCAAAAATACAAGAACGAGCTCTGAGACGTGGAAACTCTGTAGACTGCACACCTGATCCTATGCTAAACACAACTAAAAGCGGCTGTGGATTGCGCCTAACAACTACCTAGGCAACTCGGCACAGCCTAAGAAACTAGCTAGCCTGAAGATAGAAAAATAGGCCTGACTTGCCCCAGAGAAATTCCCCAAAGGAAAAGGCAGCCCCCCACATATAATGACTGTGAGTAAGATGAAAAGATAAAACGTAGGGATGAAATAGATTCAGCAAAGTGGGGCCCGATATTCTAGGACAGAGTGAGGACAGTAAAGCGAACTTTGCAGTCTACAAAAAACCCTAAAGCAAAACCACGCAAAGGGGGCAAAAAAAACCCACCGTGCCGAACTAACGGCACGGCGGTACACCCTTTGCGTCTCAGAGCTTCCAGCAAAACAAAAGACAAGCTGGACAGAAAAAAAAGCAACCAAAAAGCACTTAGCTATACAGAGCAGCAGGTCACAGGAACAATCAGGAGAAGCTCAGATCCAACACTGAAACATTGACAAGGAGCAAGGATAGCAGCATCAGGCGGAGTTAAGTAATGAAGCAGTTAACGAGCTCACCAGAACACCTGAGGGAGGAAGCTCAGAAGCTGCAGTACCACTTGTGACCACAGGAGTGAATTCAGCCACAGAATTCACAACAGGAAGCCTTTACAGGTGTTATTTTGTTAATTACATGAAATTTAACAGTGAAAATAGCATAAAAAATAATTCTGCCCCAACCAAGTATGACCACCCCATGCCCTACAGGTTCTTACCCATTGTTAGATGTATAGGATGACATGCCAACAAGCCCCTTGATGCAGTAATTGATGCAAAAGGAACCCGACCTTGTATTGAGTGCATTTGCTGCACATACATTTCTGTAGGACAAGATTTTGGATTTTAAAATCATTTTTCAAGCTGGTGTTATAAAGTATCACTCTATTCTAATTTACTAAGATAATGACTTTTGGGTCTTCATTGGCTGTAAGCCATAATCATCAACATTAACAGAAATAAAAACGTGAAATAGATCACTCTGTGTCTAATGACTCTATAGACTATAGGAGGTTCATTTTTTATATTGAAGAACTGAAATAAATTCACTTTTTGATATAATTTTGTGAGCATCACCTGTATATTTTCACAATGATCCTATATGTGAAGACTCATGTTCAGTATACAAATGTGTATTTTGATAAGTCTAGTGAAAGTATTAGGATGAGGAATTAGGAAATAAGAATAAGTATAGCACAGGGTTCATAGATTAGGATATGATCGGGTTAGTACAGTAGGGGGCACTGTAGTACAGGTGGTTAGGTATGATCATTATAGAAGTAGTTAAGCATAGAGGAGTAGAGCCCCTGCTTAAAGGGATTTCCCATTTGGGAGGGGGTTACGAGCAGTGAATAGTACAGGACACTTACTGGTAATTCCTTAGCTGGAGAGTTAGCGAGATGAGAAGGAAAGCAGATTAAGCCAAGGGGGTTGGATGGCATTGAGTGCGGGACTCCAAACGAAGCAGCATGGGGGCGGTTGATACTAATTACAGGGGTCTTCCAAGGATATCCGGGGCTTACGGCCCGAATCTGGAGGGAAACCAAATGTCTTTTTCACCTTCCATATGGGGAAGCCGGATGGGAAACCGTCGGAAGAGTGGGCCCAAAAGCTTGGGAGCTGCAGGGGTGGAAAGAGCTTCTCTTAGGCCAGTGATGCCAGAAAGTGAAGGGAGATCCCAGAAGGAACAAGTGGACACATACTGTGCTGTATCTGCAATTAATCATCTGATGTTAAGTATAGTTATTCAAAAAAGGAAAGTCTGTGTGGTAGGACGCGGGAAGCTCCGACCCCAAACGTGAGTGTTTTATACTATGCACAACGCACACCAGTGCCAGGACATTATCTTTTATTTGTGGGGTGCCAGGATGTGGAAGAACAGCGGGCCCCTGGCATGACTACCACCCTGGCAATCTCACACTTGACCCCCAGCCACTTCTATTTCTCATGTTGTGGCATGTCTGCCTTGTGCCAGCACGTGTCCAGAAACCGCACCTGTGCCCTTACCAACGTGGTTTCTGGGATTGTCCACTTAGCAACCGACACGTGGACAAGCGCTTGAAGAGAGATGTTACATTTTCCTGATGGCACACTGGGTTAACATTGTGGAGGCCGGGACAGAGTCCCACCCTGCCACCGCACATGTGCCTCCAACGCCGAGAATTGCTGGCCCTACTTCTATCAGGGTTTCCTCCACCTCCTACACCAGTTCTTGCACCCCCTCCTGCTGCTCCTCCATCTTCGAAGTGCTATCTCAGAGCACATGGCCAACATCAGCTGGAAGCTCTTCCTCTCAAAGCAGCAATAGAATCTTTGTCACAAATCATTTTTGGAGTCGTGACAGTTCTGGTTCTGCTTTAATTTAAACGTGGATTTTACTTTTGGGCCAGCAGGGGTTAATGTCAGTTTCCTTGCTGGCAGTTGCTGGTCAGCTGAAGTGGGTGGTGACCACTCCCACCATCCATTAAATCGTCACATGATGCATCAGCTGACTGTTGGTAATAGAGTAATCTATGTAGACCAGCCTAGGAGTTTTCAGCTCTCTGGTATCAGCGTTGTGTCTGCTACTTCTGTGAAGTTTGGGGTCCTGTTTCCATGTCCTCTGCCGTGTGGAGCTTGGCGGCGGTGCTTGGAGCTAAGTGGATTGTTTATTTACCTTGCCTGTTTAAGGCTATGTGCTCACGTTATGTTTTTTAAGCGTTTTTGCCACGATTTTCTGCTGCGGAAACGCTTAAAAAACGCTTACAAACAGCATCCCATTAATTTCTAATGCATTCCGCAATCGATGTGCCCATGCTGCTTTTATTTCTGCGGCGGAAACGCATCGCAATAAAAAACCCAGGATGTTCATTATTTTTGCGGAATCGCGGCAATTCCACACTCATAGACATGCGTTAGAAAAACGCTTGAAAAATCACATGCAAAACGCGTCAATTACGAGTCAAAAACGCATATAAAACGCATCTAAATCCGCATGCTTTTTTCCTGCTAAGGATGTGCAAATTTGAAGCAGAAAATTCTACTTCAGTTCTGCAATGTGGGCACATAGCCTAAGGGTCGGGGGTCAGGTGCTGCTTCTCTACGCCATCAGGGTGTTCCTGGGACGGGACTGTTACCTCTGCAGACGATTCCAAGAATAAAGAGTCACAGTCCGGTTCCACTTCAACATGTTTACACAGTAACTTGTCATCCAGGGCACACACTTTCGCAGCATCAGGCATTGGTATCTCTGACCCTTGCCTCTCACGAAGCCTGCCTTCGGGACGGTCCCTCAGTGTCCTCAATGTCCACTATTTCTGCCTTTCGTGGGGGTATTCCCTGCTGTTTTGCACCGGTCCTCAGAATAGCGGCCACACAAAGACCTGCCACCTCTTGGTGCACTTTCTCCCACTCCGTGTAGCCTTCTTCTCTCCAGCAGCTGCAGTCCCACTTATACTGCACTGCTGTTCCTGTAGCTGCTGCACTCTCTGTTCCTTATTCAGGCCCCCTGGATATTGCTGCTGGGCCCTCTCTTCTTAGAACATTGCGGGGCACGATGTGTCCTGGGCAAGCCAGCCCCCTGTGTGCTGCACGGGCGCCCAGGCCCCAACTGAACTGAAACAGGAAGACCTAACTGTCTTATCCCCATCATGCCCCTCCTATGTTAACCATTCCCTATCCTATCCTATTATGCCCATCTAGTGGCCAAATTGGGGTACTACTCCGATAGCACTATACTTGCCCGGGGCACTTGCTTTCCCTAACAAACAGTGTGCAAATACATGTGAACAATCAAATATGTATAGAGTCAGACCAAGACACATAAGGTGTAGCAATACTCTTATACACAGTGGTAATACACTTTATGTGTAGCAGTACCACCATTTATGAACACATTAATGAAATACAATATATTCAAACAGGGGTTGGGGAGAAAAAGGAACAATATAAATACCACGTCCCCTACATTCCCCCTTTCTTTTAACATGGTTGTCCCCAACCATATTAACATTTTACTATATATCATATAAGGAACAGTCCATATATTTTCATCTCTTCTTCAAAGGGAGATGTCCCCCCTTTATTTGAAGTTTGTACTCCTGTACCCTGAAACACAGTACCCGATGAAGGCCTTCCTCTCCAGCTGAATGAGCACAACAGGTGCAACAAAAACAACTCTATATATTAATCATGTGTTTCGCAGTCCTCCGGAACAAATAAATATACACACAAAAAATACAACTGTCCTTATGACTGCTTCTGGCCATGAAACTCCCCTATTTTTCTGCCCTGGATGACAAGTTGCTGAGTAAACATTTTGAAGTTGAAGTGAAACCAGACTGTGACTCTATTCCCGTTACAGTCCCGTACCGGGAAAACCCTGATGGCGCAGAGGAGCAGCACCGAGGTACTTTAACCCCTTTACCCACAAGGGTGGTTTGCACGTTAATGACCGGGCCAATTTTTACAATTCTGACCACTGTCCCTTTATGAGGTTATAACTCTGGAACGCTTCAACAGATCCCAGTGATTCTGACATTGTTTTCTCGTGACATATTGTACTTCATGACAATGGTAAAAATTCTTTGATAGTACCTGCGTTTATTTGTAAAAAAACGGAAATTTGGCAAAAATTATGAAAATTTCGCAATTTTCCAACTTTGAATTTTTATGCAAATAAATCACAGAGATATGTCACACAAAATACTTAATAAGTAACATTTCCCACATGTTCACTATACATCAGCACAATTTTGGAACCAAAATTTTTTTTTGTTAGGGAGTTATAAGGGTTAAAAGTTGACCAGCAATTTCTCATTTTTACAACACCATTTTTTTTTTTAGGGACCACATCTCATTTGAAGTCATTTTGAGGGGTCTATATGATAGAAAATACCCAAGTGTGACACCATTCTAAAAACTACACCCCTCAAGGTGCTCAAAACCATATTCAAGAAGTTTATTAACCCTTCTGGTGCTTTTTTTCACAAAAAATTTAATTCAGCTCCAATTTGTTTTATTTTACCAAGGGTAACAGGAGAAAATGGACCCCAAACATTGTTGTACAATTTGTCCTGAGTACGCAGATACCCCACATGTGGGGGTAAACCACTGTTTGAGCGCATGGCAGAGCTCGGAAGGAAAGGAAGGAGCGCCATATGACTTTTCAATGCAAAATTGACTGGAATTGAGATGGGACGCCTTGTTTCGTTTGGAGAGCCCCTGATGTGCCTAAACATTGAAACCCCCCACAAGTGACACCATTTTAGAAAGGAGACCCCCTAAGGAACTTATCTAGAGGTGTGGTGAGCACTTTGACCCACCAAGTGCTTCACAGAAGTCTTTAATGTAGAACCGTAAAAATAAAAAAATCATATTTTTTCACAAAAATTATATTTTCGCCCCCAATTTTTTATTTTCCCAAGGGTAAGAGAAGAAATTGGACCCCAAAAGTTGTTGTACAATTTGTCCTGAGTATGCTGATACCCCATATGTGGGGGTAAACCACTGTTTGGGCGGATGGGAGAGCTCGGAAGGGAAGGAGCGCCGTTTGACTTTTCAATGCAAAATTGACAGGAATTGAGATGGGACGCCATGTTGCGTTTGGAGAGCCACTGATGTGCCTAAACATTGAAACCCCCCACAAGTGACACCATTTTGGAAAGTAGACCCCCTAAGGAACTTATCTAGAGGTGTGGTGAGCACTTTGACCCACCAAGTGCTTCACAGAAGTTTATAATGCAGAGCCGTAAAAATAAAACAAAAATTTTTTCCCACAAAAATTATTTTTTTAGCCCCCAGTTTTGTATTTTCCCGAGGGTAACAGGAGAAATTGGACCCCAAAATTTGTTGCCCAATTTGTCCTGAGTGCGAGGATACACCATATGTGGGGGGAACCACTGTTTGGGCGCATGGGAGGGCTCGGAAGGGAAGGAGTGCCATTTGAATGCAGACTTAGATGGAATGGTCTGCAGGTGTCACATTGCATTTGCAGGGCCCTTAATGTACCTAAACAGTAGAAACCCCCCACAAGTGACACCATTTTGGAAACTAGACCCCCTAAGAAACTCATCTAGATATGTTGTGAGAGCTTTGAACCCCCAAGTGTTTCACTACAGTATGTAACGCAGAGCCGTGAAAATTTAAAAAAAAAACTTTCCCCAAAAAATTATTTTTTAGCCCCCAGTTTTGTATTTTCCCGAGGGTAAGAGGAGAAATTCGACCCCAAAAGTTGTTGTCCAATTTGTCCTGAGTATGCTGATACCCCATATGTGGGGGGAACCACCGTTTTGGGCACATGGGAGAGTTCGGAAGGGAAGGAGTGCCATTTGGAATGCAGACTTAGATGGAATGGTCTGCAGGCGTCACATTGCATTTGCAGAACCCCTAATGTACCTAAACAGTACAAACCCCCCACAAGTGACCCCATATTGGAAACTAGACCCCCCAAGGAACTTATCTAGATGTGTTGTGAGAACTTTGAACCCCCAAGTGTTTCACTACAGTTTATAACGCAGAGCCGTGAAAATAAAAAATCTTTTTTTTCCCCACAAAAATAATTTTTTAGCCCCCAGTTTTGTATTTTCCCAAGTGTATAAGGAGAAATTGGACCCCAAAAGTTGTTGTCCTATTTGTCCTGAGTACGCTGATACCCCATATGTTGGGGTAAACCCCTGTTTGGGCACACGGGAGAGGTCAGAAGGGAAGGAGCACTGTTTTACTTTTTCAACGCAGAATTGGCTGGAATTGAGATCGGACGCCATGTCACGTTTGGAGAGCCCCTGATGTGCCTAAACAGTGGAAACCCCCCAATTATAACTGAAACCCTAATCCAAACACACCCCTAACCCTAATCCCAACAGTAACCCTAACCACACCTCTAACCCTGACACACCCCTAACCCTAATCCCAACCCTATCCCCAACTGTAATGTAATTTAAACCCTAACTGTAACTTTAGCCCAACCCTAACCCTAACTTTAGCCCCAACCCAAACTGTAGCCCTAGCCCTAACCCTAACCCTAGCCCTAACCCTAGTCCTAACCCTAACGGGAAAATGGAAATAAATACATTTTTTTAATTTTTCCCTAACTAAGGGGGTGATGAAGGGGGGGTTTGATTTACTTTTATAGCGGGTTTTTTAGCGGATTTTTATGATTGGCAGCCGTCACACACTGAAAGACGCTTTTTATTGCAAAAAATATTTTTTGCGTTACCACATTTTGAGAGCTATAATTTTCCCATATTTTGGTCCACAGAGTCATGTAAGGTCTTGTTTTTTGCGGGACGAGTTGACGTTTTTATTGGTAACATTTTCGGGAACGTGACATTTTTTGATCGCTTTTTATTCCGATTTTTGTGAGGCAGAATGACCAAAAACCAGCTATTCATGAATTTCTTTTGGGGGAGGCGTTTATAACGTTCCGCGTTTGGTAAAATTGATGAAGCAGTTTTATTCTTCGGGTCAGTACGATTACAGCGACACCTCATTTATATAATTTTTTTTATGTTTTGGCGCTTTTATACGATAAAAACTATTTTATAGAAAAAATAATTATTTTTGCATCGCTTTATTCTCAGGACTATAACTTTTTTATTTTTTTGCTGATGATGCTGTATGGCGGCTTTTTTTGCGGGACAAGATGACGTTTTCAGCGGTACCATGGTTATTTATATCTGTCTTTTTGATCGCGTGTTATTCCACTTTTTGTTCGTCGGTATGATAATAAAGCGTTGTTTTTTGCCTTTTTTTTTTTTTTTTCTTACGGTGTTTACTGAAGGGGTTAACTAGTGGGCCAGATTTATAGGTCGGGCCGTTACGGACGCGGCGATACTAGATGTGTACTTTTATTGTTTTTTTTTTTATTTAGATAAAGAAATGTATTTATGGGAATAATTTTTTTTTTCTTTCTTTATTTAGGAATTTTTTTTTTTTTTTTACACATTTGGAAAAAAATTTTTTAAACTTTTTTACTTTGCCCCAGGGGGGACATCACAGATCGATGATCTGACAGTTTGCACAGCACTCTGTCAGATCAGAGCAGGCTCTGTGAAGCCACCTCCCTCCCTGCAGGACCCGGATGCCGCGGCCATCTTGGATCCGGGTCTGGAGCAGGGAGGGAGGTGAGCAGACCCTCGCAGCAACGCAATCACATCACGTTGCTTCGGGGGGCTCAGGGAAGCCCGCAGGGAGCCCCCTCCCTGCACCGCTGGCACATCGCGATCATGTGTGCCAAGGGTTAATGTGCCGGGGGCGGTCCGTGACCGCTCCTGGCACATAGTGCCGGATGTCAGCTGCGATAGGCAGCTGACACCCGGCCGCGCTCCCCCCATGAGCGCTGCCAATCACGCTGGACGTACTATCCCGTCGGTGGTCATAGGGGCCCACCCCACCTCGACGGGATAGTACGTCCGATGTCAGAAAGGGGTTAAAGGGACGGGGCCAGCGGGTGATACAGGGATTACTGTCGGCCATAACTACTGCCCTAGCCCCCGACCCTTACACTTGGCATAGTCGGCAGGATCTCGCTGCCCCATGTGGCGGTGAAGCCGACACAGAGGAAAAGAAAGAAAGGACTGTATTGGATGTGACCAAAGAGGAGACTCCGGGAGGAACGGATGCCCTGGAGGTGACAAAAAACCTGGATATGACTACAGATTCACTAAGGACTGATTTGACTAAGATGGCGGCTGAGGTGGTGGAGAATGGCGCCAAAATGCGAGGTCACTGCGGTGCCTGCACCCTTTGTGGGAGTAACTGCGCGGGAAAGGCGTGAAGATCTTTCAAGCGGTGCCTCCGGAGAATGCGCCAAAGACACCTAGCCCCACGCCCACTGAGATGACTTGAAAGAGAATGGGAGGAGCGACTGGAAGCGACCCCAACCTGGAACAGGAGGGGACCAGAAGAAAACCTTGCGTGCAGCTAGGCTGCATTGGATGGAGGTGGTGGCAGGAGGATGTAAGAACCCAGCCCGCCAAACAGTGGGAAGAAATCGCAAAGTACCACACTCACCAGCGCCCACAGAGTTCTTCAGCGCAGAGTCGGCAGCCGGCAAAGTCCACATCGTCCCGCAGGCCAGATACCTCATGAGCAGAGCAGTCCTCTACACTTTATGAGTGTAGATGTACATTACAACTACACTTTCTTAATTATTTTTATGATGCACTTCAGATGGTGCATCCAAGGGTGTATGGATGACCCTGCTTGTAATTTTTAGCAGGATTATCACTTAGTACATAGCCTTTAATTACACTGAAATTACCAATTTTTGAATACAAAATTTAATTTTGGTTTACTTAAATGATATATTTTAATAAATCCTTTTTTAATTTTGCCTTATATACAAGTCATTATACAGGAAAGAATGTTTCCTAACATTTTTTTCCTGTGTTTTATTGTCAGTCCTTAAAGTGGAGTAAAAGTGTGACCCCATTGTCCTCAGCAGCGATCTGGGAGTCAGAGATGCTTCCAGGAGTCTTCCTCATTCTATTCACCTTCCATTCAGCACTTTTTCCATCCATTTCAACTTTTTCACTTTCCCCCGGACCACTTGGTAGGGTCTGCTGGAAAAATGCTCAGATTTCCCATTGAGTCCCATTATACTGGCTACTTAAAACGAGCATCCGAGCATTAGAAATTGCTTGGTTCGAGTAACGAGCATTTTAGTGCTCGCTCTAGTGGACTCACTTTAGTCACATACTGTATATACCAAACCGTAACAGCAAGATGTGCAAAGTAAAAATTAACATACAGCTCTGGCAAAAATTAAGTGACCACCACATCAAAACCTTGTAATGGGCAGCCCAATCTCCAGACCTGAGCCCCATTGAAAACCTCTGGAATGTAATCAGGAGGATGATGGATAGTCACAAGCCATCAAACAAAGAAGAACTGCTTACATTTTTGCACCAGAAGCAGTGTGAAAGACTGGTGGAAAGCTGCCAAGACGCATGAAAGCTGTGATTAAAAATCATGGTTATTCCACAAAATATTGATTTCTGAACTCTTCCTGAGTTAAAACATTAGTATTGTTGTTTCTAAATGATTATGAACTTGTTTTCTTTGCATTATTTGAGGTCTGAATGCGCGTTTTTTTTTAATTTGGACTATTTTTCTTCGTCAGAAAAAAATACAAAATTTATTGCTTCGAAATTCGGAGACATGTTGTCAGAAGTTTATAGAATAAAAGAACAATTTACCGTATATACTCAAGTATAAGCCAAGATAAATGGGCTGAAAGTGCCCCTCTCGGCTTATACTCGAGACATGGTCGGCGGGTGAGGGGGAGTGACGACTGTCAAATACTCACCTGCTCCCGGCGCTCCCTGCATGTCCCATGGTCTTCGGGGGCGGCAGCTTCTTCCCCTGTTCAGCGGTCACTGGTACCACTCATTAAAGTAATGAATATGGACTCCACTCCCATAGGGGTGGAGCCGCATATTCATTACTGTAATGAGCGGTACCATGTGACCGCTCACTACAGGAAGAAGCTGCCGCGCCCGGAGACTGTGGGACATGCAGGGACCGCGTCAGGAGCACCGGGAGCAGGTGAGTATTTCATATTCACCTTTCTGCGTTCCACCGACGCTCCGTCTTCCGCGTCCTCAGCACTGACTGTTCAGGTCAGAGGGCACGATGACGTATTAGTGTGTGCTGTTATGATCCGGTGACCTTGGAGCTGCATGAGAACTTTCACTGGAGAAAGTGGCCGCTATACTGACTGCAAACCTGAACTTAATATCGCAACTAGAAGTAGCCGTGGAGTGTACCTAACAATCCTAGACACCTCGTCACAGCCGGAGGACTAAATTCCCCTAAAGATGCAAATCGGAATACTGTCTTGCCTCAGAGAAAATCCCAAAGGATAGACAGCCCCCCACAAATATTGGCGGTGAGTTGGAGAGGAAAAAAACATACACAGGCAGAAAAAAAAACAGGATTTAGCACAGGAGGCCACTCTAGCTAGATAGGACAGGATAGGACAGAGTTCTGTGCGGTCAGTATTAAAACCCTTCAAAAATCCACAGCAGAATATACAAAAACCTTCCTACATCTAACTAAAGATGTAGGAGCGTATATCTGCAACTCCAGTGAAACCAATCAGACTGTGAAAACACAGACACAGTCTAATCTGGACAAAAGAAAAACAAACGAATAGTACTGAAAATAAGCACACTGCATGTGTGCCACAGGAAAAGAAACAAACACTTATCTTTGCAGAACTGGCAGATAAGCAGGAGAGGCCAGGCTGAGATCCAACACTTACAGAGAAACATTGACTACTGGCAAGGGCTAAAGGATCCTGCACACCTAAATATCCCAGTCAGAATTGTAATTATCCGATACACCTGGCCAGGACTGCGAGTCAGAAACAACTGCATTCCCACCAACAACCACTGAAGGGAACCCAAGAGCAGAATTCACAACAGTGCGCGCCACCCTCTGCCTGAACAGTCAGTGCGGAGAGACGGGACGCTGAGGAGCAGCGACGAGAGTTGAGTATGCCATATTTTTTTTTAGTACAGAAGCAGCATTATATGTGGCGCAATGTTATATGGAGCATCTCTGGGGCCATAATGAACTGCATGGAGCATTATATGGGGAATCTATGGGGCCATAAAGAACTGCATGGAGCAATATATGGGGCCATAAAGAACTGCATGGAGCATTATATGGGGCATCTATAGGACCATAAAGAACTGCATGGAGCATTATATGGGGCATCTATGGGGCCATAAAGAACTGCATGGAGCATTATATGGGGCATCTATGGGGCCATAAAGAACTGCATGGAGCAATATATGGGGCCATAAAGAACTGCATGGAGCATTATATGGGGCATCTATAGGACCATAAAGAACTGCATGGAGCATTATATGGGGCATCTATGGGGCCATAAAGAACTGCATGGAGCATTATATGGGGCATCTATGGGGCCATAAAGAACTGCATGGAGCATTATATGGGGCATATTTGTATATGGAGCATCTTAAGGAGCATTATATGGTCTCCTGATTCAATATGGATATTCAAAAACACAACCTACTGATGTCTATTTTTATTTTTGACATTTACCGGTAGCTGCTGCATTTTCCACCCTAGGCTTATACTCGAGTCAACAAGATTTCCCAGTTTTTTGTTGCAAAATTAGGGAAGGGGGGGGGGGGGGGGGAGGGTCGGCGTATACTCGGGTCAGCTTTGTAGGGGTACAAAAATGATACCATGAAAAACATCATCTTGGTGCGCAAACAGAAACCCAAATACTCACACAGGTCCATTGACAGAAAAATGAAAAGATTATGAACCTCAGAAAATGGTGGCACAAACCAAATTTATTAGTTTTTTATAAAGTTCAAATTTTACTAATTACTAATGAAGGGTATCCTGAGGCAGCACATCCTACCAGCTATTCGCCTGACACATTTTCTACAATGTGAACACTAAAATATCTTCTCCGTTGTGTGATGTCTGATGTTCAAGAAGATCTGAGTTTTGATTAAAATTTTTCCCACATTCCGAGCATGAAAATGGGTTCTCCCTTCTGTGAGTTCTCAGATGTTCCATAAGATTTGATCTGTAACTAAAACGCTTCCCACATTGAGAACACGAAAATGGCTTCTCCCCTGTGTGACTTCTCTGATGCGCAACAAGATCTGCTTTCTGGCCAAAACATTTCCCACAATCTGAACAGGAGTACGGTTTCTCCCCTGTGTGAATTCTCTCATGTGTATTAAGACTTGATTTTTGAGTAAAACATTTTCCACATTCAAGACATGTAAATGGTTTCTCTCCAGTGTGAGTTTTCTGATGTTTAACAAGAACTGCTTTCTCTGTAAACCGTTTCCCACATTCAAGACATGGAAATGGCTTCTCCCCTGTGTGAATTTTTTGATGTTTCAAAAGAGCATCTTTACGAATATAGCATTTGCCACATTTCTCACATGAAAATGGCTTCTCCACTGTGTGAATTTTCTGATGTCTTTCAAGATGCTCTTTAAGCATAAAGCATGTCCCACATTCAGAACACGAAAACGGCTTCTCCCCTGTGTGAGTTCTTAAATGTTTTTTAAGATTTGACTTCTGTTTAAATCGTTTTCCACATTTAGGACATGAATATGGCTTTTCTCCTGCATGAGTTATCTGATGTTTTACAAGATCTGATTCCTGGGTAAAAGATTCTTTACATTCTGAGCAAGAAAATGTCTTCTCCTCTGCGTGAATTCTCAGATGTTCCATAAGATTTGATCTGTGACCAAAACGCTCCCTGCATTTAGGGCATGAAAATGACTTTTCCTTCGTGTGAATTTTTAAGTGTTTTAAAAGATTGGATTTGTCACTAAAACTCTTTTGACATTTAGGACATGAAAATGGCTCCTCCTCTGTGTGATATGTCTGATGTTCAGGATCTGACTTCTTGGTTAAACCTTTCCCACATTCTGAACATGAAAGTGGCTTTTCATTTTTCTGAATCCTCTTGAGCCTGGAAAGTTTGGATTTTTTGTTTAAATGTTTCCCAAGTTCAGAACATACCAACTTTTCACCTAGTCTACTTTTGCCAATATGAGATTGATCGTCTTCTACTTCAAAGCCAGGAGTAAAAAGGAGATTTCTATAGCAGCCTCGCATGGAGACTTCACCTGAAAAAAAAAAAAAAATCATTTTACAAGATGATGATTTCTTATACTTTCTATGTGAAAATACCTACAATGAGCACGAAATGTATAACAGTGCAGTGTTGGGCGTGCTATATACATCTACTGCTGTATGTCCTGTGATAGAAAATGTCATATTTATAGATGAACACCTTGTGTAAAAAATACATCAACCATTAAGGCTGTGTGCACACGTGGCTGGTTTTTCGTGGTTTTTTTCGCATTTTTTCCCGATAAAACCGCAAAAAAACAGCATACATTATGCATCCCATC
Source organism: Ranitomeya imitator (assembly GCF_032444005.1). Taxonomy (NCBI): domain Eukaryota; kingdom Metazoa; phylum Chordata; class Amphibia; order Anura; family Dendrobatidae; genus Ranitomeya; species Ranitomeya imitator. Next base: position 836,271,494 of record NC_091284.1, on the reverse strand, counting down.
ATTTTTAATGAATTCAATTTTAATGAAATTTTAATGAATTTTTTGTGGAAAAAAATGCATCGCAGTAAAAAAAATGCAGCATGTTCATTAATTTTGCAGATTTTTCGCGGATTTCCCACTATATAAAGCATTGGGAAATGTCCGGAAAAATCCGCAAAAAAAAACGCACCAAAAACACGGTAAAAACGCGCAAAAAACACATGCAGATTCTTGCAGAAAATCTCAGGATTTTCTCAGGAAATTTCTGCAATAAATCCTGAACGTGTGCACATAGCCTAAATATGGAAGTTCACCCACGATGATAAGATATCCAGTTAGCACATATGTATTTCGTGACATTTATATGAGAAAAAATGCTATAGAAGTGCAGTTATTTTGCTGGATGCAGAAGTGTTTCAACAACCTCAACTAATCATAGATTATATTAAAAAAAAATGAAAAAAAATAAAAATAAAAAAAAAATAAAAAAATCAGAGGAGCAATAACAGTGCGCCAAAAAAGCTCAGGGCCCAACACCGACCCTGTGCTGTCATCTGTAGAGAGATCCTGTGTCTCTTCACACTCTAGTTCTACCTCTTTTCAAGGGGCAGCTATTATCATAAAATTATTGTTTAAATTGGGTTTTCGTGTAAAATGTATTTTTTTTTTTTTTTTTTTAGAGGGAAATGTTTTTTTTATCTACCCATCACAATCATTACAAAAAAAATAAAAAAAATAATTAAGTCTTGCAATTTTCACACTGGCCACTGCGTCTTATAAAATTTAACTTCTCGTTGTTTTAGGAATTGAACCTCTACATTAGTAGCAATGAACAAGTGAGTCTATCCTTTGCATTGATGCATCTAATGAGTGTGCACAAATATCATTGTGAAGGATGCAAAGCGAGCTGTGATAAACGATTTTCCCCTATTCTTATTGGTGAATCTTGTGTAGTCTACTGCATATAGAGGGGTTACCACTACTGATGAGCGAGTGTACTCGTTGCTCGGGTTTTCCCGAGCATGCTCGGGTGGCCTCCGAGTATTTATGACTGCTCGGAGATTTAGTTTTCATCACTGCAGCTGAATGATTTACAGCTACTAGCCAGCTTGAATGCATGTGGGGATTCCCTAGCAACCAGGCAACCCCCACATGTACTCAGCCTGGCTAATAGCTGTAAATCATTCAGCTGCAGTAATGAAAACCAAATCTCAGAACAAGAATAAATACTTGGAGATCACCTGAGCGTGCTCGGAAAAACCCGAGCAACGAGTATACTCGCTCATCACTAGTTATCATTCATTGTATAGGAGGTAAGCTGTGACATCACCTATTGTGAATGGTGGAATCTGTGACGAGGAGGACAAACTACATTAATGTAACCCCGAGGCTATGATTATATATTAAGGTGTCTATTAACCCCTTAACGACCGCCGATATGCCTTTTAACGGCGGCAGTTAAGGGTACTTAAACCACAGCGCCGTTAATTAACGGCGCTGTGGAAAAAGTGAATAGCCCCCCCCCCAGAGTCGGATTTTCTCTGGGGTCTCGGTTACCGAGGGTAGCCGAGACCCCAGAGAACATGATTCGGGGGTTTTTTTTACCGACCCCCGGGTTGCGATCGCCGGTAATTAACCGTTTACCGGCGGTCGCAAAAAAAAACAAATCTAAACGATTAGGGCGCACAGCTATATAGATCAAATAAAAAGTGCTGAGGGTGCAAAACAACAGTAATAAAAACTGAACAAGTAAACCAAAAAGAAAAAGTATTACTGCACAAAAGCTGCACACCATCAAATAAGTAGATAACAAAAGATAAACATAGACTGATTTTATTCACGGATCAGAACATACAACATAAATAATAAAAACATAATTAAAAACATGAAAACAACATCATGAACACACAGGGAAATGCATATAATGACTCAGTATAATGAGCTAACCCAACAAAGACCGTTGGCTCATGGGGTGTTGCGCAAAAATTTATAATGTCAAAAGGACAGTGCTGAAATTTAGCTCGTATGGCCGCTACCACAGACCAAAAGCGAGCAAAAATAAATAAACGCACAACAACGTCCAAAGCAAAGAGCAGCAACTAGCCAAAAAGGACATATACAGGGCAGCCTATACAAAATGATACCACTGAGACACAGCATATAAACAGGAGAAACCTCCCAAATGTATACCACCTGGTGACGTGATGCCCCACGCGTATCGCCCGGCGAACCGGGCTTCGTCAGGGGATGCATGTTGGCCCGTGCACCAGCCTTAAATAGTGTCTGCTAGATAGCAGATAAGGTTCCGGTGTGTACCGGCCGGCACCGCGAAACCGGAAGTGAGCGCTAACCATAATGAGTGTTGACACCTGAAAGCCCAGCGCAACCATGCGCAGAAGACTCGGGGGGGGGGGGGGGGGGGGGAGGGGCGGGAGAAACCAGCGAGCACAAACCAAGGTGGGAGGTCCGTGAAATCCTGACAATACCGCACGATCATGCCGAGGACCCAGCGCTGACATGCGCAGAAGGACCAGGGGGAGGAGGAGGTGTCAGTAAGCACGAACCAATGTAGGAGATCCATAAAGTCCCGACAATGCAGCGCGATCATGCGCAGAGGGGAAGAGCAGAAACAGACACAGCGCAAGCGCCAGTGAAAGCCAATGAAGAGAATGCAGACATGCGCAAATGAAGGGGCAGAAGACATAGACAGCCCCAACACTAGAAATAGGAAGCCTGAAGTATTCTAATGGAGCCACATGTACGTGCGCAAAGAGGGGCAGAAATAGCTAATATATATACTGCATAGGCGCCCGCAGGGGCCACCAGTATCAGGGCCAGGAAACATGCGCCGATAACAGGAACAACTACCCCTAAATGCAATGAAGTTAGAAATAAAGCGCAGCAAATAGGAAACGGCGTAAATACCTAAAAGAAAAGATACACCTGTAGGAGAACAAGGATCACTGATACACATAACCCAGTAACAACGGACCAAGCATCCCCCGGGGGCAATCGAACATGCACACAAACCTACAACCTCACAAATCAAAATAAGATGGAAATATTGAGGCGGTCCCCATAGTGCCCAAACGAAACTTTATTGAACAAGAGTAACAGTGTAATAACATAACACATACAGAGTTCCATAAAATATAATGATACCAACACAGCAATATGCATAATATATCCAACATGTTACACATCTATTGTTAGAGAGGACATATAATAGGGCAAAATGGGACCAATAAGGTCAAGTGTGCGCAGTGCTGAGAAACAGCACCCCCCCATGAGCCAAAAAATGCATAAAGATGTAAATAAAACTTGGCATCTGACACACAAAATTATGGAAAAGGAGGCCCATTTGGGCTCATACGCAAAATGCCATATAATAGCACCCCCATGAGTCAAGGTCCAAACGAGATCTAATTCCGACCCATATGGAAAAGAATGCGCAGTGCTGAAAAAACGGCATCCCCCATGAGCCCAAAAATACATAAACATGTGATAAACTTGACATCTGAACCACAACATGTAGGAGGGGGTCCATTATGGCCTCATATGCGCAGTGCTAGATAGTAGCACCCCCATGAATCAAGATCCAAACAAAATCTAATAAGACTTGGCAATGGTATCCCATAAAACAATGTAGCCTAGATGTACAGCAGCATGTTTTATGATAAAGGATAAATATATAATAGTCGGGACCCAAAATGAGCCCAGGTAATCATAATGGATAGTGTCCATAAACCCAATTGGGCATGTGACACAGAACCCGCTGAGGAACACACACTAAAATCTGCAGAGTCCATAGTCCACGTAGGGAAGCGAAGGTGAGTATACCTCATTTATAATATGAGATAGACGGAGGCAGTTTCCAAAATGGGCAAGAACCTCCAAACCCAGGCTCATCCATAGTAGACCAACACATAAGGGAACGTTCATCCGAGGAATCCAGTAAATAGCAGCTCTTCGTTAAGACCTACGGGAGTAATGGAACCAAGATTAAAAATCCACCTCGACTCCATGCGCAGAAGTAATTGTCCATATGCACCGCCCCTATTGGTTGTACGCACTCTGTCCAGTCCAATAATTTTAGTGCCCAGAGTCCGGCCATCATGATGTACCAAAAAATGGGATGCTACCGGAGTGAGTACTTTGCCTTTCAAGGAGTCACTACGTGCCAAATTAATGGTAGAGAAGTGTTTTTGCACTCTACGTCGTAACTCCTGAGAGGTCTGGCCAACATAAACCTTACGACAAGGGCAGATAAGAGCGTAGATGACAAAAGTCGTCTTACAGTTAATATAGGTGCACAACCTATGTCTGCTCTGATTGATAGGGTTCACAAAAAAACTTCTAGTGGGGCACATATATGGACAAATATTACAATTGCCACATGCAAATGACCCACGAAGATCAATGCCTCGATTAAGCCTAATGGTTTGCCTTTGATAGTGACTATTTGTCAAGAGATCCCTAAAGTTAGGGGCTCTTCTGGCTGCAAGTTGTGGTCGGTCCCCCACCACTCTTGATGTGGACAAGTCAGTGGTAAGAATATCCCAGTGCCTCTGCAGAATAGTTCTGATCTGTGACCAATTATTATTATAACTGGTAACAAATCTGGGCCTACTGTCCCGTACCTTGTTCTGAGGCACCAACAGCGACTCTTGAGTATGCCCATTAGCCCGCTGAAAGGCTGCAGAGATACTTCTCCGTGGATAATGTCTTTGACGGAACCGATTAGTCAGGTTGAGAGCTTCTTGGTGGAAGTCCTCATCCGAGGTACAATTTCTCCGTGTTCTCAGGAACTGCCCAACGGGAACACCATTCCGGGTATGTACAGGATGGAAACTCCTAAAGTCAAGAAGACTATTGGTAGCAGTCGGTTTCCGGAATAGTTTGGTGAAAAGAGAGCCATCCCTGGCCATCACTTGTAGGTCCAAAAAAGTCACTGTGGTAGAGGAGAAGGAATACGTAAGCACAATATTATGAGGATTCCTATTGAGAAGAGTGACGAAATTGTGACACTCATCAATACTGCCCGTCCAAATGAAAAAAATATCGTCGATATATCGACTCCAATGGCAGACATGCCGCTTAAACTCCTCTAGGGGGTACACCATGGTGGCCTCCCACCAACCCAAAAAGAGATTGGCGATGGCCGGGGCACAGCGCGCCCCCATGGCCACTCCAGAGATTTGTAGATAGTAGGACCTATCAAACAGGAAGAAATTGTGCCCCATAATAAATTCAAGCAGATCAACTATTAGAGAATCATGCATTCGATCCGAATGCCCCAACTGGTCCAAGAAATACAAAGTGGCAGTGATTCCGTCCTCATGGCTGATATTGGAATAGAGCGACTCAACGTCGCAAGTGACCAATAGAAAGTTTGAAGGTAAAGACACTTCACGACAAATACGAATAAAATGTGATGTGTCCAAAACAAAAGATGGTAGATTTCTAGTTAGGGGCTGCAAAAAATGGTCCACATACATGCAAGCTTTTTCACAGAGACTCCCTATCCCAGCTACGATAGGGCGGCCCGGAGGTCTCTGTGAATCTTTGTGGACCTTAGGTAACATGTAAAATGTAGCTGTAATAGGGACCTCTACCCACATAAATTCAAACTCGTGATGACTAATGATGCCAAGATCCCTTGCCTTCTCCAAGAGCTGTCTAAATTTCCCTGCAAATACAGCCGTAGGGTCCGATGGCAACTTCCTATAAAATCGACTGTTGCCAAGTTGTCGGTGGGCCTCTTCTAGGTAGAGGGAATGTGGCCACAAGACCACATTACCCCCCTTATCAGCTTCTTTGATAAGGAAGTTAGTATTAGACCTAAGATCTCTAAGGGCCCGCCTCTCGTCACTACTAAGATTACCCGGCACAAATCTGCTGGGTCGTAGGGCTGCAATGTCCCGTTTGGCAAGCTCAAAAAACACTCGAATGGCAGGGACTAAAGAAAAAGGTGGGGATGCCGTTTTTTCAGCACTGCGCATTCTTTTCCATATGGGTCGGAATTAGATCTCGTTTGGACCTTCACTCATGGGGGTGCTATTATATGGCATTTTGCGTATGAGCCCAAATGGGCCTCCTTTTCCATAATTTTGTGTGTCAGATGCCAAGTTTTATTTACATCTTTATGCATTTTTTGGCTCATGGGGGGGTGCTGTTTCTCAGCACTGCGCACACTTGACCTTATTGGTCCCATTTTGCCCTATTATATGTCCTCTCTAACAATAGATGTGTAACATGTTGGATATATTATGCATATTGCTGTGTTGGTATCATTATATTTTATGGAACTCTGTATGTGTTATGTTATTACACTGTTACTCTTGTTCAATAAAGTTTCGTTTGGGCACTATGGGGACCGCCTCAATATTTCCATCTTATTTTGATTTGTGAGGTTGTAGGTTTGTGTGCATGTTCGATTGCCCCCGGGGGATGCTTGGTCCGTTGTTACTGGGTTATGTGTATCAGTGATCCTTGTTCTCCTACAGGTGTATCTTTTCTTTTAGGTATTTACGCCGTTTCCTATTTGCTGCGCTTTATTTCTAACTTCATTGCATTTAGGGGTAGTTGTTCCTGTTATCGGCGCATGTTTCCTGGCCCTGATACTGGTGGCCCCTGCGGGCGCCTATGCAGTATATATATTAGCTATTTCTGCCCCTCTTTGCGCACGTACATGTGGCTCCATTAGAATACTTCAGGCTTCCTATTTCTAGTGTTGGGGCTGTCTATGTCTTCTGCCCCTTCATTTGCGCATGTCTGCATTCTCTTCATTGGCTTTCACTGGCGCTTGCGCTGTGTCTGTTTCTGCTCTTCCCCTCTGCGCATGATCGCGCTGCATTGTCGGGACTTTATGGATCTCCTACATTGGTTCGTGCTTACTGACACCTCCTCCTCCCCCTGGTCCTTCTGCGCATGTCAGCGCTGGGTCCTCGGCATGATCGTGCGGTATTGTCAGGATTTCACGGACCTCCCACCTTGGTTTGTGCTCGCTGGTTTCTCCCGCCCCCCCCCCCCCCCGAGTCTTCTGCGCATGGTTGCGCTGGGCTTTCAGGTGTCAACACTCATTATGGTTAGCGCTCACTTCCGGTTTCGCGGTGCCGGCCGGTACACACCGGAACCTTATCTGCTATCTAGCAGACACTATTTAAGGCTGGTGCACGGGCCAACATGCATCCCCTGACGAAGCCCGGTTCGCCGGGCGATACGCGTGGGGCATCACGTCACCAGGTGGTATACATTTGGGAGGTTTCTCCTGTTTATATGCTGTGTCTCAGTGGTATCATTTTGTATAGGCTGCCCTGTATATGTCCTTTTTGGCTAGTTGCTGCTCTTTGCTTTGGACGTTGTTGTGCGTTTATTTATTTTTGCTCGCTTTTGGTCTGTGGTAGCGGCCATACGAGCTAAATTTCAGCACTGTCCTTTTGACATTATAAATTTTTGCGCAACACCCCATGAGCCAACGGTCTTTGTTGGGTTAGCTCATTATACTGAGTCATTATATGCATTTCCCTGTGTGTTCATGATGTTGTTTTCATGTTTTTAATTATGTTTTTATTATTTATGTTGTATGTTCTGATCCGTGAATAAAATCAGTCTATGTTTATCTTTTGTTATCTACTTATTTGATGGTGTGCAGCTTTTGTGCAGTAATACTTTTTCTTTTTGGTTTACTTGTTCAGTTTTTATTACTGTTGTTTTGCACCCTCAGCACTTTTTATTTGATCTATATAGCTGTGCGCCCTAATCGTTTAGATTCATTATATGCTCTATGCTCACCTTATGGTGGGCTTCTTTCTTGGGCTGGCACGCGTTCTATTTGGAAATAATAATCTACTTTGTGTGCATGTCTCTATATTGAGTGCATGTGTCTTATTATTTATCTTGTAGGTTCCGGCTGTGCTAGTCAGTGCTGTGAGCTATGGATTGGGAGGCTCGAGAAGCCGCATGGCGGGCTCAATCCATGAATGTTTTTTCATCTGAGGAACAGAGCTCACCTGATTCAGATTTCAATAAACTTGCCTCGGAGCTATTGGGGGCACACCGGGCTGGGATCAGACTCTGGTGGAATATACGCAGTCTTGAGGAATATGTTAAGCTGGGGATTGCCCCTCGTGGTCTTAGAGTGTCTATTTTTCCGGCGTGGGAGCCCTCCCCGGGATTTCGTGACATATGGGAACAAGGTCTTTTGAAGTGCTCCAGCATCATTATGAATATGCTTTTGGAACATGATCGTGAACTTTTAGTTCAAACCAAAAGCCACATCAAAGACTTAGAAGCTAAGATGGCGAATTTTGATGATGTCAAACAAGTGCAGCCCTTCAAGGTCAAACTTAAAGAGGGCCTAGACAAATATGACCGTGAGGTGATGGCCAAGAAGAAATCTAAATTCTTTAGGGACCGCAATGATTTTGACTCCAAAAAAGCCTTTAAATGGAAACATCAGGGAAACAGGAGGCAAGGTTTCCAACCTCAAAAAAGTAATGAGTCCAAACACACTACTATGACAACTGGTACGTCGGAGAGTGATTTTTTATCTTCAGCAGAAAGCGATCCAGACATCGGACTCGAAGGGGGCGGAGGCGCCACATTTCTACCTTCACGGATTACGAGGTACGGGGGGCGTCAGCCCACGTTCAAGAGGCCTTACAAGGCTCAACGCAAGTAATGACTCCAGGACCCCTAATCCCTTCTGCTGCTTCCGCCCAGGTACCTTGTGATATACTACAGGTAGTTAATCTATCAGACCATATCTTGTCTCCGAGTGAACTTTCTGTGCTGCAACGGGGTCTAACCTTTTCCCCGGTCCATGAATTGGATAAATTTACAGTGGTAAAGGATTTGTATTTATTCTGCAGACGTCTTCTTTTACAGGTGTTACACAGTAGACCACACATGACAGAGGGATTGGATCAGACTGACCAACAGGTTTTTCGTGACCTTCTACTACTCCTGCAAGAAAATAGCCTTGATGATGGTAAGGATTCTCGCCTTTTTAAAAACAAATCCAAAGTAGCTCCACCTTTTTCTTTAGTCCCTGCCATTCGAGTGTTTTTTGAGCTTGCCAAACGGGACATTGCAGCCCTACGACCCAGCAGATTTGTGCCGGGTAATCTTAGTAGTGACGAGAGGCGGGCCCTTAGAGATCTTAGGTCTAATACTAACTTCCTTATCAAAGAAGCTGATAAGGGGGGTAATGTGGTCTTGTGGCCACATTCCCTCTACCTAGAAGAGGCCCACCGACAACTTGGCAACAGTCGATTTTATAGGAAGTTGCCATCGGACCCTACGGCTGTATTTGCAGGGAAATTTAGACAGCTCTTGGAGAAGGCAAGGGATCTTGGCATCATTAGTCATCACGAGTTTGAATTTATGTGGGTAGAGGTCCCTATTACAGCTACATTTTACATGTTACCTAAGGTCCACAAAGATTCACAGAGACCTCCGGGCCGCCCTATCGTAGCTGGGATAGGGAGTCTCTGTGAAAAAGCTTGCATGTATGTGGACCATTTTTTGCAGCCCCTAACTAGAAATCTACCATCTTTTGTTTTGGACACATCACATTTTATTCGTATTTGTCGTGAAGTGTCTTTACCTTCAAACTTTCTATTGGTCACTTGCGACGTTGAGTCGCTCTATTCCAATATCAGCCATGAGGACGGAATCACTGCCACTTTGTATTTCTTGGACCAGTTGGGGCATTCGGATCGAATGCATGATTCTCTAATAGTTGATCTGCTTGAATTTATTATGGGGCACAATTTCTTCCTGTTTGATAGGTCCTACTATCTACAAATCTCTGGAGTGGCCATGGGGGCGCGCTGTGCCCCGGCCATCGCCAATCTCTTTTTGGGTTGGTGGGAGGCCACCATGGTGTACCCCCTAGAGGAGTTTAAGCGGCATGTCTGCCATTGGAGTCGATATATCGACGATATTTTTTTCATTTGGACGGGCAGTATTGATGAGTGTCACAATTTCGTCACTCTTCTCAATAGGAATCCTCATAATATTGTGCTTACGTATTCCTTCTCCTCTACCACAGTGACTTTTTTGGACCTACAAGTGATGGCCAGGGATGGCTCTCTTTTCACCAAACTATTCCGGAAACCGACTGCTACCAATAGTCTTCTTGACTTTAGGAGTTTCCATCCTGTACATACCCGGAATGGTGTTCCCGTTGGGCAGTTCCTGA